>NC_136883.1:28437451-29037451 GCF_949152265.1 Phoxinus phoxinus | reverse complement strand
AGGGTAAAACATGATCGTGCCCAACTTTGCGCTTCCCGCTGCATTAGCTGGGCTGCAGGTGGATGGATAATTGGGATGTGATGGTCGTTATCAAATATAGCCTGTTCAACATGTGGCCTGACACCAGATCAGCCTGATTACGTGCACTCACTTTTGCGCACATCACAAACTCTATGTGCCCGTTGCCGTGGAGATGATGGAACACTTCTGATTGCTTTCTCTGATTTAGAAATTTGAGTGTATTATGTTTGTGTGTGATTGTATATACAGTGGGTGCATTACTAAACATTGAACATCTCCCATATGGTTAAATAAATGGAGGATATCAGATAAAAGTGGGTTTGAAGAATAAATGAGATAAATATCATGTCAGAAAAACAATATTGCTGTTATGCAAGTATGCATTTTCTAATTAATTAAAGTTTTTATTTCCATAATCCATGTTCTGTCCTTTTATAATGTTCACACAAAGCACAGAAATATCCAACATCATGAAATGAATGGATAACCTTCACTTAACATCCTCTGTGATAAACTATCTTGAAAGGATAATCATTTGTTACCTTTGTTCTTACTAGTCGTATTTTGTGTTTGTGTGTGCAGAGGACATTTTCCCTTGCAAAGACTGTGGGATCTGGTACAGAAGTGAGAGGAATCTTCAGGCCCACCTTATGTACTACTGCGCAAGCCGGCAGAAGCAGCAGACCGCTGCCTCTCCTCCACAGGACAAGCCTAAAGATTCATACCCTAACGAGAGGCTGTGTCCCTTCCCGCAGTGCAACAAAAGCTGCCCCAGTGCCAGCTCTCTGGAGATCCACATGAGAACACACAGCGGTGAGACACTTTCCTGACAGTTTATTCTTTACTTCTTGAAACGGGCATGCTTGCATGAGTATTAACAATGTTTTTGTAAAGTGTCATTTATGTCTGATTTTTAAGTAATTATGTGTGTGTGTTAATGTGTCTCCAGGAGAGCGTCCATTTGTGTGTTTGATTTGCCTGTCAGCTTTCACCACTAAGGCGAACTGTGAGCGACACTTGAAGGTTCACACAGACTCTCAGAATGGTTTGTGTCATGGCTGTGGTTTCATCTCCACAACGCGAGACATCCTGTATAGCCACCTGGTCACCAGTCACATGGTTTGCCAGCCTGGCTCTCAAAGTGAGGTGTACTCACCGAAACCAACACTGGCTGGAGGTAACAGCTCTAATATCTAATATCTTTAATATATATATACATATGTACTTTTAATAAACTGTAAAATTAATAATACAGCATATTAGAATTATGTACAAAATAGGTTTATATATATATATACTGTGTGTATATATATATATATTAGGGGTATAACGGTTCACAAACATGACGGTTCGGTACGTACCACGGTATTAACGGTTTGGTACGGGTTCGGTACAGCAGGAGGGAGAAAACTAAACATAAAATTGCTTATTTTTTTATTAATATCTTTTTTCTTTTTTATAACCAATGTGTATATGTTTAAATAAATTCTATTACAATTAAAACTTTCTTAAGGATAAAAAAATTATATCTTAGCTAATACTGTAAACTAAGGAGCACTTAATTACACATTACTCTAATATTAAAGGTTACAATTAACAACAGAGCCCAAATTTTTAAATTGAGTTGCTATTTATTTTAAGATATAATAATTAACACAAAAAAAACATGTACTTTAAATTTCACATAAGGCAGGTTTTGCAATAACTTCTAAATCTAATTTTAAAGTTCGTTTTCTAATCCAATTCATTTTTTAAATATAATAATTTACACAGTGGCTGTCATAACTTGTTTTTATGACAAATTTATTTAAACATACATTAAATAATCAAGACATTACTAACAGGTTAAGTAAATATAATGAATAGGCTAATATAGTGCATATACTAAATGTTTCTCTCTAGGGTTAATTTCTCTAGTGAACTAACCTGCTGTCAACACTAAATGCCTAAGGTAAATGTAATGCTACGAGAGATATTATTCTCAAGCTGATATCTTTCCCGCAGTTTAATGTCATATTTATAATATATTGAAATATACTGTCTCTGAAACTTTTTCAGAACTATTCATCAGATCTCTCGTGACCTTTAAAAATATTTTTGACATAAGTATTCTTAATCATAAGACTTAAAGGAGTCTTCCTGTATCTGAATGTCTGTCATTTTTTTCTTTGTGACAGGCTTGAGTCCAGGAGACTCTGGCATTGTTCTGAAATGTCAAGTGTGTGGCTACTCTGCTGACACACCTGCCCTACTTCAGCAGCATGTCCACACACACCTGGAAGTGAGGGTTCCAGCTGAGAGGAGCCCCACTCCTCGCCAGAGCAGTCCTCCTTCCTCTGAGCTCCCAGACCTGCAAGACAGGGAGCTTGTTGCCTGCGTGCCCCGACCCGACTCTTCGAGCCCAGGAGCCAATGGCAGCTCGGCCTCTCAAGGCTGCAGTCCCCTCAACCAACTCATCATCAAAGAGGAGCCATGTTCAGACTATGAAACCGATGCAAAGGAAGAAGAACCGGTGGGCAGTCCTCAAGTAAATACTGTGGAGGCAAGCTCATCTCAGTCTAATTCCCCTAAGAGCCCCACCGTGGTGGCAGTTAAGACAGAGCCGGCCAGTCCCACCCCAGGTTCCAGTCCCGCACACTCCGGAACGGGGGGTTCAGTTCTATCTGGAGGGGCGTTGTTTTTACCACAGTACATGTTTAATTCGGAGGCTGCCATAATGCCACAAGCGTCTGAGATATTGGCAAAGATGTCTGAAATGGTTCACAGTAGGCTTAAACAGGGACAAGGACCTGCAGCCGGACAGCAGACCTTCTATCCACCAGGCTCTCCTGCCAGCGTTCAAAAGGGAGCCACTTGCTTTGAATGTGACATCACCTTCAACAACATCAACAACTTCTACGTCCACAAGAGGCTTTACTGCTCCAGCAGGCATCAGCAAGGAGAGGCAGCAGGTGTGACGAAGGAAGGGGCGGTCACTGCAGCTGCTCCTCCTGCTGCCCACGCTGCTTCACCCCAGGCCAGACCGGTCAGTCGTGCGGCTTCGGCCTCTCCTAGCTACCCCGACCCTGCAACAGGAGGCACAGCCTCTGAACCCAAGTTAGTGGAGGTGAAAAGTGAGGATTCAGGGATGAAAGATCTCACCTGCTCGTCTTCCTCGGAGGGAGAGGGACCTGGGGGTGGGCAGGCCAGCGAGGGTAGCCAAAGTCCTAGTGGCTCCGCTGAAGACGCAGACGACGATCCCACTCGCACCTTCTGCCAGGCCTGCAACATTCGCTTCAGTCGTCATGATAACTACATTGTCCACAAGCGATTCTACTGCGCCTCGAGACATGATCCCTCCAACCACCGGCCCCATTCTGGCAAGACCACCTTCCTTCCCCAACCTATCCGCACACGCAAGCGCAAGAAGATGTACGAGATCCACATGGCTCAAACCGAGGCTTTGGCTAATGCCACTGCTTTACCGGCAGCAACAAGTCTTGGGGTAAAACAAGAGGGCCCTGCCATTCCTCCGTTGCCCCAAATGTCCACACCAACACAAAGCTCAAGTCCTGAGGGTGACGGACCCATCGACTTAAGTAAAAGACCCCGACTAAGAGAAAGCCAAAGTGGGGGCAGCATTCCCGCCCTCCCCCTTACTGACTACCACAAGTGCACCGCCTGCAGCATTAGCTTCAACAGCATTGAGAACTACCTGGCCCACAAGACCTACTACTGCCGGGCAACTACCCTGCAACCTCAAACTATGGAGCAACTTAACCGGCTAAAGAGGCCCGCTTCCACCTCACCGAAAAACCGACCTGTGGACCTGCACTCTGATGCCAAAGGGCTTCAGATAGGTAAAACTGCAGTGGTTGCGCATCCATCCACCATGCTTGGCTCTGAATCCACCCCTCCACATGTGCAGGGAGCAAAGACCCCAAGCACCTCCCCAGTGATGTGTCCCTACTGCCCTCCCAACAAACTGCTGACCTGTGATCTGATGGAGCATTTTAAAACGACTCATGGTCTGGTGCTGACACTACAGCAACATCTCGAGGCGCAGTCCGCTGGAGTCAGTCCCAGTTCTAGCCTAAGCCCTAGGGAAGGAGCTCCTCTCACCCCTCCTAAACCAAGCCCTCGGCCCCATAAGGACAGTGTGAATGGCCGGAGCATCAAGTTGGAAGCAACCTCTCCTTCCTTACCTGTACTTAATGGAAGTCCAGTAGAACCTCAGTCTGTGGGGTCTGGCTCTCCAAAAGCCGTACCCCCTGCCCTCTCCCCTACAGGAGTAACTGTATCACCTGTGCCTGAAGCGCTAAGAGAGGTTGGGCAGCTAGGCCACATCCCATTGCCCACACTCCTCCCTGAAAAGGCGGTCCTTGCTATAAACCACGCCCACACAACTCCGGCCATGCCTAAAACACCCCTCGCCTCACCCGTGCAGAATGGGAACACACGCTACTGCCGGCTGTGTAACATCAAATTCAGCAGCCTCTCCACTTTCATTGCACACAAAAAATACTACTGTTCCTCTCACAGTGCGGAACATGTCAAGTGAGCCCTCTACCTGGTCAATTCTGCCATTCCTCTAATGCATAGAAGTGCCAATCACGGCACTGCCCGACCTGATCTGGACAGAGCATGATAGCGGGACTGTTACTAGCCAGATACAGAGGTCTTCATGCCGACCATGTTATCTGGAGTTGTTACTATGGTAACTTATTACATGTTATGGGTCAAGTTTTTATCACACTAAGAGATGAGACTACCTGCACACAGAATGTGCCCCACTGACCTATTCCCACATTTCTGCAGACTTCTCATTTCACTTCTAAGTTTAGAAATCTGCTGATGGAAAGTAACCCTTTAATTAGCTTTTGAAAATGGTGTTTTAATCACTCCTATGTTTTTATGTTCCTTCTAATCAATGATGGCATTGTATATTTGTAAAAGATTGTTTGTCTGAGCCATTTTTGTTTTTTTGTTCTAAATTGCTGATTTGAGGTCAATTCTGACCCCTAGTGGAGGTCTCTATAGAACCCAGTCGGCAGATTTTTGTCAATACACTGACTCAAAAAGATTTAGTAAAAAATACTGAGTAACTCAGTTGAAATGTCACCTGGTTACCAGTTCAAGATGAAAGAAAAAATGTGAAGAAACTATTTATCATTTGATTCCTAATGCATTTCATGAGTTAAATACTACCTAGTTTCTTTTTATAGAAATATTTTTTTGCTTTAATACTGTCAAAAGGAACCATTTCAATCTTAAGTGTGGTGTATTTTCTTGGTTCTTGAATATGTCATATTTTACTTTTTTTTGCATTGATCAATGGGACTTGAGAAGTAATTCTGTAAGTGTTGGTCTAGCACGGGAGAAGACGGCACAAACTATTCTGTCTCAGTATTTGGTCTTGGCTCCCAGACAGACGTTTTCCATCAGATGGGTGTGCATTTCGGATCTAAGGACTGTCGTAGGGTTTTCGGGTTTGGATTTCAAACAGTGTACGATGTTTGTTCTGTATCTAGTCACCAGCTCACCTTGTCTTTGTCCCTAACAAAAAAATCTTCACTGCTTCAAATCCAAAACCCTTTTGACCTGCTGAAAAGTGCCATCTGTAATCTGACAAACTGTCATGGACATGCAAAGAAAGGCATGTTTGTTTGGTCTTTTTTTTCCTTTTTACGTTAAAATGAAGTATAGCATAGAAGATTCATATCAATATCTTGCACACTGTTGAATAATGTTGAAGGCCACTGAAAGCAAGAGAATTGGAAACTGACTCATTGCTTGTATTGCTTCTTTCTTAAACTGGCAACGCGTCACTCTTGTCCTTCTCTCGTTTGCTTTGTTTCTCTCATTCTCGATGACTCAGTGACGTTTTATGCTCCTCTACATGTGCGTGTATGTTGAAAAGAACAGCGTCATGCAATCTATTCTCCTGTTCAGGCTACCTTGGCAAAGCCTTAACAAAGACTCTTGTCACTATGTCCTAAACAACGGGTCACTTATGTCCACAATGCTCGTCACTCTCCCCCACTAAGTGGACTTTGTGTATGTTACAAATGGTGTTTTCCCATTTCCTGTGTTACAAAAAAAAAAAAACCTCAGTCATCTCTGCGGTAAGAACAGGAACATGCAAAACTGCGTGCAAATGAGAAAAGTTTAAATTTCTCTCTGCTGTTGTGGTTTGAAACGGTGCTGCAACCGTCAACAACACATACAGGGGCGTTTACAATTCCATTGTTTTATCATTTAGCGACTGTCACAAGTCTAAAAGACCAGTGCTGAAAACCTTTGACCTTTCCAGATCCCTTTTCTATTGCACTGTGTTGTACAAAAATGCTGAATGTTTTAGTTATAGAAGCTTTTTTGTATGTATTTATGTTTTTACAGCACTTTTTCTTGTCCAAACCTATCCCCGAAGGACTTACTCGTGAATTTAGAACATTTTAACACAAGTGAAAGGTAATTAAAATACTTTGTGAATAATTAAAAATGTTGATGGAAAAATAATGAATGTCAACCTTTTTCTTTGTTTTTGTTTTTTTGTTTGTTTTGTTTTGTTTTTAATTTCAGCTACAAAAAGTTCCACTACACACTTGTCCAAACTATGCATGGGAAATAAAGAGTCCAGAAGGACATTCAAAGTGCAAGAGAACTTGTCGTACTCTTCTCTCTCCAAGTGGTTTGTAGACTGTGATACAACACATTCTGCATTTTGGGAACTTTGCATAGCAATTTTTTATGACGAGACTTGTTTATTTTTCCCTTTGGCTGAACAGTTTGACACACAATGTTTATATTGGAGGAACATTTTACTTTTATGTGTTAGAGAACAATAATCAAATTTAAAAATGTAAATTATGCCATTCCTCATGTCATTCAAGGTCTGTATGTTTTTTCTTTGTTTAGTGGAACACTAAAGAAAATATTTATTTAGAAGAACATCCAGACTGCTTTTTTCCCACGAACTAAAGCGGTGTTTTCTACTGTCGAGCTCCACAAAAGCAGATAAAAGCCCCATTCCAAGTCTTATAAAACTATACTTTAATGTGTAAACTTTAGTCAAGACTAAAATTAATGTTTGAGCTGTTTTAACTGCAACTTGCACTGACAAATCTTAAAATTTGCTATTGTTTTGTCTCAAGATGCACACCAGTAATATATTTTTCTAAGGCATGTTTATAAAAGCTACTTAAACGTCCTAATTGAACTAAGGCCTAATCCTGTCTTCATCTAAACCCTGTCCGTGAAACCAGGCCATAAGCGAACTATCATGCCTTTTGCTGTTTTTTTTTTTTTTTTTTTTTTTTTTTTTAGAACTTGACAGTAGAAAAATATCCATCCACTTTCGTTGAATGAATGGAATAAAAATTATGAACATTAAAAAAATCAGTTTGGGTAAAATGTTGAAATATAGTGCTTTTTTATACTCAAAAGAATGCATGAACATCTTTGAGGTAACTTTCTAATATAGTATTTGTTCTTGCTAGCAGTCTTCTATTCCTACAAACAAGTTCACATCAATGTTTACATTCATTCACCCCCCCCCCACCACCCCCCACCACCACCACCACACACACACACACAATTTTTTATTATTGTGGTGGTTTTGTCAAGCCTTCTTGAATTATAAAAGTATTGCTCACACAGCCATTCCAGAAGCAACATGCTTTTACAGCACACGCGTTAAAACCAAGCTGTAATTATCTGAATAAAGTGAAGCTTTCTTGCCTTGAGTATCAAGGCTATTCCGCCCTGCTCTTTAAAAAGACTGTTGGATGCCTGTACCTGTGGATTAATCTTCATTGTGACTTCAATACCCACTCTTTAACCAAAAAGACAGAGAGAGAGAGAGACTCTGTGTCCTCTTGACATCTCATATCATTTCAAGGCTCTGTTATTTTATTTTGTCATCAATTGAGCCTTACAATAACACTTGATGGTGAAGCTGTGTGGAGAAAGAAAGATATGTTTCACAAACTGAGTCACATCAAAATGAGGTTTAGGGAATAAACGGTTTCTTTAACTTGTGTCCTGAGGGAGCCAAGCACAATTTTACCTTTCAGGTTTCATGGTCATAATGAACTATATTTAATGAAAAGGTTTTGTTGAATAGTTAAATTCCATTTGGTATTTTAATGGACATAATATCAATATCACAATCACAAATTGTGGGGTTGGGTTCATAAATGTTCCATTTCTGTTAGTTATTTAGTATCATTTAGCATATTCCTGACTTGCAGTGGCATTGAGGTCATAAGACAAGAACTCCACAACAGCCTCAAAGGAACTAACATTTGAACTGGAGCCGTCCTTGAGTCCTTTTCATTCATGGTGTAAAACTCTTTTCTCCATTTTTACAAATGTACAGTAAGCCTTTATTGTCTATATTTCAAAAGTCTCTTAATCACACTCTTAAAGGTTAAACTGTTCTGTTTCCACCTACTGAAGTCAAGGGTAGCCATTGTTTACTAATTCCATTTCATGAAGTGATGCATGTATGAGTATATCATACTGACTTGATTCATCTGTAGTCAAGCATGTCCAATAAAACAGAATTAAAAAACGAGGTGAGAGAATAATGAGTCAGAGGTCTCCTCTTTAGGGACAATTACAAAGAACCTGACATGTTTTTCCTTGTAGCAGTGCTTTTAAATCTCATTTAACATTCAGTTTACGTATTCACCATTTATCGTAGTTCAGGCCCATATAGATTTCCTTTGGAAAAGAGACAAAGAGTGAAAATAGTCTGTCTGTGCAAAACACACCAATCAATAAAAAAAAAAGAAAACAAAGTTGCACCTGTAGTGCAAGAATGAAATTAAGCACAGCATGTAACAGACAGAGATGATCCTAATCAAGTGGCACATATAATCAAGTGCATATTTATGAAGGTCAGATTATCTTTAGGTGGTCATAATTCATGCTTTTAATATCTAGCGGTGCTTGTTTGGGTAATTTTCTTTTTTCTTTTTTGTTGTTTGAATGCTGTAAAATGGCACAGCCTTTAGTGTGACAGCTGGCAATGCAGATAAAGTCAATGAATGCAATTTCAGATGCGATATTCTCGAGTCGGTTTTGAATTTTCTGAATGGCTTTTCAATCATGTGTCGTGATGTTGCTGTACCTGAAGTACCCCAAAGCAGATAGCTGTCCACTTTGGCATCCCCAACACATCAAGCGACAGATCGTTTTCTGCAACCTCCCCTGGCCTTGGCTGAGCTCATTTCTGAATATGCTTTGGCACCACTTTATTTCATCAGTGTTTTTTTTTTTTTTCATTTTCATAATCTAGGGCTGACAGGAATACTGGAGATGAATAATCATATCTATGCATGTAGAAATCCTTTTCAAATGTTGTTTTAGCATGTTTAACAATAAAAAACGACTAGCCTTTCTTGCACTTCTTAAATGTTATATTCATGCTCATTCTCTAATCCTTCTGGGCGGGAAGTTTAGTGATAGGGTCAGTGACCTTTGTTTATTTTCAGTAAACAACTTTACCATGCCCAAGAGGCCATTCCTCTGGTGGCGTGGGCCCTCACAGTGATAGGGCTTTGCAGACCCAAGGAGGCATAGGCCATGCTATTGCATTAACTATCCTGGCGGGTTCATCCTTCTAGCCCCCCTCAGGATCTTGACTTTTAAGTCAGCCTTTCTGACCGATTGGCTGGCTAGCGGGGCATGGTGGGCCGTGATAGCCACCACATATACTTGGAACATGGATGGGGTGCATCCAGCAATTCTTGTAAAAATGTTAAAAGACTTACTTAAGGGCATAGAGACACCTAGTAGATAGCGCTCTGGCCTCTGAAATGGTGTTCATGAAACTCTGGGGAAGGCACAAAGGCTCCCGTCAAGAGGCTATGGAGGCTCCACAACTTGGGTTGAGGGTGCCAAATTGTCCCCTTACTTGGAAAAGGAAGTCCCTCCTCAGTGAGATTGACCGAAGGGCTGCTGACAGCAGCTGCACCATCTCGGGGAACCAATGTTAGTTCTTCTAGAAAGACTTCCCTGTCCTCCCTGATTCATCTGGTGACCTGAGGGAGCAGAGCTACCAGGGGAAAGGCATACAAGTGTGAGCTGGGGCACTTGTGGCATTGTGCATACTTCTTCCTTGAGAAGAATATTGGGCAGTGAGAGATCTCTTCAGCGGCAAAGAGCTTGACCTCTGCTTGCCCGAAGACACTCCAGATAATCTGAACCATCTGGGGGTGGGATCTTCATTCCCCTGGAGATCCTCTGTTCCAGGACAGCATGGCGCCCCTTGGTTCAGTCCGCCCGGGACTTGCACCACCTTCACCGAATGGAGGTTGTGCAACTCACTTGTGCACTGTTCAAGCTTTTCAAGAAACAGGGGTTTCCCCAAAGCGTTAGCAACTAATGCAATGCGAGTTAACCGTATCGGTAAAAAAGAAAACCACATTTATCAGCAGCGTGACAGTTGGTCAGCTGCTTTAAAAATGCAGTAGTGTTGCGTTGTCAGCAGCAAGATTTCCAGCTAAGTGTATGTCTAGCATGACATCGTAGTCATTTATTAATTTATATTGTACACGTTGAGTGTAATTTAACACGCTTGACTAAAACGGTATTCCAAATTATACTATTAGAGAATCGTTTTAAAAATCAATATAATATTTCATTAAATGGGGCTAGTTAATTGACAGCACCTAAAATTATGGTGTTTTCTAATATTGAGTGTAAACAAAGTCCTTAGGATCTTTGGTGTAAATTGATGAGCCTAATGGAGATAATTTTTGTGTCCCAGATAAATATCCAGTGCAATTGCCTAATTGCAAAATAAAAAAAATAAAAAAATTGTAAATGTAGTTGAAAGATAAAAAATGTAGGCCTATTGAAAGTAGAACTAGTTTGAATTATGTGTAGCTTCTATTTTAAATGATGGCATGTGTGCGCAGAAATACTTGAGGGTGGTTTTATTTGTAACAATGAATCATCAGAGATGTAGAACTCTCTGTTGAAGTTTGTTAATCATTGTTGAGATTATTCTTTGTTATTGTGAGAAGATGGAGAGCTAAGACTGTCATGAGGTAGAGGCTAATAGTTCTGGTTTTAAGACACACACCACTAAAGTGTCAAGACAATCAGCTCCTTAACAACCAATCGTCAGCAATCCTAATGAGCTGTTCTTTATCAGAGTCACATAGCTGACGATACTTTCTTATGAATGCTTTCAAGCAGCATTCCCACAACGTTCAAAGAGCTGTTATAACGAGATGCCCAGGTTCGGAACGTTATGGATGAATATGTTATTCTACAAAAGTGCTATCAACTCCTCAGGTGTCTTACCTCTCGAAAATTGATAAACCAATGATCAGAGCATCACACCAGGAGTGATCTGAATGTACTGTCTACATAGTTCTGACCTCTCTCCTTGTTATCTCATCTTTCTTCTGTTCTAGATGTATTCTCTGCAGGCAGGCATTAAAGTCCATGTCTATTAGTGATGCAGAGGTATGCTTTATTAAGATGAGAGACTGCAGTCTGCAGGAGAGGTGAGTAGGCCTTTCTTTCAAACATCTTACAATGTTGACTTTAATGATGGGCTCTTTAGTAGCCACTATCCTGACCAGAGAATTCATCTCTTAGAAAAATATACAACCAATCATGTGTAGGCCCCCAGAAGTGCACGATTTGAAAGGCCAAACCTTGGTCTCACAGCAATTGACAAAGTGAAAAAGAAGAGGTAAAATCAGGTGCATTTATACAAGAAATGTTGTGTTCAAACTGATGCTGGCAAGGTCAAGGTGTCTGACCGCCGTCTGGGGCGTTTGTGAGTCACTCTTTACTCACAGCATCCCTCATTAGTCCAACACACACATCTAAGAACACCTCTGGCTCTCACATTCAGCTAGAGATCTTTTATTGTTACACTATTATCGTTCCAGTCCTTTATCGGCATGCGATAATGTCTCATGTGCTAAGTTAACAGCTCAAGTTTGAGTTTAAGTTGTTGCCTCCTTTACCATTAGAAAAACGAACTTAATTTTCTTGATACTGTAAGCTGAATGTCCTTATCTCGTGATTTCTGCCCATTTTGGTGCAATCGCCCTTCACTATACCTTTGGATATGTTGCCGTGAGATACCTGTACCACTGTTGTGTTATTGTGAAAATATAAATATAAATTGAAAAAAAGGTTTAAGTACAACTTATATTTACAATTATGCATTTAGCAGATGCTTTTATCCAAAGCGACGTGCATTTTTTTGCGACTTGTGAAGTGCTGAGAAAAGACTGTAAAAGAAACCATGTGGACAAAATACTTTTTTTTTTTGGTATATATATACTGACATTGAAACATCATGCTTTCACACACATGTAGCTCCTTAAATGCTTTACACATTTGTCTTGCTCTCACTTTCTGTTCAAACCTTACTGTTATACTTCCCCAATATTATATATCATATCTTCTAAGCACCTTTTTGACATCACATTTTGAGGAGTGATATTATTGTTAAAACTATTCTTTGGCCACTGGTTTCTCTAACAGTTTTTTCTCAGTAATTTCTGTGATAGGAAAAAATCTGTAAGCATTTTTTGCAGAAAACATATTGTTCTTGGCACAAAGTACAAGAATGTGGCACAAGGGTGGTGCAATTATGTTTGCTAGTTGGATGTCATCGGGCATTTATCCAGTGACTTTCAACCCTGTAACATTCAATCTCAAAATATTAGGAAAAAAGGGCTTTCACAAAACTTGTTTTGTAAGAGAAATGTCACGGGAAATCTCCACTTGGCTGTATTTTTAGCATTAGCAGAATAATTGAAAAATATCCATCCATCCATCCATCCAAAGGCAGTTTGTTTGGTTTTTGCTGTGTTTAAACTGGTTCAGATGGCCTTGTAATCTGGCTTATTTGGTGTTTAGCTGGGCAGCAGCTTCTCTACCAGCATGACCAGCTGGTAAAGTGCCAAAAACTCTTCAGAACAGACCAGCTAAATCAACAAAGATCACCAAACTAAGTTGTTTTTTTTCAGCAGGGCCTACTACAGACCTTAGTTTATTTTATAAAAGGTCTCCAATGAGGTTCAAAATCCACTGAGCCTGCAGGAGGCGATTGGCTCTGATTGGTTTTCTGATTATTTTTTACAAGCTTTACCCTAGACTTCCTACTTCAGGCTCCAAATGTTGGATTTTACAGCATATCAGTTGGTTAATTAAAATAGCAGCAGAATGAGCAGGAGAACATTTGACACATCAGAAAAAGATGCTAAACTAGAGCAGATAGACACAAGCCGCTCTGTGACTGAAGATGTTATGTTGCGCTCACTCAGTATTGCACTTAAATGGACATTAACTGATCATGAGTGGTGGTAAGTGCTACAAAATCCAAAGATTGCCTTTTGGTGAGTGCTTGGGACTGTGTATTGCTGATTAGAGTAATGTGTTTTTACATTATGTGTTTGAAATGTAAACTAGACAATCTAGACAACCCACTAGACACAAATCTGCCTTCTACAATTTTGAAGAAAAGTCCTTGTGGGTCCAGAGATTTTTACTGTGCAGGTTTGAATCTCAAATGATGGAGCAATTAGAGACATGGGGTTGCTATGTTTGTCAGATCACAGAGCCCTGATCTCGCCTCCGAAAGGATGAGAGGGTGCCAATCATAAACATGGCTTAACCTTGCCCTCAGAGTTCATGGTTATACGACTAATAAGGATAAGCAGAATATGTCAAATTCTTGTTAAATTTGGGTTGAATGTTCCTACAGCTGATAAGCTGATAAGCCTAGTCACTAAAATGCATGCTTGAGCTGTTTTAACTGAACTTGCACTTACATATCTTAAAATATGTTAATGTTATTGTTTTGTCCAGTTATGTTTTTTTTCTAAGGCACATTTATAAAAGCTACTTAAATGTCCTAATAGAACTACAGTCTGATCCTGGCTTAATCTAAGCCCCATTTTTATTCCTTTAGCATATGGTTTTATAACGATAAATGAGGTAAAACACAAGCTAAAATTTGCTCATTTGCTCTATAATTTTCAAATTGTATCTTCTTATCTTTTATCAGGCTAATCTATCAAATAGTAGACCTATTTCAATGTCACTAAATATGATGATCACCTTTCAAAATGATCTTTGAGAGACCTCAAATATAAAAGGCTGTTATGGATAAAAACCCAATTTATATTGTTTCTATTAAGAAAATATTTTTCATTTATTTATTTACGTTTCCTTTGGATTAACTCCTAAGTAAGTGGCTTTTGGGGGTAAATGATACAGGGTTCTGCACTGCTAATTTGCAATATAATGTATGCAGATCTGCCTGTTCCTTCCTAAACCTATGACGGATGGCTGGATGATTTTCGAAAGGTTAACTAATTATTCACAGTTCTTATTCTTTTCATTCATGAATATCATTAGTGATTAATTATTGCACATAAATTGTCATGGCAGCCGCTCCAGTGAGAGCTAGTAGAGTGACAGATGTCTGTAAATGCTGGGAAATCGGTATTTCATTGCATTTTCTAAAAAAAAATATTGTTAATCAAATTATTGCTTAAATGTGTTTGTAATGTTGTGGAGGGAAGGAAAACATGTTTAAAGCAATTACAGTATGTTGGTTGTTAAATGTCTCCATAGAAACGTGGGAAAATGAGGGAGGAGATGCTCTGAACTGTTATAATGGCCTGAGCCAAATTGAGTTGAGAGCTACAGTAGATGCTTTACTTTGAACTGCTTGATTGGAAAATTATCAGCCATAAGCAAGGCCCGTTGAGTTCCCTGGGCTCTGAAGACCTCGGGGTCTTCACGTTACATGAGAGCGTCTTTCAGCGAGGAAGTCTCTTCTTCAGGGTCAAATGTGAACTCACAGGCTGGAGAGACAGTGTTGCCATTTAAATACTTCTGACTGTGATTGAAAATGAATGAATTAACTCACATGAACAATGCTGATGATGCTTTATTCAGTAATAGATTAGAAGGATGATTATGATTGAAGTCTTTGTTCAGTCTTCACTTAGAAATGCACATTTTGATGCTATATCATCTCAACATATCTGTCTATCCATCCACCCATCCATCTTTTTCAGTCTTCACTTAGAAATGCAAATTTCTACAAAACAATCTACACTGAAAAAAAAGTTAAAAATGTACTTCATTTTTCGTCTGCTAAGTAAATTTCACATATGGAATTAAGTCAAATCTGCCTAACTAAGAATAACAAAATAAGTCACTTTAAATTTTAACTTGGCCAGTTAAAGTTTGTTGAGTCATTTCTACTTAATGAATTTTACTTTGCAATATACTGGTTCATTTTTCTCAAACAACATGACATTTGAACTAAGCAATGCTTTTAAAGTGTCTGATTTACTTAGAAAAACGAAGTAAATAATACAGTAGATATCGTGTAGTAGACAACAGATACATAATAGAAGTAACATGCCCACCCGAACACAGAGATCTCAATACTTGGTGCACAACACACAAAAACGGTAACATTCGTTGGATCATTTTTGAGTGAATGTGTCATTTTGAGGCGAAAAGGAACTCCAGATGTCACAAAACAGCAAGTTACTAAATCTAACAACAAAAGCAATGATAAAACAGCTGGAAAATAGTGAAAAATTATACTGGGAACACCAGTCTCACAAAATTGAGTGGGTCTATCTACCTTTGTTTGATTTTGTTACAATATAAAAGTACTCCTGAATGGTAAAACAATACATAAACAAATGTAGGCTAGGTAAAAGTGCCTGCTAAATTTTTTTTAAAAATGTTAAAAGTGTGAAGCATTATAAGATATTCTAAACTATGTGAATAAATGAACAGATGCCCATTTTTCTGAGAACACTTTCAAAAAGTGCTTTAGCCATATTACTTGAGTTTCATATGACAACGTGAATTCAGCTCTCATACGATTTCAGACAGCTGTGACTCAATCTGTGATGATCATGGTTTGTCTCATTATTGTGTGGTATAAACCCTCACTCCTACATAGTGTTTTCATTAACCAGTACCTGTTTTAATCCCCTCAATGTTGAAATTGATGAAATCATCAGTGTTGATGTCAGTAACTTGCCCTTTTCTCACACAGAAATCGCAGAACCAGTCGGAACCTCCCTCCCCCCCTCTCTGTCTTTCCTATGTGGTTGCCATGGCAGTGAGTCATACCAACACTAAAAAAAACGGCCAAATTCTGAAAGTAACATAGCTAGTGTTTTCCATTAAAACAGTAATGTATTGTGGAAAACAATGCATTTTGGGGAATATTTTGAACTGAAAGGAACTGCTGTTGATTACAGCCCATTTTCAGAGCCCGTCTACGGAGAGCCTGTTCACTCCCTATTAAGTCCTATTGTACCGAATTTTGGTTGTAGTTCCACCAGAGTTCCACTGGGGGCGATCACCCCCGAGTGCAAAATGAATGGGAGTCTATGGGGCTAGACGGCTAAATTTGTCCCTTTCAGCCGATTGCCGTTGAGAAATCTCAGATTTGATTGTAGGTTTGGCAAGTTCAACAAGGGTTATAGGTCGAAAATTGAATGAACGAGTACTTATGTCCTTTCGATTTCTTACAGGTTGAGTTGTTGTTGCCCATAACACGCTAGCATTCTGCTAATGAACGCTGATTGGTCAGTGAAGGACTGGTTACGACCAGAGATACCGCTTGATGGCATCATGGCATCCGAAGCGGGAACAGAATGTATTCTAGCAGAAACTCTTCTAGCACGTGTGTTTACCTGTGTCAGCTGTGTCAGCTGTGCTGGCGATGCCTCGAGAGAAAATAAAGTGCAGAGCGCGAAAGCACCACAATGACTGAAGGATTGCCGTAAAGCAGTATCTCTGGTCGTACGATGTGTATGACGTCATTGACATTTTGAAAGACTTTTTAAAGCAAATAAGTGACTCTAAAAAATCTAACACCCAGCAATGTGCAATTTCTTTGCATCTCCTTTCGAATACAACTTTCAAATTACTAGGCAAAAAATTATATCTTGAGAAAAGTGGATTTTGAGGGGTATAGCTCCATAGACCTCCATTCATTCTGCACTCGTCCTGTGAGCGCCCTCATATGGAATCAGAGTGGAACTGCAACCAGTCAGAAGCCGGAAGTGTAGCGAGAGTGAACCTTCTCCCCTTATTAGACATTCTCTGCTAATATACTGTATTTATGGATTACGGTGTTGTACGTACGCAATGCATTGTGGGCTAGTGCATTTGAAGTAATAGCACCGAATGGGTGTTTCACAGTGAATGTGATTTTGAGTCAGGGGCGGCTTGGCTTAGTGTAAATGGCCCCTGAAACTGACTGCAGTGAGGAGCGCATTGTTTTTAGGGGCGCCTGAACGACACACGTAAAAATGAAAAACGTTTTATGCATTTTAGCTGTTCATTTAGACGACAACTGCGCTTTGGGGGCCTGAAAACGCAAACTTTTGAAAAATGTTTTAAAAGGACAGTTTTAAAGAAAGTTTTTGAATACTATACCTTTATCGTCTCCGTATAGGCCTATATGCGCCAGAGAAACAAGCGCGCAGCCATCTTTAGAATATTGTCTTTGAACTTTTTGTGGTCGCTCTGTATCTCTATGGGAATGCTGTCCATGAGTAATTCGTTTTTGAAGTGGATTTACTTAATGTAAAGTTAACGAAAGTTATCATGAGGATTGTAATGTTTAAAGCAGATGTCTTTACAAATGTCAGTAGACCGGGAAGATTTTAAAACGAGCTGTTCATTCATAAATACGCAAGATTGCTGTGAAAATGCAGACCGGAAGACAAAAGACAACGACCGCGGCGCTGAAAAAGGGCGGGGCTACATAAGGTCTGTAACCTTAAAAAACCCTGAAAAAAACACGAATTTGTGAAAATGGTGACGTCTTGCGCATGCGTATTATGTGTTCAGTCTATAAGCGCGTAGTGTTTCTTTACAAAATGACTTCGCCAACTGCCTGGCAGCGTACAGCGTTTTTAGCTGTTTTCACAAGTCCGTGTGAATAGGATGTATGACAATCTTGTCGCCTGTAAGTGAAAAACGCAAAGGAAAAACGTTTCAGTTTTTAGTAGGCTACATCGTTTTTGTGTAAATGTAGGCTAGTAAGGCTACCCTGAAGGCCCGTTCACACCAAGAACGATAACTATAACGTTAACTGTCAATGTTTTTATGGTTCAACCGCTGTATACAATTCTGAAAGTGATTCCAACTATATTGTTTCTCCGTGCCGTTATCGTTGGTGTGAACTCTGCTATTCTTTAATATTGTGAACGGTTTTTAGAACTATATCTTTATTGTCATCTTTAGTTATCATCCTGAACTATCGTTTCTCTCACATCCAAATCACTCGAACAGTGACTAATGAGCTGGAACTGAACAAGCCGGAATGGCACTTGAGAGCGTTTATAAGTGAGTGATTGTAAACGCATTAAACAGAGGTAATACATAATTTATTCCCAACTTTCATTGTTTATTAGGCTATAGGCTTTCAGGCTGTGTATTTCCTGGTGGAACTCAGCCTGATGGTTTTGCTCGTTGGTGGGAGAAAAAAAAAAGAAGTGATTTTACATTTAATTTTTTTTACATTTCATTTATGAATTTGGCAGATGCTTTTATCTAAAGCGACTTACATTGCAATCAAGGTACACATTTTTTTTTACATTTTATCAGTTCTTTTATTTTCTTTATTTTTATTACTGATTTTTTTAAATACGGAAGATTACTGATTTTATACTTTTTTTATAGCCTACTTGTCATTAAGCTCAGTTGTGCTTTCAAATGTGTTGCATAGTAGCTGTATTCAACTATTACTCCGTTTTAGGTAGCCTACTTCATGCCTGAATCATAAAAAACAAAGCCTTTTCAAGATTGCCAAATAGCCAATGCCCTTTTTGGACATCAAAACACTATAAAACTCTCATCCACTTGCTGACTCGATTTTGCCCGCTTTATTCTGGATCTAAATTATGTGCACCGGTTGAAAAATGCTGAATGCAGTGTGAATTTGACATAAATCACTACTAAATTGTACCAGGAGGGCCCTTATAGTCTGGAATTGGTTTAAAGATGGAGGATGAGAGTAGATGTGTGAAGATTGATTGAGGGGAGATGAGTCAGCCATGAACCACAAATCTGAGAATCATCAGCACTTCAAGTGTAGATTTAGCTGATGGTAAACTACATTGGCCTTCAAGAATGATGACGCTCTAAAACCATGTGCTTTCACTTCGAGATGAGAGGGCAATTCAACAGGAATCCTGAGAACTCAGTTTTGAATTAAAAGAAATTCTTGGCTAAAGAGATGACAGATGCTTCCTCTCTCTTTCTTGCACACTTTCTTTCATTTTCCCCCTCCTTTTTATCTCTCTCTCTCTCGCCCCCTCCAAGTTATATTTGTTCAGAGACCCGAGGTCACATGCAGAAGCTGAATGCTGGCAGGAATGATTTCACCATGCTGTTCCTTGGCTCTGTTTGTATGACAGAGAACAGATCAGTTGTAGCTGTGAAAAAAAGATCAAGGACACACAATATAAAATAAAGAGTTTATAATTATTTGTAATTGTACAGCAATACTGCTAAATACTGTATATAATCACTACATTTTTCATACTTTTTTATATAATTTTTCTTATTTTTATTATACAGTTATACGTTTTATTATTCAACAGTTCCACTCTTTGAATCTGCACAGAATCCTGTCTGTCCATTAGTGCTGGGGATTTTCTAGTGAATCTTTCTGTAGGCTACATTGGTAGCCAGTAGGTGGCGTCTTTATGAGTGAGTCATTGAATCATTCATTTAACCGATTCCTTCAAAAACACTGAGTAGCTGTCTCAATTTGAAGGTTGCGCATCGAGGATATCCCGTTTCAGAAAAGTAACCATTATGAAATTGTTTTTCCTTGTGAGGTGTAAATTATTGTAATTTCTGTCTTCCATTGGAATAAAATGGTTACTTTTCTGAAATGAGACAACCTCAGTGATGTATGCAGCCGACAAATGCGATCTCTATGCATCCTTCGTAATGAGACACATCATCTCATGAACGATACAAGTAACAGTCTTTATGAGTGAGTCACTGAGTCATTCACTCAAATGATTTATATTCAAAAGTGTAGTCGGTACGCTTATTTAATTGTTTTGAAAGAAGTTTATTGTGCAAAGCCTGTATTAATTTGGTAAAAAATTACAATGAAACGGTAATACTGTGAAATATTATTTCAATTGATTTCTATTTTAATATTTTTTGAGTGTAGTGGTATACATTTACAAAAGTGCAACATATTTTATACATATATATATATATATATATATATATACACACACACACACACACACACACATATATATACATATATATTTATTTATTTAATTATTTTTCTGAAAATAATAGACGTCAATTTAAAGCATTAAAGCAACATTATACTGTATAATGTAAAAAAATGTGTGTATACAGTATATATATTAATAATGAATACAAATTTGTATAAAATATGTATATATTTTAAAATAATATGTTTTTATTTTAAAATATATAATTTATTACTCACTGACAACCCAGGAGTTCAGATAATGCATTTTATCAGTGGCTGTGAATTTCACTAAAAAGGACTCGTATCATATAATTAATGTTTTTCTGTCTAATTCTGCAGCCTTACAGTTGCGATATATTGAGTCACAATCATGACCAATATCTCGCCAGCATGTTACGCGGGGCGTTAGGAATGACATCTCTGCAGTCTGTCGGTGGAATATCTAATTAACAACATAAAGGAGAAGAGAAAAAAGAGGCCATGACAACCAGGCTCTTACAGATAAAAACTCATTTTCATTAGGCACAGAGTGACATGCAATCTGGGAACGGCCTCGTGTGAAAAGTTCACTGATAGTCGCTTCGTTTCATCCCTGTTTCCATCTCTGGAATTTCTCCATCAGTTTTCTGCACATTTGCAGCTCATCAACGCTCCCTCATGAGACATTATTAAAGGCGATTTGAGAATATCACACAGGTTATTATCTGGCTTGTAATTACGGAAGCCCGCTCCTCAAAGGCTCAAAAGATTCGCCGCAACATTCTCCTGATTTCTCTTGATAAAAAATAATTTAGACTAAATAAAGTCTGTGCATTTTGTGTATACTTCCTTTTATTGAAATTACTTGTCTCTCTGTGGACCTGCTTGTCCATCAGCGGGCCATTGCCTGCCTCTGTTTCGCTTTTGTATTCTTGATAGTTGTCATCTGGACGTGTGTCAGGTTTTGTTATCATATTTCAAAATGATATTTTCCACCCACTATTTCCCCAGTGACTCAGCGTGTGGTAACGGCTCAATGGCCCAGCAGGCAGCTGCCACTGACTGGCCATTTTGTCTGTCACACTTCACTACCTTGGCTACCACTATCTGAACTCTAAAGGTCAATATAAGTTTATGTGTTATACAAGTAGTCAAGTGTCTTTATTTTCTGACTGTCAGTCCAAAAGTGTTTATGAGAATAAAGGGACCAAAGGCTCTCGGATCTTGTCATCCTCAGACAATAGAGCAGTCATGAATGTATTTTTGCTGGTCTCTTGCTGATAGGAGGCTTAAAGGAACAGTTCACCCCAAAAAAAAAAAAAAAAAATTCAGTCATTTAAATTTACGTAACCACAAAAAAACAAGTTTTGAATTGTTTCAGTCGCAATTTTCCTTTCAAAATGGTCATCGGAAGACGTGGTCGACTGATAAGGTTTTTGATGGCCGATGCAATATCTTAGAGATCAGGGTGGCTGATAAAAAGCCATATATATAGGCTTATATGTATATATACGTTATACTTATTTGAATTTATATTTATTAACCCTCTTGTGCATGCTTGGCAAGGATAAAAATGACCATTTTTTTATTTATTTCAATGAAATGAATGTACTATATTTTATTTTTATTTATTTCATATTTTTAGGGGATTTTATGGTACTCAATTATATTTACACTAGTTATAATCCATTTATTCACTTTTTGAGCATAGACCTGAGAATTTAATTTCCAACTTAAACAGTCGTAAATCTTGAATTGGAGCACAGACTTAAGTTTGATCTATTTTCAAGAGGACACTTGGCAAATTATCGCTGAAGTGAAAAAGTTTGAAAAGTAAACTTTTAACGTGTATTGTTATGAAAAATGCACAAAAATACTATTTAGATTTTTTACTATGAAATATATATTTTAAAAACAAAGTTTTACTCTATAACTGCAAGAAATTTAAAGCCATGCATCTAAACAAGTTGTGTTCCAAATTTGAAATATATTTGGTGGTATCTCAAAAAATTAGCTTTACGATTTTGTTTGGCCGCAGTACTAAGAGATTTCACTAGATGAAATTTTAAAAGTGTGACTCTTTTTTTCAGTATGTGTGCACTAATGTGTAATGTGTGCTCTGGCCATAGACTGTAAAAAAAAATAGCTCAGAGAAACTTATTGGCCGATATGTTAACAATGGCAAATATCGGCCAATAATATTTCGGCCGTGGCGATATATTAGTCAACCACTACTTCCAAAAAGGTGCATTGGTTCCCAATCATTATAACTGAAAATAAATACTTCCACAATTATTAAAAATGTCTCTTTTGTGTGCCTCAGAAGAAAGAAAAACATGCAGACGTGTGTGTGTGTGTGTGTGTGTGTGTGTGTGTGTGTGTGTGTGTGTGTGTGTGAGAGAGAGAGAGAGAGAGAGAGAGAGAGAGAGAGAGAGAGAGAGAGAGAGAGAAATGGGAGAATTAAAAAAAATGCTTTTGCATTCTCTCACAAAATGAATGCAAACCATTTGTGAGAGACATTGCAAACATTATAATAAATTTTTCCTCCCATCTCATATTTTTACTACCATCACTATGTCCCTTCAGGGGCTCCGTAGCCCCTCTTCTAATGCAATCAGGATAATCCTGTTTTTTTGGATCAAAAGTATCCCAATCTTACCGAAAAGTTTTTGAGCAACACAAACTGATGATTTGATCCAGATCAAAACCAATATTTGATTCTGTGTGATCTAATCTGATATCAGATTTTTTTTTTTCTTCTTCTTCTTTTGAACAAATTTTTTTTTAATACCTGATCCAATCTGATAGCCGAAAACTGATCATATTACTTTTGAAGAACTGGGCCCTGGTCACCATTCAGTTTAGTTGAATGGAAAAGAGTCAGCTGGTTGGCATGAGTGACTAAGAAACTTGTAACAAAACATTCAATTCATATAAATGACAATAGGTGTGGTACGGTATATTCACAATCTGAAAGTGTCTGTGGAGGAGGAGGGTTCAGATTTTCTAAGTGGATAAGTATTAGAGCCGTTTTTCTGTCTGCAATAGTGCAAAGCGCTCGGGAGGTCAAGGATTTCCTCTTGGAGCGAGCTCTTCAAGTTTGCCTGTGTTCGCTCTGACATTTTAAGTTTCAAGAACATCCTTTCTATACTGAGTTTGACTTCTGATCCCTCGGGAGTCTTGGACCCGTTATTCTGTCAGCGAGGATTTTTCAGGGAGTCTTTATATCTGCAGGGATGATGTTGTACCATTAGGTTTTTAATGACTCTCTTCATTATTTTCAGACATCGTTCAAATTCAAATTTACTCTCTAGCCTGCATAGATTTTAGCTGAGCAAAGGGAACACATCAGATGTAAATACTGTTCAAATTTTTGGGTCAGAAATATTTGTTTAAAGAATTAATAATTGATCAAAAGGCGACAGTGGCAACCTCCATCAGTTGACAAATGGAAGGGGGAGAAACCAGTTCTCCTCTAGACGAACAAAGGTTGTGGTTATATGATTCCAGGCTGCATCACAAGTCAGATTGTAGATCATCGATATCATCTAGTTCCTTCTGCTTGAAGATCGGGATACACCGTATGCCGGTGTGAGGAGGAGTTGAAGCTGGCCATAGGGGTCTGTGCAGAGGACTTGTCTGGTTCCTTTGGTCTTTGCTGAGGGTTTGTACCAATGGCTAGTCAATGAGATCTCCACAAGAGGTCTGTCTCTAGGGCTCGTCTAGTTGTCATGGTCTCCGCTGACATTCAGGGCTGTGGTCGTCTCTAGGTGCAGGTCCACCATCTGGTCTGGATACGGACCAGTTCCCGGCTGACTACAGGAATAAAAATTTTATAAATAAATTTCATTTTAAAATAGAAAATATTTAAAATTTGAATCATATTTCACAATATTACTGTTTTTGTTGTATTTTTCAAACAAATGCAGCCTTGGTCATCATTCCAGTTCTTTCAAGTACATAAAAAAAAATTGCACTGACCTCACACAACGGTAGTGTATTTTTTTGACATTCACTACGCAGACTGCACGATACAAGCAGCTCTGAGTTATAGTTTAGGATATTAATGTCACCCTATAAATTTTAGTAGGCAAGTTTGGGAACTCAGCAATGAAAAACACGAGACATTGCAGATTTACGCTGTGTTGTGGACATCTGCCATGTGTGTACTGGTAAATCCAAGCATTCCTGTCTGGCATACCAATATGAGCTTCTCTTTTTCCCTCACTCAGTTTTTTTTTTTCCATTTATGGAGTCAATCATATCAGAAACATTTCCTATTTTGTAAACAATTGTTGATCTGATGGTTTAGAGTGACTAAATGACAGAAATGGGCATTATCAGTTTACCTCATGTCATTTAAAAAAAATTCAGACTCTCCTCCAACCAAACCAACCTTGTCTCTCATTACAGACAGAAAATCACAACTTTTTACCTTTTCCGCATCTTGTGTGTGCACGATGTGAACATGTGAAAAGTCTGGTTTTGTCTTCATTCTAAACTAATAATGAGAAGCATTTATCATCAGTTACAGTAAAAGTAAAATGTGATATACAATGTGGTCCAAAACGTCTAAAACCAGAAGTGAAAATGCTTCTGTTTTGCATTTTTTATCATTTAATACACTTTATCATTATATTTGATATTATCTGCATAATTATCTACATGTCTTAAAATATTCAACCATTTAGAGTCATTGTTTTTTTCCTGAAAATAAATAGTACTTTTATTCAGAAAGAATGGTTTAAATTGTTCAAAAGTGACAGTAAAAATATTTACATTGTTACAAAATATAATATTCATAGCAGTGCTGTTCTTTTGAACTTTCTATTCATCAAAGGATCCTGAAAATAATGATCAAGTTTTCCAAAAAATTTAAAAAATGTTCATCAAATCAGCATATTACAATTATGTATGAAGGATCATGTGATAGGCTACTGAAGATTGGAGTAGGCTGCTGAGAATTCAGCTTTGCTATCATAGGAATACATTATTAAAAATAATAACACAAATAATATATTAAATATATTTTATAAATAATATATTAAAATAGAAAACAACTCATTTAAATTGTATTAAAACTTCACAATATTTCTATTTCTCCTTTTCCCTCTTTCCCTTTCCCTCAGCTCCACAAGTTACTGTAAAACCTGATGCTCGTTCTCAGAATGGTTCGCAAATGACCCAAAGAGCATCATGTGCTTCACTGGAAGCAAGCACACGCTTTTGTACAATGTTTTATTTAGACTAGTGACCTAAAAATAGAGCAGAATATTAAACATTTCTCATTCACTTTCCATCACAATGTTTCTTTGTTTAAAATGGCTCAAAATCCTAAAACTTGATTTATTTTCACATTTAAATTAGATTTAGATTTTCTAGCGTGGAACTCACTGTATATTTCTACAAAGCTCTAAAAACAGCAAATCTCTCAGCATAAGCAGACAGGCAGACTTTGGCAGACATGTCAGACGTTTGGAAATTGAGACATGTTCTCAAGTGCTAACAGCTATGTTTTCTGTCTAGTACTATGAGAGATTTGGGGGTGTCTTTTCCAAGATATTGAGAAAGGTGAACACTTTTTAGGGTCGGAGGACCCAGTGAGGCTTATTTTTCAGGAATGATTTGGTTTATATTGCCTCTTTCACCTCACCATGGGCTACAGTATGAGTACATTTGTGCAGTTTTCTTTTTTAAAGCCACTGTGACCCTGACGCTCAGATAACTAAAGAATGGCAACTCTTCTACATGCTGTGTTCCTCCTAATCATAGGCACTTTCTCTCTCTGTCTCTTTCTCTCTCTTTCTCCCATCCATCGATCAGCATGCTGTCTCTGTCCCCGATTTCCCTCCATCTTTTCAGTTACTCAGAGTCAATTCAAATGCTTTGTCTCACCTCTTTTCAGTTGAAGCTGCTCAATCCCCAAATCAATGTCCTCTCTATTCTTTCAAATGCAGGGAATTTGTTTTTCATGCATCTCTTTGATGGAGCCAGAAAGGGGTGTTGGATGTTGAGGGCCATGCAGAAAAGAAAAAAAGACAGAGTCATCTTCTGTGGAGAGCGAAAAACATAATTGGAGTCCAATTCAAAAATAGAGCACTTAGAAAACTGCTGGTTTTATCTCTCTTATTGCTGTTTTCTTGTCTGCGCTGTTTGAGAGAGTGGTGTGACACACATTTTAAACTCTGAATAGTGGCCTACCATGCTACAATAGAAGAATTGCATGGGCATACATGTAAATAAATCAGTTATTTCGTACAGATCTGAAAGCATTAAGCCATTATGAACAAATGCAACGGTGCACACGAACAAGAGCTCTGAAAGCACGGTATCACAAGAAATTAAAAAGTTTTGTTGTGGTTGCTAAGCCCTTACGTGTGTTAAGAACCCTGGAAAACCTTTGGTTCCCGGTCAAAACCTGCCTTAATTGAAAGAAAACAAGTTGACAAAAAGATCAAATCCAATATTTGGTGATAATATTGCGAGATAATAACGCAAGATTTATAAGCTATTTCGGTCATTCACAACAAGTGTGACTTTGCCATTTTGTACAAAATAAAAGCATTTCAAAACAAACTTTCTGGTTAAACATTAAAGCACAGTGTAATTTATTATATATATATATAATATATATATATATATATATATATATATATATATATATATATATATATATATATATTATTGAATATTGTCAAAATTATCTACAAATACTGCTTTTTTCATTCAAAAAACGAAGGTGCCTAAACTCATATGATCAGTCAGTTCCAAAAAAGAAATACAAAACCTAGTTGAAAGAAAAAAATTACATTTTTTGTTGGCCGGTCATATTTGACCAGGAACACAAGGTGGGAAAAAATCCCACAAAAGTACAAAAATTAAACAAAAATTGGGAAGTAGTTATAGACTGTGTGAGAGAAGTCAGTCAGTTTTAGTTAAATGCGATAATATTAACTTACATTTTCGGGGGAAAAGAAAATTCGTCAAAATGACCCGAACACAAGGGTAGAGGTCAGAGGTCACCCCTGCTGTAGAGGTCCCTATGAGTGTATGAGAGAGACCCTTCTGGAACATAAATCTGATGGCAAAGGTCACTTTAACAGTCTGTGTTCCTCTGGCAGAAGCACAGATGCAACAAGAACAAATTCTGTCAGAAACCTCAGGAGTGCAATCGTGAACTGCAGTGATGCATATCGCACACTCCGTCTGTAACCGTTTTGTTGCTTACAATGATGGACACTATTTAAAACAATTGCAATAAACGGCTCATATGTGCCACGCATAATTTCTGCACTATTAGCTGCACCAAAGGCATTTGTAAACATAACTAGATTTTTAAAACCATGTTAGAGTGTTTCTTAATAGTTGCTAGGTTGTTACCCGGGAATTGTCACGTTCTGGGTGATTACTAGGGGGTTGCTAGGGTGCTGAGATGTTGCTATGTGGTTGCTATTAGTCCACCTCCAAGTTTACATAATATTTCCAAGATATGGCTCTTAAGGTAACAAGCTGTCTTTATATATGTACCATTTGATATATTTTCACCCTCTGTCTCTTTCTTCCAGCCATGTCTTACTATTTTATTCATTGGCCCACTTTATCCCAGGCAGTTTGAGTCCATAAAAAGCAGGTGTTGTAGATGCAGGACATTCCGCTCACGTGGAAGGGGTTGTCATCATATTTATCCACGCTCGAGTGCTCAGTGGAGCCAATTGCACACAGCAAAAGAGACGGAGAAAATTGCACATGACCCAGATAATCTGGGTAGACTCTCTGACAGGGCTTAATTTAATTACAGGGCAATTAAAGATCAGTATGAAGCAGCGAGAGGTCGGCCCCACCACAGAGTTGATGATCTCCCACAAGGCATCTACCTGCTGGCATGACAACCACTCACGAGCACGATGCATTACACGCTGCTGGGGAGGGTTAACTCAAAAGTAGGTGATGTTTTGAGGTTAACACGGCAGGCAATTTAACATTTTTGTATGACGCCATTACATTTTCATATACAAAATGGATTTTTGAATGCATGCATTATATTTAGAGGCTTCCGCACAAACTAAAAATGAATGTTAGCTCAGTAGCTCACTATACACACTAATTTTCGGAGGGGCTAGCAATAGAGAGCTAGCTTTGAAAGCATAAGATTCCACGCTCCCTTCAGAGCGCTCTACAAAGCCACGCCTCCTTCAAAACAGCAGGGAGCAAACACAAGCATCACGAGAGACGTCATGTCTCAAAGCACATAACATTACAATAATAATAAACATAAACAAATTTAAAGAGCACTGACCTGTATCGCCACTGCTGCAGATTTAGGCATTGATAGACTTGGCAATGATACACATACATTTGAGTCACGAACCGCTCCGAGAATAACGCCACGGGTTTCCATCTCTTCCAAATTACAGTGGTTATAGCGTGAAAGTAGCTAGTTGTTTTGGTTCAGGAGAAACTGTAGGGAGGGTAGATAAGTGTCTTTAAATGTTCAAACGAAACCTGCGCCAGACTGACCTCTCGATATAGACATAAAAACAACCAGAGCACATAAACGATAGTAATAACATCAGACTCTGGCACTGAGCCATCATTTTATCACACCCGTTTCTGGTGCACACAGATAAATGGCGGCAGAGCCAAGCTGATGTGTTTTCTGCCCCTCATAACTGTCAGCAGATGTTTAACTGCCTTAATTTATGGCAACTTGACTTTACTAGTTCATAGAGCTGCATGATGAATTGAGAATCATGATTTTTTTTTTTTTTTCAAACAGGGATCACGATTCTGGACAGACAATTAAACAAAATATCATGTAATTTACTAGAGGTTCTGACAAAATGTTTATTTATGTATATCTATGTTTGAATGAACGATTCAATGACTCACTAAATACTTCACTTGTTTCATTTCTGGATGAATCGGCGTCTTTGAACAAATCTCTTGAATGAATGACTCGATGATATACATTTTTAAGTCACTCATCGATGTAGTTGATTACAATCGTTATTTGAAGCACTGTTATTTGCAAAAGTTGGATTTGCTCTATTTTGACCACTGCCATAGACATCAGTGTTTATATCCGAACTATAAACTTGTATCCCAGTACTTCTGTGATAATATTACTAATTGTAACATAAATAACTAAACTGTGTGGTTGAAAAGACTGTTTCTGAACCACTCAATCACACGAGCTCAGAGATCCACTTGGTCAACTTTACTGTATACGCTATGGCAAGTGGAAAAACTGTTTTAATTCAGCCATATATGTTTGAAACTGAAGTGGAAGAGTGAATTATGCAGAATCGTCTACAAGTCTATGTATCAGAATGGTACTAAAAATCAGTGTCATTAGAAACACTTTAAACAACTGGCATATAGTTTAACATAACATCGTAATATACATCATATATATAATTCACTCGCTATATTGCTAAATGTACCTGATTTTTAATTTCAACAGAAAATACAGGGATAGCCTGGCTTCTCTTGAGACTCCCCTGCTTCACAGCATATAGTCAATGATATGCTAAAGGCCGCCCACATGTTGACGTGATTGGTTACAACATGTTTGTGACATAGAGAACAGGGGTGATTTCAAACTGTGTTTTTGAGGCTGTCTTTGGTTCACTGCAGTTTTAAGGAGAAGATACTCAGCAATGGTGGTGAGTTGATGAATTTGCACATGGTTTGTCTTACAGCATATTAAAAACACCACATAGACATATAAACAACATTAAACAAGATAAGGTATGCTCCTACCTAAACAGAGGCAGAGAAAACCCCAAATTAGGCTGACTGACAGCAGGTGCCATTGATCTATGATTACTTTTAGTTGAATTGAGGTGCCCTGAGCTCCCCAACAGCCGTCAATCACTCCTCTCACCTCCGCATATCCTGGGGGCCAGGAGGAGGATTTCCTCCAGAGCAGAGCTGAACCGTGAGATTAAGTGTGACAATTTCCCTGCCGCCACAGCGGAAAGGCTAATCCATTTCCCATCAGGAATCGCCAGGAGTGTGTAACATTTGTTTCAGAAAGAACACAAAACTACTGTACACCTGCGCTGCCCACAGATCTGAGTCATATAGATCTTAAAGATTAATTTATTTTGATTCACAACAGTGAGTCATACCTCATCTATCTCTCTCGATAAAAAACGGGTTTAGTGTGTCTCAGGAGAAAGCATGATGCAAACTGAATTGTTTTAAAGTCAAGCTAGGCAGACAGTATCACAACACATCTTTTGAAGTAAAAGTTACATTTTAGTGGAGATTAAAAGTTTTAAAGTGCCCCTATTATGGATTTTTGAAAATGATATTTCATGCAGTGTGTAAACTGTATGTGAATGTAAACAGTCTGCTAAGTTGTAAAGCTGAAAGTGCATCCTAAATAAAGTTAGTTTATCTCAAAAGAAAGAGTCGACTCTGAACCGCTCAAACGAGTCGTTTGGAATTAAAATACATTTTTGTGAAGTTCACACATCACAATTTACATTATTTGCATAATGCCCGCCTACATTCTGCATGGACAGGACATTTAGCTGTAGCTCGTTCGTGTGGATATGTCGTCAAGGCGCTGTGTTCTCCACTGTGGAAGTAAATTCGGTTTATTTTCACTTCCAAAGGATGAGGCTGTGAAGAATCAGTGGTTAAAATTCATCTTTACCACAATACCACAGCAGTATAATATCAAACTTTTCCTGTGTTCCATTCATTTTACTGACGACTGCTTCTCAAATCTCGGACTTCAACCTCTATTCTATTTTCTACCAGGTGTTCAAAATATTTTGTTTTGTGTTTTATTACTTTGTGCACATGTACAGATTATCCAGTCCTAATTTAGATTATTATATCAATAGATTATATTTAGATTTATAACAATATAATCTATAGCCTATATATCAATAGGCTACAGAATAAAAAATATAGGCCTATAATATACAAATGGGAAGGACTTCTTAATATAAGTCAGGACTTTACTTGCTAAACTAACTGCATATTTCATAATAATTAGCAAGGTCTAATTCTATTTCCAAGTGAGTTTCATAAATTCAAATAAAAACATTCAGCCAAGACATACATAGGCCTAAAGAAAAAGAGCAGTGAAGGAATTCGGTTCAAGTAGTGAAATAATCATTTTGAACTATATTGACCAATAATATTTGCATTAAAGCGTACTTTTTTGTATGCCTAATAATGCCGAAAACGTTAAACCTTTCTTGTCTCGTCACATTGAATTAACATAGCCAAACGGACATATTTGAGGTAAAAAAGTCGAGTAGGCCTAACTTAGTTTGCATCACTGGATGTTACTGTCGGTCGTTTAACATTTCTATTGTAAAAAAGGTAGCTACATGTATTAAATATTTCGCTGTTTAAGATCCTACCTCAGTCTCTTCCAAACTGACTCGCTGGAAATTAACGCTCTGTTTCTGTAAACAACAGTAGCCTAAACCCCGCCTAATTTGATTTGATAGGCCATCCAAGGCAGACCAGGCTACAAATGTAGTAATTTTACGGCCCTGCGGCTATGATTTTTATATAATCAAGTTTTTGTTACTGAACATCATTAACATCACGGACAGATCAAATCAATGTGTAGGCAATGGATTAGGTTTAGGTTAAATCTGAAAATAAAACATAGTAGATTGACAAGCCAATTGTGCCTTATACAGCTGAAGTCAGTTCAGTGTTGACTCAGTTCAATAACTGTAAAGTACAATAACTGAATATAGCCTACAGTGTATTTATGCGCATAGGCGTGACAAACTAATTTACACTCCACCGCACTAAATTAGCCTATTTTAAAAATGAAATTGACTGACATCCGAAATTATTATAAATAAAAACGTTGACTAATAAACAATTGATTATATTAGTAGTTTACAAGTATTGGACATTTTATTTTTTATAATCATAAGTATTATATCACTATGATTTATTTTGATATAATTCCTCCAGCTTCACCTTAATAGACTCGGTCAGAAGGAAATGCTCAACAGGAGCTGCTGATGTGCTGTCATAAAGCCTTCCTGCCTCTGATGGATGTTTTCCTCTGTCTGGCTCTCCTAAAGGGCTCTGGAGGTCATTCTCCTACTCAAAACGTGGTTATCACCACTCCACGGGCATGCAGCTGTCTTTGTGCCAGTGTTTCTGCCATGTTTAATTCATAGAGCCAGTCTGGCATGTGACTGGCTTTGAATAGTTACACACAACGCTAAACCCTGAAGCTCTCCAGCAAGCCTCCTCAATGCACCACCACTCTCACTTGACTTGTTCTGATATTTTCATCATCTCTCAAAGGGGTGTCCTCATTCACTAAACCCATTTTTTTCCACACTGCTTCGCAAGATTAATTTTCTTTGCTGATTAAAAATTAATTGTGGCATATGAATATATTAAATATGAATAAAATACCTAAGTGCATTGTTTTATAGGTTAATTTAATCATCAACAGTAGTAATGATTTAAGTGAGTCATTTTATTTGCTCAATTCATTCTTTATGAGTTGATCAAAAAAAATTAGCTTCTTCTCTAAAGGAATTTGATTATGAGTTATTTTGTCAGGAGCAGCAAAATCTTCCAATTCGAAAGATAAAATGTGACAAACTATAAGCAAGAGGAAATTAGGTTAGACTTGTTTCCATGGCTACTTTTCAAATGGCAACTTTTCACAAGGTCCTATGCACTGTGCAAGGTTTAAAGTGTTTTAGTGTGTTCTCTTCTAATCTGGGGTGCATAACCATCTTAAACATCGTTGAATAAATCAACTTGGTCGTCGACTGTTTCCCAAAACTGTATGGTCACAAATTTGAAATCAGCGTGCTTATTTTGCTCAAGGTTATCATGCAAACAAGGAACTATGCTTCTGGTTCACGATTCTGTTTGTCAGTCTGCATTGGAAATATGATTTCGGGAAACTAACTTAGTCGTTGAGCGAGGATGATAACGACGGATCATAATGGCTAACGCTTTCGGGAAACTGATCCCTGTGTACTGGCTGAAGTCTCCCATGATTAATAGCATTAGAAGTCTTCTGAAACCTGCTATGGCTAGGCTACTATCATTCACAAAATGCCACTTACATTCCCTCGCTCTCACAGCTACGTCTGACATTCAAGTCACTCCATGTAGAAGAATGTCACATGGGTTTTTCTCAACCTGCACACAATCCGTGACTAAAGTAACCTTGTCTATCGCCATGACGATAAACACCCCCACAACCTGTCCGCCCCTTGCGTTTGTCAACTTGTGGCTAAATCAGTGTGGAACAGAAGGTAGACAGAAATCACATCTTACTTTGACAAAAACAACCTAATGAATAAGTCATGCAGCTTTCCACACAATAGTAAGCTCAATGTTGATTAAAAAATGACCGGTTTACGTTTTTTTATTTTTTATTACATCAAGAATATGATTTTTGTTTAGATTAAGCTACTACTTTTAAACAACTACAAATTATTTAGTAATTTGTGTGCAAATCACTTGGTTGGTTTGTTGGAAGCGTTGAATGCCCTTCTTGTTTGTCTGTCAGCAGTTTAATATTTAATGACACTTCCTTGTTTTTTAGGTTACGAGAGTTGATCTCATATTTTAAATATTTCTCTGCCACACGCCTAAAAGAAAACTCCTGCTTGGAAATAGTCTTCTAAGTTTTTATTCCTTCTAGAAGGCCTTTTCAAATTCATCCAGATCCCACCCACCCCCCATCATTTTGCTCTAATAGTCTTTCTGTGAAGCTGAAAGGCGGCATGCTTTTAACCTTTAATGCTTTTGCTTTACATGGGCTCTCAGTGCTAGTCTGCTGGAGACGGGTATATTCTACATTGTTATTTAATTGCTATAGACTTAATAATTCCTTTCAATACTTTACATTTTTTATTGCAAATGTACCAAAAATACGTCTGTATAATCAGACAGTATGAGATCATACGACTGATGCGAGCATGTGAAGTGCTCTTTTTGTTTGTCTGTACTGGGTTTGTGTGTGTACGCCTTCCCTAAAGCACAGCGCCCATGCTTTTGAAGTGCCATCCTCCGTCTGTTGTCTAACAAAGCACATGTATCCCCTAAGCTTGTGTCCTCCACATTTAAAAACACAAGCTCTCAGCTCACCCTCACAGTCCTTTATTCTTCCTACACTTTATTTAAAATTACCATACAACTCATTGTATTGCCATCAACGTGGTTATTGTGATCCGAGCAGCGTAATCAACACTGTAATCCAAAACAGATCATTCAAGTGTGGACATCAAACGAGTGGACCTTGAAATCAAGAACAGGTGAGCAGCTTTAACAATTGCTATTTCATTACTGACTGCCTTTAGAGAGAGAAGCAGGTGCACTTGTGTTTGCCATGAAAAAGAGAGGTCATGTTATTTTCTGACCTCTGTACAAGTACACAAGACAAGTGCACACAGTACAAGATGTTCACAATAACAAGTTCAGGTTCTTTTTCTAAAAATGCTCATGGGAGCAGCTGTGGCCTTATAGTGGAGCATCCAACTAAGCAGATAAGCATTGAAATACACTGTCGTTCAAAAGTTTGTGGTCAGTGAGAAGGAAAGTAGGCCTAGAATACATTCGATCGATCAAACTTGACAGTAAGTACTTTTAAATTGTAAAATAAAAGCCTATATGCTGTTCTTTTGAGCTTCCTATTCATAAAAAAATCCTGGAAAAGCGTATGGCAGGTTCCACAAAAATATTAAGCAGCACAGCAGTTTGATGATAATAAGAAATGTTTCTTGAGCACCAAATCAGAATAATTTCTGAAGGATCATGTGACACTGAAGACTACAATGGCTGTTGAATATTCAGCTTTGCCATCACAGGAATAAAGAACATTTTAAAATATAATATTTAATGTAATAATATTTCAAAATATTATCTTTTATATTTGAAATACAGAATATTTGCAGCCTTGGTGAGCAAAAATCGTATTGACCCGAAACTTGTGTATTTCCTCTTTAGATTGTAGTTTCTGCAACTTTAGATTCAACATGGAAAGTTCTTAGAAAAGTGCAATCGAACAGCAACTTGTGAATCCACATGCCCGATTTCAAGCGATGCGGGGGTTTGACATCACACAAGCACTGTGGCACCCAGAGAGATAATGATAATGATACACAACTAATGATACACAGCTAACGATAAACATTCACTTCTTTGCGAATGAAATGCATAGTCAAAGTTCCCACAAAAGAAAATCTGTAAACACATGAGTGCATGTGAATTACTTTAAAAGAGCTTTCTTTGTTGAGAACTGTATGCAAAATGTAAATACTATTATTGTTAGCATTATTTACCCTCTGCAAACTGAGATCTGTCTTTATTTACAATGAACAATTGCTAAGCAAATGCTGGCATTGCAATTTGTTTCTTTGAATGTATGAATCATTTTGAGCCTTAGGGAATGGAACACCTCTATGGCCACATGCTAAAAAAGGCAAGCTTTCAATGACTAGGCCAGGATTGTAATTATGGGTACTGATCAATATTACTGATTAGGCAAGACTGACTAGCATTTCTTTTGTTAAATTAGTTTTGCCCCGCCTCAAGCACTAAACAACAGGAGAGGTAATCAATCAACCCTCCACATTCCCTAAAGCAACACATCACACTTCATGCCAAACTCCTCGAATGGGTTAAATTATCAATGTCGAAAAGGTTGTATTTTTTTTTCGCAGAAGAAGGAACATATGTTTAAACACAACAACACACCCACACGCCTCCACACACACCGGATATAGAGGAAACACAGTCAGTGTGTGATCGGTGTAGTATCATGGCCAAGCAGATCTGGCTCTCGGCACCCTGCGGAGGCTGGAAAAGACAAATTAAGCAGCGGCGTGTAGAGCCTGTTCACACTGACATACATGAAACACAGTGTTAATGGAGGGCAGGAATGCCTTCGGAGCTAATGAGAACAGTAGGAAAAATACTCCGAATATAAAGTTTCTTAGAATCCTATACAGACATCATCTCTGCTGTAATTGGTCTAAGAAACTTACATACTTAAGGGTCCAAAATGAAAATGGGGGATGCTTTTTTATTTTCTTTTTTTCAGTTTAAACTGGAAATAAAAGTTTTAGGATATTGAAATATATAAACAAAGAAAATGGTAACACTGTAAAATAAGGTATTTAAGGCATTCTGAAATTCAAGTTAATTCAATTTTTTACATTTGAATGTTAATTTGCAATGAAAAATATTATAACGAGCAAAACTGCAAAATAGAATCATTTTCACTAGGACAAAGAAATATCTAAGAATATTTACAAATTTCTTTACGTTTAGTAAATTAGTAAAGTGCTAAATTATCAGTGGTCCTAGACTTTTGAACTTTACTTATTGATATTGAATACACAAATATGTTTCTGAAAGGAAAATGTTGATTATAAAGTATAAAGTGTTTTGTTTCTGAGCTTGAAGTTAATCAGTGGCGTTCAAATGTTTAAATCACTGGACTTTTGGAAGGTAAAAAAGAAAGAAAAGGTCACGTTTGCCGTTAGATGAAGTAACGACAGTTCACTGTAGTAATTGAACCTTTTTTGGACTGAGATTAAATCCTTTTTTGTGTGTGTGATGTCTCTGCGTGTGACACTTTTAGCTCAACAATTCTCAGAGCTACTGTGTCTCTTTCACTCCTTTATCCCTTTGCTAAGATTTGATCATTTCATCTGTGTCATGGTTAGCAGAAAGCTTATCCTCACAGTCTGATCTTCCACCAAATCCTGAGCTTTTCTACCAAAAGATACGAGCAATCTGACAGGGCAAAGACTTTAGTGAGAGCAAGAACATGTGATACTCCAGTCTGCAGATATGGTTTCTTTGAAAGAGCACCATCAAAACAAAATCATAGATTTCGTTTACTTGGGTTCTTTCCTTATGTTTCTGACTGCTAGACAAAGAAAAAAATATAGGTTATCAGTCGTGCTGTGATGTAAAACTGTGAGTCATTTTTGAAAAGGGCAGCAATGCTTCGAAAGCTGCAAATGTCACTAATTTCTCATGAATATCTATAGGGAAGTTCTGATTAGTCTAATGTCTTGTTATGATTATGAGTCTACTGAGCATTGTTTTTCAGTCTTGTAATATTGGTGAAACATTCACTCAACCTATTCGTTTAAAAACGCTGCTTCAAAGATGACATTATGTTGCTGTGGCTTTGTTTGGATATTTCGATATTGGTTAGATGGAAATTGACAATATTGTGTTAACATCTTCTTGAACTGTATATAAAATCAAGCACACTTTCATTCATCAAGTAGACCACTAAAACATTAGCTTATTCTTCCTCATTATATAATGATATTTCAGCACAGTGGGATGGTCAAATTATTGTATTTAATTATTTAAAAGACACGCTAAAAAACACACACACACACACACACGATTCATCTATTTGACTGGCAGTGAATATTAAGTTCTTAATTTGCAGTAAATAAGTGATAATTGTTTTGCAAGATGAGAAGATTTTTCACTTAAGTGTCAGAAAGTTTGTGAAAATTCATTATTTTAATTTAAAATATTTATAGAGACTGTACTGCTTTAAAAAAAAAAGTCAGTCCAAAATATCTTTATTGTAATTATTATATAAAAGATTACTCTTTTTCTCACCTCCTTAGTGCAGTTGAACAGACAAATTGCCCATTTAAAACTAATTGCCTGACATTACACTAAATGTATGAAATAGTAGGCTACTACTGAAAAAAAACTTGCCACTTACCACTTTTAAAGCTTTTCTTATTTTTTTTAGCGTATCTTTTACATGGCTTGGTTAAATTCTAATGTAGAATGCGGTCTGTTATTTCTTTGCTATACATTATCCCTTACATAGTAACTCAGTCACATGGTATATATGCGTAGTTCACAAAAACTGAACAGACTTTACTTTGATATGACGATTTTATCTGTCACATATTTTGTCATTTTCACAGACTTTTAGTTTGCTTTTCATTACTTCCTGTTGTCTTTGTTCACTTTCCCCGCTCTAATCAGTTATGGCCTTTCGTTTGATCATCACACCTGTTAGTCTTTTAGTTCATTATCATTGGCTACTTAAGTTCCTTGGTTTTCTCTGTTCTTTGTCGGCTATTTTTTGTGCATAGACATGCGGTTACACTGTTGGATTATCTGAGTTTATTATTTTATTAAATACCTTTAGATTGAAACGTTTGACTCATCTTTGGACTCCTTGAACTGTGACAATCTTGAAAGCAAAATAACACTCTCTTCTTCCTAGTTTACAAGACTCAAAAACAAAAATGTATGTAATATAATGGGCAGTGGGCAGTCAAGATCATTGCCATCTCCTCTTGTGGCTTTCAGTGATGAAAGGATTCATTCACGGGCGTCTGACATCATCAGCTGGATCTGTGAACTAATGCCATCGGAGAGAGAGAAAAGAAGAGAGAGCTGAAATGAGAGGAAGATGGTGATAAGCAAATCTGATGAAGTGTTTCTGCTTCCCGTTCTGAGGAACTCATCTAATTTTATCTGTCCATCTTCTCCGTCAAGGCACAACACTTCGGCATGCTTGCCCGCCACTCTCTCTTAGAGAGAAAATCTGTTTTCAGCTCTCTATGGAAATGACTTTTGACAGTTACTCATAAGTGGATGATTCACGCACACCGAATGAACAAAAGATGGCACAGAAGAAAAAAAAAAACGATTTAGATCTAACCCTCATAATGGATATGTGTTATTAAGTTTTTAATATTGAGCATTTTGAAGGCCAAGGGCACGTGGTTGAAAAGCGAGGGCTGCTGACGAACACGACTCTGTCGGCAGCCTCATCTTGTTGAATGACACCTCAGTTTTGAAAAGATGGCTTATCAACACTAGGATTGGCACCACTGCACCTGGCCGGAAACCCATTCTCAGGAGCGTCTTATCTTCCCCGGCTACAATCCTCCAATCTAATCAGGTAAAAGTGAAGTGAAAAAGAATGTAACCTTAGCAACCAGCTGCCAAGCTACCTGCAATGCTTTCCATGTTGAGCCAAACATTATCATAAGGTCGCTATTTTTACCTTCTAGAAATGTTAGAATATGCCTCTTTTGCATATCGATTGGACAAGGGAGAGTGTGAAGCATTTCGAGAGTGTGTGTGTTTGAGTGTGGCTATGTGTGCTGACCTTTAAGAGGAAACTACACAGCCAATAGCTCATGTCCCGCAAGGATAAACACCACACTTAAAGTCCACTGACAGAGAACACAAGAAAACTATACAAATGTTTTATATGTTTTATGGTTGGTCACTCAGTCCTGTTATTTTATTAAAAACTTCAAATAAAAATGCACCTCTTGAATGATGCATGTTTGAATATCCTTCTCCACTTCAATTTCAAAAACGTCTTGATGACGTAAGCCTGAAATAGAAAATTCTTAAAAACAGGAAAGTTTGGTTGTTAGAAACGTCTTTAATATCTAAACACTGTACAATGTGATCAGTTGACTTAACTTAAAAATCTGAGGAATCCCGGTGCCTTAAAATTAAGTAAATAAATTGCATGCATATGCATGTGAACTTGAAAATTCCACATAACTTAATTTTTTCAACAACGCAATAAGTTTATTAACTTAATAATTTTAAGGCAACAGGTTTCTTCACAGTTTTTAAGTTAAAACAACTGATCACTTTTTTACAGTAAAATATTTTTCCTCTAAATCAGTCAGATTGTACTAGTGTTATTTTGTGGTCATGTGACAAGAAAGACATCAAATTAGACACTCCTTATTTCTTTTAAAATATCCCAGATTTTTTTGACCATTTTATTAAAAGAAACATTTTGATATTTTCATTAAGTCATAAAGTTAAAAAAAATGCAGTAAATGTTTTTTAATGTATAAAATTGTATGATTCAAAATATTACATTTCTAATCACTTTTTTTTTAAAGATGGTTAACATATTTCTCATTTTTATCATTTGTCATTGACCCATATGTAAATTTTTACACCTATGAGCTGATGTTATTGGCTCAGTTGCTTCTGCGTGCAGTCCTGCTATTGACTGCTCAATATCTCATGCAATGTGAAATTATCATTACTTTCTGCAACCAGTAAAAAAATGTTTCCCCCCTTCAGGACATGTGGCAGCTTCAACATGAATAAATCAACAACTCATTAAAATTCTTCACTTGTATCCAGCTTTAATTTTCACGATGCCAAACGAAACCAGAAAGGAGTAAGATTTCATATGTATGTTTTTATCTCTTTTTAAAAATAAGCAGAAAACTGAACATGCTCACAGATCACTTGCACATTACTCTGATTTTAACTTGCAACCACAGTCTGAGCAAACACAGAACGGGCTCAAAAGCAAATAGAAGCTTCATATCGCAATACCAACACAATATCAACCATGGGTTTCAAAATAGATTATTTATAAATAGCAGCTAATAATAAGCTTTCTAGGCTCACAAAATGGAAATGACTTCTAGGCAACACCAAATGAAGCAAGGTGTCTTCACACCATGTCGTAATTACTACTGATTACTATTGTATGTAATTAATTGCTATTCTGACTTGTAGAAAGCAGTCACGTGATTGCAGAACTCGTAATTACATGACTCTTGATTTTCGAGAGATATTAAAAGAGATATGAGTTGTACCACGTGACCACTGCAGATTTATTTTGAAGTTAAAGGGTTAGTTCACCCCAAAATGAAAATTCTGTCATTAATTACTCACCCTCATGTCGTTCCAAACCCGTAAGACTTTTGTTTTTCTTTAGAACACAAATTAAGATCTTTTTGATGAAATCTGAGAGCTTTCTGTCCCTCCATTGACATACACAACAACCACTTTGATGCTTCAAAAAGTTCATAAAGAGATCGTCAAACTAATCCATATAAATTGAGCGGTTTAGTCCAAATTTTCTGAAGAGACTTGATCGCTTTATATGATGAACATTTTATTTATATTTAATCATTGATCAGTGAAGATAAACAGAAGCTAAATCGAACCTGTTTGACGCAAGTGGTAGTCAATGGAGGGACAGAAAGCTCTCAGATTTCATCAAAAAATATCTTCATTTGTGTTCCTAAGATGAACGAAAGTCTTACAGGTTTGGAACGACATGAGAGTAATTACTGACAGAATAATGACAGAACTATCCCTTTAATAGTGAAAAGCTCGAAGTACAGAATCACATGTTATCATCTCTTATTTACGGTAATTACGACATGGCATGAATGCAGCATCAGCCTGCAGAGAAAATCCACTCCTGGCACAGAAACAAGACCGCAGCAATCCACAATTGCGAAACATCATGGGAAAGAGACAAGCATAGTCTAAAAACTGGTAGGCTAAGCAATATATGTTTGTCATTTCAAATGTCTCTTTACACTGATGATATAAAGAATTGCAAACCCCAAAACATACGCAGAATATATCAGAAATTAAACTGTAGTTTGCACGGCTCATATTCATTTCAAATGATTCTGAAACCAGTGAGGAGGTGCATTCTTCTCCAGAGCAACAACAAAACACTTCACTAAAATAGCAACAAAGGGTTCACATTTCAACTAAAAATGACTTACAAAGTCATGACACAGTCAGAAAATTATGAATTATAACAGATAATCACACCAATGTTGAGTATTAAATGCCTCTGCATAAATATGAGGCAAAAATAGCGCTTGCTAAACAACAAAGTGCTTTGAGAATACTCTCCAGCTCCACGGCTCTCCTCCAGGAAGGATATGTTCTGTTTATAGATGATTTATGGTTACAACTGTCTGCTTGCTTCAACAGAAAACATCGTCTCTGTTCTGTGTGAAAGCTGTTCCTTGCGCTCCACATAAAAAAAGATGAATAACTGCACCTGACAAATGGATGCGTGACTCTGCTCGTCTTCCACGAGGTTGTAAATGGGGTCTAAAAAGCTCAGACGTACCGCTGGGCACATAGAATCGGATCTGTTTACTTGGGCAGGAACAAATGGTGAGGCATTACATCTCCACGTACTATGGAATTCATCCAGCGATGGCAAATGTCTTGTGTTGGCTGTAGGAAAACACAAATGTGTCATGATGCTTTGGGCCTTATTGTTGGACGAAAGCATTTTAAATGGATCTTATGCCCCATAGCATCCTGAATGTTTTTATGGGAAAGCGTCTGTGCTTTAAAAGCAGGATGGAGTTTGTTTGTTTCTCATTCTGCTGTGCTTGAAGACACAAAGTGGGCAAAAAAGTTTTGTGTTGAGAGAAGACACATCCTGGAGCTAAGGCAGCACAACTAATTAAATTCAAGTCCAAATTGCGATATGGCCTTGTGTGATTATTAAAATGCTGCGATTTAATTAAATATGTAGTTTGTAGAGTCAAAGTGAAGGAGCCTAAATATTTTTTGTGTGCAGTCTTTTTTCACTCAGTTCACTTTTGGGTCAACTGAAAAAGAGGACTTAAGTGTGAACATCCTTAAAGTTGCAACAGAAGTAGTGACATTTCTTTTCTTCCGTATTGTGACGTACATCCAAGTGAAACGGATTATCTAAAAATGGAAAAATGTTGGTTGTTGATTGGACAAAAGCAGATCTGAATGCAATCTCGCAGTCGATTGGAAGAGAACAGAAGTCTGTAATTTCATTTGAGGATTGAGCTGTGACATTTTGAAAGTCCCTTTCACAAAAAAATAAACATACAGTACATGTAAGAATCGTTCACAATAAGATGCATTTCATACTGACTTTAAAGAGTATTATTTATATTTGCAGCAGATTTTTGTGTGTGGCTTTTTTAGACTGTACTATGAAATTGTTGTTTTGGATCCCATAAAAACCTTCTAAATATCTTCTTTTGTGTTCCGCAGAAGTAAGAAAGTCATACAGGTTTGGAACAACATGAGGGTAATAAATAATTAAAAATTTTACGTAAATAATCTCTTTAATCAAAACCCCCAATTTTAATTAGCTTTCACTGTAACCTCATTGCTGACTAGGAGCAACAGTTCAAGGCTGGAATACACTACACAACTTTTGCCCAGATTCGCAGTCTGGAAGAGTTAAAAGCTAGCTGAAAGTCATAGCCAGTCGACTGTAGATTTTGGGCAGTTTGATTTCCCAGATTTCACATAGAATCACTTAGTATATGATAGGCTTTTGCTTTAGATTATGATTCTATCCAGTCTATCAGAAGATAGAGCACATATTGTTTTCAATCTGTCATGTGTAAGCCGAGCAAAGATGTGTTGATAAAATGTGTAGCAAAGAGGCGCATGTTTCTGCAGGACATTTCTGTGTTCGGAACAACTAGAAAGTCTGATAGTGTGTGATCCTCAGTATGATGGTCAGGTTTTCCACTGTGACCATTTACAAAGTTGGCGTTTAATGAATAAAATCTGTGCAGATTTTAAAAGCCATGTAGCAGATTCCAGCCTTTTTATCTACATTTCTAAACAGCAGCAATGTGAGATCAAAATAATAGTTAAATGTTTTGTCAAAATAATCAAATGGTTTAACTTGTAAATTATGAGGAAAGAGTGGCTACAGTCTTGCCACCTCCACTGGAGAGAGAGGATGACGCCTGTTAGTTCATACAAAAAAGATCCCAAATTCAAGATCTGGTTTTGAAATGAACAACCAGGCTCTACTGATCAACCCTGCCACTTCAATAAATACATATGTATGTTTATATAAATATAGAGGAGTGATCTATACAATGCTGTGATTTAGCTCAGTGTCATTCTGTTCAGCTTCCCCCAGAGTGGATTGGACTCCACCGCAGGCTAGATGTGTCTGCTCTGTGTTGTTCATGTCAGCAATAATATCCTGAGTAGTATTAGCGCTTTCCTCCATTATTTTCCCATTATCATTAATCTTGCTCATGTCCACGTTCTCCACTGAAGGCATCTCCTTGACTACTGAGGTTTTCAATTCATCTGTGTTGCAGTTTTCAACTGCATTTTTGTTGATGCTCGGATCAATCTCATTTTTTACACCATCGCTAATTAGCTTGTCCATATTTGTCTTGTTCTCCACGCCTTTGTGTTGTTTCTGCTCGGGAGTGACTGAACCGATTTTTTTAGGTGTGTCTCTGGTGCCGTTGGTGTTGCTGCAAAGTCGGGGGTCTCTTCCTAGGCTGTATCCGCTCTGGAGCATGGAGAGTGTCCGCTGGTGCACGTCTTCCCTATGGCAGCGGTACAGCCCGCGGAAGGCCAATCGAAACTTCTGCGACATCAGGTTGTAAACGACAGGGTTGATCGCACTGTTGGCGTAAATGCAGGTCCTGCAGAAGAGCAGGAACCAGGCGTCCAGGTATGGCGTGCTCACAAAGGAGTTAATGAGAACCAGGGTCCTGTACGGCATCCACAGCAGGGCGAAGAGCACAACCACCACTGCCAGCATCTTAGTGACCTGAAGAGGCGAGAAATTATAAAAGTGGTTCTTTGAAGTTTCTGTATATAATCGCATATACAGCAATGTAATTCTTAAAGGGATAGTTTACCCAAAAATTGTAATTCTATCACCATTCACCCTCAGGTTGTTCCAAACCTGCATGAATTTCATTCTTCTGCTGAACACAAAAATATATATATTTTGAAGAATGTCTGTAACCAAACAGTTGATGGGGCCCATTGACTTCCATAGTATTAATTCTCCATACCATGGAAGTCAATAGGGTCTATCAACTGTTTGGTTACCCATATCTTCTTTCATGTTCAGCAGAAGAAAGAAATTTATACAGGTTTGGAACAACTTGAGGGTGAGTAAATGAATAGAGAATTCATAAGCTTTGGGTAATCAGAAGGTATTAAAGGGATAGGTCACCCAAAAATGTGAACTATCCCATTAATACCTTATGATTATTCAAAGCTTACAAATTCAGATGACTCCCTTTTCAGTATTTTCTAACATTAAAGTCAAGCATGTTCCTCGTGTTTTTTTTACGAGCTTTTTTTCATGCCATTAACAGGAAGTTGTTAATAGACGTTCATGAGCCAATTTAACCTTAGTCTTTTGAATAGTTTCTTTTAATGATATGAATCTTGAATATGTTCTCGTAACAAGTTAGCATTCGTATAACTAGATAAAAATCCTGACATTTGACAAGACTGTTTTTTGAACTGTGACAGACAAAATGCAGAAAGAGAATAATTATAGCAATGTTTATTCTGTTCTATTTTTTCTATTCTTTTTACTGTTCAAAAGTTTAAAGTCAGAAAATAAATGCTGTTCTTTTGAACTTTCTATTCGTCACGGTTTCCACAACGGACAATAATCAGTACAACTGTTTTCATGGCTGAAAATAACCCCCAAATTCTTGAGCACCAAATCAGCGTATTAGAATGATTTCTGAAGGATCACGTGACACTAAAGACTGGAGTAATGATGCTGAAAATACCTTATATTTAAATATATATATATATATTTCCCATAATTACTGTTTTCATGCATTTATTCAAATAAATGCTGGTTTGGTAGCATTAGACTTTAAAATAAAATACTGTAACATTTAACATAAACATACATATTAATATATATTTTAATAAATGTTACATTTTAGGATAGAAAAACAAGCTACAACCAATAATTAGTTAAGCTAGCTATAATGTAACTCATAAATTCATAAACATGTCATGACTTGTAAATTCATAAACATGTCAGTGGCCTACTGTAATCTATTAATAATTTTCAACTCTTCAAAACATGCGCCCAAAACTGTCATTATAATTTCTACAACACGTCAATGTAAGCTAGCTAGATAATGTTACCATGGTAATGTTACACATTTAAATTAGCAGGATTCACAGCAACAATGTTCAGTAAATCAAAAGAAAACATATATTTGCGCTTTCAATGCAGGAAAACACACATACATGATCAATGAAAATAATTCATAATAACAATGATATATGTTCATGTCTTCATACAGAATACTTAGAGATATTATTAAGAGAAATTATACAAACAGGTTTAGGCAGAGTGCTTTGAATTACATTTTAAAATGAATTCATCCTTCTAGAGCTCAAAAAGAAACAATTACATTATTGTTCATGGCATGAAAACAGAGGGGTCGGTAGAGAGAATGAGCCAGAGAGAGAGACAACGAGACGGAGACACAGTCAAACATCAGTCAAACATAATCTTTATGTCGGTGACGGTTAACAGGCAGACACTTAGAGAAGGATGGAAATATATCCACACCATGTTTTGACTGTCAAAGAAAACAAAGCAGTCCTCCCTAGTGCCTCCTTACGTAGTTCAAGCGACAAATAAATCCAAAAATTCCTCCCATTAACATTCACAGGGAGTCCTGTGGGGTTGGAGCGTAGTACTCATTGTCTCACGCTGGAGATAGACAACCGGTGACGGAGACCTTCAATAATAATGACAAAATTGTCTGCACAACAAAGCATCTAATTGAAGCTGTGTGAGGCTGGGAGGAGCTCCTTTAATTAACAAAGCAGGAGATAATGACTGCATGACTGGCAGTGACAATTTGAATATGTATTTGGAATATCTGGTTTTTGTGATTGCTTATCAATGGAAAACAAGGTCTTAACACAGCACAAACAAAGCCGGCTGCTACTCATGATTAGGTTAAATAAAGGGGAGCCTCTACTGTAGTGATGACTTTATCAGATTCAGGAGAGATAACTTCACTCAAGCACAGCGGTGGCACGGGCATCTTGAATCGTATTGAACTTTATGAAATGTGCAGATGAAGTGATCAAAGGGCTGGAGGTGCGGCGTAACCGAGGTACAAAAGCGAAAGAAAGGGAGCCGCTCTTATAACCTCAAAGAGCATAATCTCTAGGAGTATTAAGCATACTTGAGTGAACATCACAAATCATATTATGCAAATGTTCCACTCGAGTGGGGCCCTCTTGAATCTTCAAGATTTTGATCTGAGGCGCACGCGAGCATCTCCACATAAGTGCACTCACTCGCAGGGACACGTACACGGAAGGTCACCGGATGGTCTGAAGTTTCACCTGTTTGACACTCCAACACTGAAATATCGTTAAAGTTTCGGGACTACGATAAGTATAAGTATATGTATATCTGATTATTATAGTTAACTAAAACAAAAATCTAATGAAAGCTAAATGAAGTTAAATTATATATATATATATATATATATAAACTTATTTATTTTATTTACTAAAATAACAAAAAATATAAATAAAAACCACAGACATATTTACAAAAGCAAATAACCAAAAATAACAATAAATTATTAAAACTTTAACTAAATTAATTTTTTTTTTATAATTCAGAACATCAACAAAAAACAACAACTATAATCTCTATGCTAACACTGAGGGTAGTTGACAAATAACGTGGAGATATACTGTATAAGTATAGCATTAGCATGCCACACTGTAAATGCACTTGCGGTAAGGACAGGTGCACTTAAGGCCATAGAATAGCCTGAATCTCATGATAATATCCATTCTCCACTGTTTGACACTCCAAATGAAGTCTAAACTATCATTCAATTATCTGTATATCTTGCTGGGTTATTATAGTCAACTAAAACTAAAACCATTTTAAAAAAAATTAATTACTTGCATGCATAGATCATATCTGTAATGTCTGAGCACATTATTCCAGTGTCACAACATAGCTGTGGCTGATGCAGTGATGGTAATGTAGACCCAAAACGGTACCCCGATGGCCCCTAATGCCTCTCTTATGATGAGATAGATCCTAATGACCTGCTTTATGATGATATTGGCCATTATGTACCCTTTCACATAAAAAAATGAGCTCAGATGTTTGGTCTGCATCTATACGAGTATGTTTGCACAAAAGTAGGTACATTATTGTGTTGTATACAGGTTTCAGACGCACAAAAATACTACATTTAGAAAACATTTAGTATAAATTCCATTTTAATGCTATCAGGAAAAAGTGTTGCCAACGGTTCCAACATACAGTATCACCCAAACTGAGTTTTTCTTACGCTCAGTTCAAATCTTCAATTGGACCTTATTCACAGCACAAAACTCTGCATCTTAAGTTAAGCGTTGTCAAATAAACAACAAGTCAATAAATAGACTGGTGTAAGTCTTGTAAAGAATCCACATCACAGTAATGGTTTCTGGTTCATTTTGAATTGGACATACTGAAAAATGACTCATGGTTCAGTTGTGAACCTAATAACGGCTCCTTAAGATCTGGTTCAAACCTCTGATTCATGAGCGCATTCGAAGCAGTGAATTATTGACTGAATCATCAAGAAAAAAAAAAAATGGAATCATGTTTGTGAATCGGACACAAAGGCTTGCACTGTGTTGTTTGTTGCGTGCAGGAAACACTGCCATGCGCTCTGTGTGATGATGTTTTAAGTTTAAGATGGCCACCAATGGCTACTAGGTTTTAAATGATTGTTTCTCTTTTATTATTATGCAAAATTAGGCACTTTGTCTTGTACAAATTAAATTGACTTGATTATCTGAAACTTGCCAATTAAATGTGTTAAACACTCTTTCAAACTGCACCAGGAAACTATCAACACACTCTTCTTCCCACAAATTGACATTTAGTAGAGTGAAACATTCTTTTCAGAAAAAAAAACTGACCTTTCAAAAAAACAAATATGAGATAATAATCATAAGGCACGGTACAGGAGAAGAGAACCGGCCCTTGTTTGCCTTCGACTGCAATCTCGGTGGACATTAAAATGCGGAATTGCCTAAAAACAAACTTATGCAGACACACACACACACACCTACCTGTTTCCGGGAAGAAAGCGCACTCTTTGGCCGTCCCTGACGACCTGCTTTTCCAGCATCCGCCGGTTCTTTGCAGCTCCTCCTGAGAGTGGGGGCGGTTATGGTGCCCGAGTCTGGTGGGTGGGGCAGAGGATTCAGGTAAAGGATTCGGGCGATGAGACCGTAAAGAGCGATGGCCAGAAGCAGCGGGATAACGTAGAAGATGGCGAAGTCGATAAGGTAAATGGGCAGATAGAGGTCTCGAGAGACGCGGTAGCCACACTGAACACGACCGTCAGGGTTCACCTGGATGTCCACCAGGAAGAACCAGAGCATACAGTAGACACAGGTGAAAACCCACACCCCGGCAATGATGCGTTTGGCTCGGGATACCGTACAGACGGTATGTGCCCTCATTGGGTGACATATGGCGATGTATCTGTGGAACAAAGAGATTATAGTATTAGTAATGTGTATTATTTCATTGAAAATGTTTAACCCTCTGGTAGGCCTATTCCTCTTTTAGGCGTCACACTTGATCAAAACAGACAGAAGACAATAAGTTATACAACGAATTTTGAATATTCGACAATATTGAATATGTTGATGGGATTTAATGGTATTAGACAATATTCACCTCTAATACACTATTTATTTCTATATAAAATAATAAAAAAATATTAGAAAAAATGTCATACTATTTTCATTTAGCAGGGTTAAAGTTTAAAATAGAGCAAGGGCATTTAAAATCCAATGTATAGAAGGTGGATTGGTGCTATCTAATGGAAGAAATAAAGAAAATAAGTTGTAATACCATAGTCTAACTACTAGATGCTTCTATATATAAAGGGCTGTGTATTCCCTAGTTGCTTATAAGTGTATTTTCAGACATATTTTTTTTAGGTTTTACATTTGGATATATATTTAGACATTATCAAAGACTACTTCGTCATGGCTGATTGTAGATCCTCTGTAATTTTCTTATGGCGGTCAAAGATCACAAGTGTGATTTTTATATAAGATTTATTTAGTTTTTTATAATCATGTCCAATATTTTTTGTGTTCATATAGCAAGTGCTACAAAAGTCACCAAGTTTTGTACCATTTTGATGGAGTAAAATAAAAAGTACAAACTTTATGAACTAAAACCACCAGAGGGTTAAATATTGATATTTGAAATGTTGAAATCCTTCATGGCAAAAAGAGGAAAGAAATGAACTTGTCAATTTGTTTGTATAACCCAGCGTATAAGTAATAAGCCACAAAGACTATGAATATTCATTAGATTTCTAAGAACACGTTACTTCCTTTAATTTCAGGTCTTACCTCTCCACAGTGAAAGCTGTGATTGAACAGGAGGACACATTAATGCCAAGGTACTGAAAGTAGGTGATGCCCAGGCACCCAGCATGCCCGTACACCCAGGTGGCCATCAGGCTCTCAGAGATGTTCGGCAGACCCGCGGCCACCAGAACCATCAGGTCCGCCACTGCCAGGCTCACCAGATAGCAGTTGGTCGGTGTACGCATGTGGCGTGTGGTAAGAACCACCAGCACGACCATGATGTTTCCCACTATGCCCAGGCCACACACCAGCAGCACCAGGAACACAGATACAGTCTTATACTCCAGGGACTCGGACACAGCGTCCCCGGACCCCACCAGGGAGATGTTGGTGGGAGTGTCCATTCTGGAGCTCACATTTTCTGGCATGATTAGTCCTCTTGGTGTGAATATTTACGTATAAGATGTGAAGGAAGGAACAGGCAGAAATCAAATTGGTGGAGGAGAAAGAAAGCAGAATATAATCTGTTTGATATTCAAAACATTGAAGAAGGTATGACAACTTTGTATACACAAACTATCTATTCAGTTCCAGCTTTTATTGATGGTCTTTTCTCTTATTAAGCATCTTGTTTAATTTTCTTGGCTTCAACCACATAATGATGTTCCTCTGCTGACCGCAAGCCATTATTTCGTCTGTGTTAATCTGTAACAGTATCCTTCCATTAAAAGCGTCACACTGAAATCCAGAGTCAATTTTTTTCCCCCACGTTAATGCAATCCTCCATCCAATTGATCACCCTGGAATAAAAGTCAGCAGGGGAAAAGCATGTCTCAATCACTGTTAAAAGGATTTTATAGCCGTCCGTTAATTGCTAAATAACAGTCCATTTCATCTGGCACAAAAAGATAAGAATGAATGCAGAAGTACACAGAGTTGGGAGCATCGCATATTAAAATAACATGATGCAGACTAACACAGACGTCCTATTTGTTCTCTTTACAAATATTCCCATAACACTTGCTCTAGTAAGGATTTTAGGAGACTTCCTCTGAACATTATTGAGACAGGATGAGAAGCTTTTAATTATTCAAATTAGACATTTTAAGTGGTGCACGGCGATAAGTAGGGGAAATCACAGAAAGACTTAAAGCCACACACACACACAGCTGCTGTAGCAAATGGCATGTTTAATAACCAAGGATCTTTAAATCAAATGCAACCTCTTTATTGTTTTTATTGTGCGGATTGAATGATCTTACAAATTGCATAGCTATTTTTCATTGTATATTGCACAAAAGACTGCAAATAATGTAAATATCTGTTGTATGCTCTCATCATAATGCAAGAACAATGTTTACCAAAAAATGTTCTTTGATAACATATTTGAACATTAATTCTAGTCTGAAAATAGTGTTGTGAAATCCATTAAAGCCAGTAAATGGTGCCAAAACATGGCACCCAGAAGCTTTAAAAATCCAGACATCTGTTGCTCTTTTCAGCTGTCTCTTTGCCTTGTAAATAAGACTGCACTGCCTCTCGGGGTTCCCTAATAAATTGAGGTGGACACGATGTGAAAAGTAATTTAACTCAATCCCGACTTCCCAACCCTGCAAAACCCTGCTCGGACTTCGTATCTTACTCTATTTCATATTCCATTATTAATGCTCTGGCAATGCAAATATGGACAAGAGCTCTGTGGTTTCCCACTGTCTTTGCATGAATTAAGAAAATTACATGATTTTCATACGAGGGACATGTTTGAAATTGAAGAAAAAAAATCTTAAGAATATCAAAATAAATGTTAACAATAATTATATGTAAATAAAAAAAGAGTGGCTACATCTGGTTTTCAGTAAAAGCACTATAATATTCAACTGTCACATTCATAAAGGAGAGCTCTTCCTTTTCTTTCTCTATGCTTGATTCAGAGATTTTCATTAATGGTGAGAGTCAGGCGTGCAGCTATGAAATGGGCTGTCATTCACATTTGTTTAGCTCTCCTAATTGACTGTATCACTACCAGAATCATAAATCAGTAGAATGTGCTCTAAGGCAAACAGCACAGCTGTGTCTCACAACATAGTGAGTTATAACTAGACAGCGTTTTAGGGCGGCACAGACTGGTTTCAAACACTCTATGCCTAAAAACGTTGTCTATATAGGGAGCTCACTAGGTTTAGGAAAGAGTGAACATGATTTCACCAAGTAGCTACAACATGTTCCTGAATGTCTATGTTGATCCAGGAATTCAACATTCCAATCAACCAATCAGTTTTGAGGGACAAGTTTACAGTTAAAGTTTAGGCTTACAACCAGGGTTAGGTGTTTTTCACCTAGGCTATCATTTCCCTCTGTTTTTAGGGATAACTTATGGGTAGAGTTGGGTTAGTAGAATTATGGTTAGGATAAAAAAATTCAGACAGGAATGTTGTCCCAGGATCAAATAAATATGTTGATCCAGGAACATGTCCTAGCCTACTTGGCAAAAGGTAGACAGCCTTGTTGGTGTAAGAACCACCGTCTCTCTTATATTTGTGCCTGAACAGGAAAGCAGATGTTTCATTAATCCTCTGAAAATAATCATAGTTCTCGACTGACCGCGTGAAACCGAATAACTCAACACAATCTTTTAAGCAACGCTAATTTTGCAAAACAGTTTGGCGGCTTGAAGATTAGCCTTAAGAACTTGATTACGTGACCATGTGAATCAATTTAAAAAATATATGATTTGCTTGTTTATGTCGCAATAAATAAAAGGTTCACTAGTATCTAATTAGGCTAGTAACATTAACGTTAGTAATCATTAGCTCCGTGGTCTTCTAGCCTATGTGAACCGCTTTATATAGGATAGGCTATTAAACATAGACTTGAAACAAGAATTTCAGTATTGTAAAACACAGCTCATGAGAAATTTGTCTTAGAAAATGCTCCCAATATAAGCTAAAAGTGCATAATATAAATATATAAATATTATATAAATAAATTTGGCTTCAAAAATACTTTTAGCAACGGAGTTATTCAAAAAGAAAATCACTTCAAATTTACGTATTATGGAAACTGTCATCGATAACTTCTCAAGATAGGATAAAGCGTCTCTTACCAGACATCATTATTGTAGTGTGGAATCAAAACAGCTCTCATGCAGTGTCGGCTGTAAACCCCTGATGAAAAAACAAAATGCACTGATATGAAGTATTTGAAATGACGAGCAAATAATCTGATCTTGTACAGAAGCGCTAGTAAATGCACTATTTTAACTGTAAGTCTTCTCAACTGTAAATCCTTTCATTACAATAGCGTCCCCTAGTGGAAGCAATAATAATTCGTGCGTGTAAGCTATCGTGAGTGATTTGAGACACACATGTAGTCTTAAAGATGCACACACATTTGTACCCCTAAGAAATGAATGTGAAAAATTTTGAAATCATACACTCACATGATAACTTTGTGTGACTTTTTTCTACATCTTTGTGATCCACATTTTGAGACTCTTTTCAATTATTTTTGGTGTATTCAGGTTGATTGGGACACTTTTTCCATGTCATCTCAATGGCAAAAAAAAGTGTCCAAATCACCCTGGATTCACCCATTGTGTTGACACTGAGGCACGTTGGCAGGGTATATGTCAGTTCATTCTGGATTTTCCACAAAGTACGCATTAATTGTACATGTATCAAGCAAATAGCCCATATGTCTATTATTTGGGAGTTGTCTTAAAGTCGTCATAAAAAATGGAAGTTGCAATTATCTGTTCTTCCCCATCCACTTGTTAAGTTGTGCTGTAAGGAATACCATATCCAGGTCAGAAGTGAGAATACTACCTCAACAGCCATTTATGAGCCTATTTATTAATATTTCAAGGTAAGCTTAAAGGTGATCTCATGGTGTACGCTGCTCATGCATTCTGGACACCAATATTTTATAGATTGGATGAATCACTGTGATTTTGGTATGGCGACAAATTCTAGGATCATGATTTTTTGGTAGTTTTACAGCACACCATGAGTGTATATCACTACCATTTGTTGTTTTGGCTGATATAGCGTTTGGACCCAGAAACAGTGACGTCAGACTTAAATTCATTTTTTTAATACTATTTTTTGCTATGAATATTCTAGCCTTGGTGTTATCTATAAGCTAGTGTGCTCCAAAACAATGACAAAAAATTCACATTTAGAAGATTCAAACCTTACAATCTCTCACTTCTGCTAATATGGATTAATGATTTTGATGACATCACTCTGCACTTCAACTTCTCATCAGATTTCCTGTCCAATCAAATGCTCTCCTGAATTTTAAAGCACCCCGCCCCCTACATTATAAACAGACGCTGAAGCTCCGGCTAAAATTGCCACTTGTTCAAACATTAACTGTTTTCTACATGGAGAAAGGCACATAATGCACTATATAGGGGATAGGGAACGATTCAGTCAGACACTGTGAATAAATATGCTTTCCATGCTTTCTGGTTTCACGTTAGTGTCACGCGAACCGCCACAGGGAGCACACAGTCTGCTCCGGTCCAGAGACACGATAGCACAGAGCGGATCATATGCACCAATCGGCGCAGACCAGAAAACGTATCGGACCCATTTGAATTATAAACAGAATGCTTTAGTTTAAAGTGATATCGAGGAGATTAGGAGGAGAAACGGTTAGAGATAAGGAGGAAACTGCATCTTTACCAAGCTCAATGGCTCTGGTTGAGCTTTGATATTTAAACAAAATGCTTTTGCCTATTTTAAAAAAGAGGAGGTGTTTGATGTCCCACACTGTGGACATGACGTCAACACATTGAATAATGACAGGGTTTCAAGACATTTCAGTGGGACTTTAACAAGCTGATTCTCAAACAAGAATGGTGTGGGGCGGGACTTGATTTTGTCTATAGGGAATTGATTGGATCACTGAATTGTTGTGGTTTCCTATTGCTGTGATCTGAGTGAGATTAACACGCCATCAGAGAAGAGATGCTGCTGCAAGTGGGAAGGGCATATTATTATTATTATTTATTTTTTACAACAATAGGGATACATCATGTATAGCTAATAAATACTGCAATATTTATTAAAATAAAAATAGTCTATTTTGCTTTCATGGTGACTTTAAATATGAATTATTTGTGAAAAACATTATGTGCACGGATAAATCATTTACAATAAATACTGCAATATTTCATAAAAAATAAGAATTGCCCATTTCGATTTCATGGTGACTTTAAACCAATTTTTTCTCTTTTAATATAATTTATTTTTTATAACTCTTTATGTAATATTTGTTCCTGTATGAGTGATATTACGCCTCAGTATATTTATGTATTGTGTGCTTAATGTGTTTCTTTTTCATTGTTTCCTAGCAATAATTAATGATAATGTCTTCCTTTCTGTTACTTGTTTGTGAATTGTGTTCTATTAAAAAAAATTATCTTGTCGAGCTTTGATGACGTCTGGGTAATGGCCGCTCTCACTGTGTCGTGCAGGGTTTATGAATTTCTCCGGTAGAGAAAAATAAGAACCCCAGACCGATCGTTCATTGTTTGAGCACAGTCACCGCAAGGAAAGAGACCGGGTGACTCCCTACACTGAGACCCTGTCTCTCGAGACTCTGTGGTTTGAAAGGTGACCGAATGTGTTTTAATACGCGATGTCCGTGTGTTGTGCAGGAGGGAACGCTTTATTGTTGCATGAGATTTTAGCCAGTGTGCATCGAAGAAACATTGTGCAACGCCGTAACTCGCGAATTTAGATCTAGAAAGTTACGTATGTGTTATTTAAGCACGAGTCTCGGCGTTTAAGCGACGGCGTCGTTCGGGAAATGTCGGAAATGGTGTCGTTTTCTAGTGTGCGGGCAGGATTCGGGCCTGTTAGCCGCATCGCCATCAACGAGCTCTCCCGTTAAAGATAAAGCGGCTAGTAAGACATGTGTCGGTCTCCCTCTCATGAATCCATTGCCTTAAATCTGAGAAGGTAAACAAGTTCCAGATGATTCAATGATTGGCCTTTGTGTGGTATGGAAAGTTGATTTTTAAAGTTTGAAAAGCTAAGCTATTTTACGTTAGCAGGCTAATATAGAGGTGTTATTATGGAAGAACTAGTAAGGTGATTAATTCGTCTAATAAGAGCTACATTTATTCAGGACTACCTTATGCAAAGGTAGTCCTGAATAAATTATCATGCTAACTATATTTTTCACCTAAATAACACTGATATTAAATTAACTTTGTGTTAGCCAGCCACTACTGTCATTCAAAAATATATGTAGGCAGTTTAGTATATAATTGTCTTCCACAGTAAAGCTTATTCTTTAGTAATTTTCAAATGATGGCTCATTTTTTAAAAAATATTTTAAGTTTCTTGATATGTTGAAAATAGGAATATTTATAATTGCTTTATATTTAGTATCATCAAGTCAACCGCCAGATAGACAAAGCATTAACACAGGCTTTTTTCTTTTTGCCTGTTTGTTAGTAAGATGAGTTTTATGAGCCAAGTGGTTGTAAAATCATTTTTGGAGACATTTAATTTAAATATTATGTTTTCATTAAATGTATTATTGAATATAATGAAGTAATATTCATTTTTGAAAAACATGCCAAATATGTATTTACTAAAGTTGTTTTAAAAGTGTTTTCAGTAGTGTCAGTAAGCAGAGCCTTTTGTGTTCTTGTCTAAACTGTTGGTACAGTTCATTGTATTATGCATATACCCACAAATATGTTATATATTATTGCAGCAAGTGTTTTAATTCTGCTGTAGGGGGGTTCTGAGGTTTGAAGGTAAATCGCCTGTTTTGAATGTCGAATAAGTTTATTTTTGTTGAATTAACTGTTTGGCTTTCATTGAATGTCTGCTTCAGAGTTCTTGCTGATGGATACGCCTGAGAGCCCCACCCAGTCCCCACAATCTCCCGAGGAGGAAGAGAAGGGTCTCTCTGACAATGAGCTGCTGGAGTCGCCTGAGTCCCCAGCAGAAGTAGACAAGGGATTGTCAGACAGTGAGCTCTTGAATGATGATGATGATGAAAATGAAGTACAGGGTGGAGGAGGAGACTCAGATTTTGAGGATGGAGACAGAGTAGCTACTGCTGGAGAAGATCCAGAGGATATTTCAGACCTGGAAGACTACAAGATAGACCAGGAGGAGAGAGAAGACGTCCATCAACAAAACCTTGGTTTGACGGTCCGAGGAACCAGGCGGAATGCTAGCCTGGAGGAGGAAGAGGAAGAAATCCTTGAGACGCCGAGATCACCGGATCCTGACTCATCGGGCCCAGAACACGAGCTACCTTTCACCCCGGCGGAGGAGGAACGAGACGAGGAGGATGAGCCAACAACCAAGCCTGGCCGTGCAGATCTCGAGGAAGAGGATGATGAGGAAGAAGAAAGGAGGCGGCGGAGGAGGGCGGCGATGGTAGTGAGTGATTTGAAGGACGAATCTTCTGTGTCCAGAGATCTGGATGAGCATGAGCTGGATTATGACGAGGAGGTTCCAGAAGAGATTAGCGCTGCTGCTCCTGAGGAGGATGATGCAGAGAAGGGTCCCGCTGGGGAGGACGGAGAAGACGAGGAAGAGGATGACGAAGAGGAGGAGAAGAGACGGAAGAAAAAGGAAAGAAAACCAATTTTGCCTCCAGATAAAGACACACCGCTGAGAAACTCAAGAGAAGACTCACGGGAAAGAGGCAGGAGAGATTCTTTCCGTGATAAAAAGAAAGAGGAAGATGATGGAGAGATTGATGAGGGAGAGATAGATGTAAGTATTTTGAAATCATTTGTGATTATCATATGATTAGATGAGCTGTTCAATCTCAGTTCACTACTGCTGAGCCATTTTGACAGTTTTAATGGTTTCATGATTAAACATTTCTATCTTTTCTTGGTAGCCTGAGTTTTTAGTTTTTATGCAACATTTGTGGAAGTTAGCTTTGCAAAGGCTATGCATAGATTTTTCTTGTGGATTGTTTGGCCAGGCCATAACAGTAGAGGGAGCCGTTGATTTAATTTTTAATAATAAAAAAATGACGCTGCTAAAGCAGAAAATACTTAAATCTCTCAATGTTAATTGATCACCTAATAGACTAATTATATTATGTAAATACAAAATATATATACACGACAATTCAAAAGTTTGGGGGCAGTCAGATTATTTTATGTTCTTGAAAAAAAGTCACCATGACTCTGTTCATTCATTATCCATTTGAAACATCAATATTATTTCAATTAAAAATAACTGTTTTCAGTTTTAATATATTTTAAAATGTAATTTATTCCTGAAATGGCAAATGACCAGCACCATTACTCCAGTATTCAGTGTCACATGATCCTAATATGATCAGTCTAATATGCTGATTTGGCATTCAACAAACATTTCTTATTATTTAGCAATGTTGTGAACAGTTGTACTGCTTAATATTTTTGTGGAAACTGATCCTTTTTTAGGATTCTATGATGAAAATATTGTAGAATAGGATTTACCCGGTAGGCTATTTGAAATAGAAATCTTTTGTAACACTGTGAACAAGTCTTTACTGTAATTTTTGATCAATTTGATGCATCCTTGCTGAGTATTAATTTCTTATTAAAAAATCTTACTGACCCCAAACTTCTGAATGGTAGAGTAAATTACTTGCCCTTGATTTGGATTAAAACAATAACCAGCCATTATTAATTGCTGTAATATGTGTTTTTTCTTGTTCATTTCAGGATGATGACCTTGAAGAAGGGGAGGTTAAGGACCCCATGGACAGAAAGATCCGACCCCGACCCATCTGCAGGTTTTTCATGAAAGGTAGTTCTTCATTCGTCTGAATTCTCTGAATGTTTATACATCTTCTAATACAGCATTTCTATGAATGATTCAACTGATATCTGAACTAACTTTGACATACGTACTTTCTAGTCTGATTTTTTAAAATCTTTTTATAATGGGTAATAATATAAAGCCCATAACAACAAACTAAATGCAGTGCATTTCAAACTTGAAAAACTTTCCTTAACGATAACAGATATGCCCAAATTACAACAGTAGGGGGAGCAATTGAATACAGTATCTTTCCCATGAGCAAATGTATCTTCAGAGCAAATCCGGCAAACCATCAGATGGTTTTGTTGTTAATGTGATAAAGTAATTTAATTATTTAAAAAGTATGAAACCACACACACACACCATTACTTGGCTATCTAAATGGGGACATTCCATAGATGTAATGGTTTTTATGCTGTACAAACAGTTTTTTTCGCTCTCACACCAAACGTGTACATACCACTGGTCTATATGAAGGGCGCGCACATAGAGCTGTCTTTCAAACAGTGAGTTGCAAGTACTAAAATGAGTGGGTGTGCGCTTAAGCCACAGGTGTCAAACTCAGTTCCTGGAGGGCCACAGCCCTACAGAGTTTAGTCCCAACCCTGCTTCAACATACACACACACCTGCAATTTTCAAATTAGCATGAAGGACTTGATTAGCTGATCAGGTGTTCTAAAAAAAAATTAGGGTTGAAGCTAAACTCTGCAGGGCTCTGGCCCTCCAGGAACTGAGTTCGACACCCCTGGCTTAAGCGGTCAAATTCACATGAAATGATGTCAAAATGCCTGTCTTGGCAAGTATTCAGTTATAGAATCTAAATAGCTGAGAGAAGACACATGTAGTGTAACAGTATATTGGATCTGGGCAAAAGCTCTTAAAGTGTCAGCAGCCTAATATTCCTGCTGCTGTCTGTCAGGTTAATCAAAGAACAAAAGACAAAGAGAAAATCACTCGCTGCTCTTGACTGAATAACTTTTGTAATTAAGCATTAATCTTTTTTTTTTTTTTTTTTTTTTTTTACAATGAATGAACTATCCAGTCAGTGTCATTTTACATTTGATTACTTTAAATTCTGTAGTTTTTCTTACCTGAATACTAATCTACTGTCTAACTTAAAGCTGTTTTTATTGCATATCTCTTTATTAAATTGCTTTAAATTTGTGCTGTTGTTTGCAATTTGCAATTTGTTTATTTGTTCTTATTTTATTACTGACATTTTACTTGTTTTTTTATGAGAATAACATTTTGCATTGAAGAATACATTAAATTTTTTTATTTTAAAAAAAGTATTTATTTTTTGTTTTTATATGCTGTCAATTATAGTTCTTAAAAAGAAAATCGGAATCAGCAAAAATCTGCAACATCTGTAATCAACTACATTTTAATCTTTTAAATTATGCTTTCTAAAAAGCCTACTACTTAAATACATTCAGACCCACAGCATTTGATCACTGGATTTACAGAAATCATTTCACTTAAGTGTTTTCTCAACATTGCAAGATTACATATGTAAACATCTCCTGACAAACACATTCATTCTCATTTGATCACTCAGTGAATCATTTAACCATGTATTACTGTCTTGGGAAGCCTTTTGTCTTTTAAACACAATGTACAAATTTATGTTATTTCAAATGTACATAAAATGCTGGGATTTCCCAGCTTTTTTATCAGCTGTTCCTCTTTAACCTAATATTAACAATGAAATAATATATAAAAAGTAGCCCCTTAGAAGTTAGGTCAATAATAAAAATAAGTCGATAATAATAATTGTTTTTAGCAAGTGTTTTATTTTTATTTGTATTTATTTTTAAATTATTTGAAACTATTTTATAGAACTATTTATTTAATATCTTCATTATACTCATTATACTTTCATTCATAATTAAACATTATCTGTAATATTTAATGCACTTCATGTTGTTGATAACAAAGAAAGGAATGTATTTTCTTTCTCTATTCATTTTTCCCGCAAAATATGTTTCTGTCATACAGGTTTGAAATTACATAAGGTTTTGTAAATGTAAACTAAATTGTAATTTTGGGTGGGGAAAATCCCCATAATATGAAATTCTTTTTTTAATGAAATTATACTCTAAATAAGAAACTAAAACTACCAGTAGATGGTGGTAAATGTGTAAATGAATAAGTCATTGAGTCATTTCATTTATTAAATTAGTTCAAATGGCTGGTTCATTCAGGAATTAAGTACCGGAAATGACTCTATTTATGAATGGGCCAGTGAATCATTGGTTCACCACTTAACTCAAAACGTGGATTAATTCAGTAATTAAACACTGCTGTGTATTGCTTGGAGATGCACAACAGTTCTGCTCTGGTTTTAAAGGTAATATTTTTGTTGGCACAACTGAGCAAAATATTTGTGTCTAAAATATTACACTATTAACTTCTTGTTAATTTAACTTTTGTATAAAATCTATCACATTTGCACACATTCTTTTCAGGATAAAATAAGCACTCTGTGATATTGCACTCTTTACGCATGTGAGATTGCTTAACTGTATCATATTATATAAATATGATACGACAACTCGTACAGGGGCATTTTTCCCCTGATATCTTGCGTTTTAGGGGCATAATATTATTATATATATAAAAAAAAAATATTTGTACCTTCATGGTCTGCTCAATATATTTAAATATAATAATGGCTTCTCTCTGGTCTCTAACAGGTAACTGCACATGGGGCATGATCTGTAGGTTCATCCATCCAGGAGTCAATGATAAAGGCAATTACTCCCTCATCTCCAAGCCAGACCCCTTCTCTCCTAACGGAGCTCCTCCTGGAGGAGCAGGAGGACCTCACCCGCTCATGCCTGCTAACCCCTGGGTATGCATCCTTTTTAATTCATTTTCTACTATTTAGTTTCTTCTTGAATTAAAATAGTTTCAAATTCAACTCAACATTTGAATCTTCAATTCTTTCAGGGAACCCCTACCGCAGAAGAGTTGCCTCCCCCTCCGCCGCCTCTAGATCCTCCGGTGGAGAGCGCCTGGGAAAGAGGCCTTAGACATGCCAAAGAGGTACGGTTTTCACCATCTTGCTTTTTTTGGGTCCTTTTTGAGTCAACAATTTACGGTAAAGTACTGGTACTTTTATACCTCCATTCAAATGAGTATTTAGTGTGTTCTGCAATGGTTTTGTGATCACAATAAGTGTCAACTTTGTAAGTGAGATAACATAATTAAAGTAGCCTGAGTATCAAAATACATTATATTAAGGATGAAAGACATTGTAAGATTCCAACTAAAAAAACTCTGCTTTCCCATTAGGTGTTGAAGAAAGCCACCATCCGTAAAGAGCAGGAACCAGATTTCGAGGAAAAACGTTTTACCGTAACCATAGGTGAAGATGATCGAGACTTTGACAAAGAAAATGACTTCTTCAGGGAACGTGGCTATCGTATAACCAGAGAGATCAGAGATGCTGGGTAAGAAACCGTAACTTATCAGAAGTTTATTTAGAGTGTGATCTCTTCCACTTATCTTTGGTCACTGATGAGTTTCTGCTGCTGCTTTAAAGGCATGAAAATTCTGTCATCATTTACTCGCCCCTCATGGCGTTCCAAACCCGTAAGACTTTCATTCATCTTCGAAACACAAATGAAAATATTTTTAATGAAATCTGAGAAATTTCTGTACTCACCATTGACAGTCCCATCAACTACAACTTTTCATTAAACTTTTCACTAAAACAGTTCATAGAGATTGTAAAACGAATCCATAGGAATTGGGCGGTTTGGTTAAAATATTCTAAAAACAATCGCTTTTAGTTTAGGCTTTTATTCACATATAAACATTTATCAACGTGCACATCAGATATGGTAAACGGAAGCTCAAGCATGTTCGCTTGATGCACCATTGAGGTTCATTCTCGTGTTACGCAGCGCGTTTGAGCTTCAGTAAGAATCAATGAGGTTTGTTTCTTACACATCTAGAAAGTGCGGTTGAGCTTCTGTTTATGTTCGCTGATCAATGTTTAAATGTAAATAAAAGCATAAATTAAATCTGTTCATCATATAAAGTGATCAAATCTAAATCTTTACTAAACCACTCTGTTTATATGGATTAGTTTTACGATCTCTTTAAGCGACAAAGTGTGAACTGCGTGGACTGTCAATGAGGGGACAAAAATCTCTCTAAATTATACTTAAATGTAATTTAAAATATCGGCATTTGTGATTCGAAGTTGGATGAAGGTCTTACGGGTTTAGAATGACAATGAGATGAGATTTATTTTTTCCAAATGTGATGAGTCTTTAATTTCAAACGTTATATAGTAATGGGTAATTGTCATCCATCTAAAACTATTGTTTAGCTCATTCATTTGCTCAAATGGAAAACAAGCCTAAATGATGGCCTGACACTACACTTAAAATATACAATGATCCTTAAATATTCATGTAAATTTTAACTTAATTATTGTTGATTAAAAAAAGACCCCTCTAATTTTTACCCTTTTTCTCTCTCTGCATTGCAGTGATATTGAGTTCAGAGATCCAGCTTACGGGTGAGTACTATAAATAAAATGCTTCCCTTCAATACAATTTGCATATATATTAACTTGTACCCCCTCACTTAGGAATGGGCAATATACCGGTAAACACGATTAACCGCTAGAGAATTTGGACCATCGTCTCTATCGCAGTTACACTCAAGTGACATTGCTGTGGTATGCTGTCACGAAAGCTTATCGTTTGCATGCATTTTTATGCATTGCGGTTTAAATAAAGATGATTTTAAACTGTTGAAGCGCAATGAGCAGTGAAAGACAACTAATTTCAGTACGCTCTCTGAGAGATGCGCGCACATGAAGCTGCTTCTTAGCGCCTGAGTAGTACTGATATATATATATTGTTATCGTGAAATTAAATTACTCGTATCATGACAAGATTTTGGTCATATTGCCCACCCCTACCCTTAAATCCCATTTTATCACTTATCCCAACTGTATTTTTTAACAACCTTTTCTGTGGTAGTGATCCATACGGTGACCCATACTACGATTATGAGATGGAAGCTTTTTGGCGAGGAGGCCAGTATGAGAATTTCCGAGTGCAGTACACAGAGACCCCACTGCCGTACTACCCTGTGAGTGATGTAGTGTTCATCTGTTTTAATTGTTTTTTTGTTATTTCTTGCAAAGGGCTTTTAGCATAAAACAAAAATGTGAAGTTACTTATCTTTTAAATATTCACAGTGTGCGTGCATATGATGTGTTTGCCAAAATTGTGTATAATACAAAAATAGTTGACCATTTAGTGCTGCATTTGAGCAGAATTAAGTATCCTTGAGTGTACCTGTATTTGTACCACTGAACAACTGAGTTTTTTTTTTCTTTCTTTCTCTTGTGCATCAGCAGGACCGAGAGCGGGAGCGTGATCCACGCGAGCGCCACCGGGAGAGGGAACGGGAGAACGAGAGAGACCACCGTGAGAGGGAGCGCAGGCAGAGAGAGAGGGAAAGGGAGAGAGAGCGGGAACGGGAGAAAGAGAGCCGGCGAAGGAAGGAGGAATGGGAAAGAGATCGTCTGAAACGGGACGAAAAGGAGGGAAGGCCAAGAGAGCGGCCTCCCAGAGAGCCACGGGAGAAAAAGGATGAGAAGGAGAAGCCACTCAAACCACGTTCGCCCACAAACATGCCACCCAGGTCAGTTTCAAGCTTCCTACAAAGTCCAATAACGAAGAGGTTAAAATAAGGTCTGCATATTGCGCTCTAAAATCACAAAACTGATGAAATCTGCCTGTTCCAGTTTGATTGCCTGGCTGCAATGCATCTTTTTGGGATCTAGGTTTTTAGTCTTATTTTGAAGTCTGGTGCAATGAGTGCACCTGAATTAGTAGTAATATCTGTATTTTGTAAAAGTGTGGAACGTTTAAGTTCATTTGGTACTTCTTTTTGGATGGATGGAAATTCTGACCACAAATTCTACATGCACTTCCACTAATTTCTTTGGTGTTTTCTATGCAGTCATTCACAGAGACTGCTACATATTAAATTCAGCGAGCGTCCCCTTTTTGTATGCTGGTCTGTTGTTGTGGTAGGATCAAATTCAGATTTAATTGTGTGACGAACTGTGGTTATACTTGTTTTGCATGTTGGTCATATTGTCTCTTTTCTGGCTTAGCGAGAAGTTTCTTTTCAAATAAGCTACTATGTGCTCCAGACTCCATGTTGATAGGGTTGTCAAAAGGACTGGTAATTCAGTATCAAGTTGATACAGGGGCTTTCACACTGGCCACTTTTGCTGTGGTCTGAGTGTGATTTGTTCCCGGTGCCTTCCGCAGCGTTTGTCTGGTTTCACACTCAACTTGATTCTACCGGACCCTGATGCACTTGCGTTTATCTAACGTTATCTCAATTGTGCACGCCGCATGATAGAACATGGTCAATATATATATATATATTTTTTATTAATTTGGTTACTAAAAACTACTCATAGTTTTCATTCATGTGTCTAAATCGAGTTGTTGCGCCACTTAATTTTAAACACACAATAACAATTCAGGGATTACATTTCTAACCTGTAATTAAAACTCCTCTACAATTAATTTGCCAGCAACAGTGTTGATATTCCATTTCCTTTTTTATTGACCAGCAATAACTCTGACAATAGTAGCTCTTGCCAATAAAGGAAATAATCTTGTAAAATGTCAACTGTCTTTATAAACCGCTACGTACAAAGACCGTAGAATTAAAGTGCTGATGAAGCAGCATAGGTGGAGGGTGAACCAACGCCAGGCTAAGGAGATGCTTACCGTAATCCTTATTGGTCCAACTACCAAATTTCAAATTCAGTTCACACCTTTTTGATGATGCATACTATTCAGGCGAATATGTTAAAATGCTATTAACATATTCATCTTGTTAATGAATGAATTAATAGTCTTATTGTAAAGTGTTAGCAAACAATAAAAAAAGAATCAGAACATTTTCAATCAATGTCTAGGCCTAGGGCATGTTACAGTCCAGATTAAAATGTAAGTTTGAAAATAAATAGCCCAATTAAGTCTATATTTAAGTATTTGGTGCTGCGATGCAAATGCAAACATCTGAATGTCTGTTTAAAACATTTAAATACTGTTCAGAAACAGAAAGTAGCGCAGATAGTAGCGTGTTGGGCTGGTTTACATCAGAGTGCGCGCATGCCGCTCTGTGTTCTACATTTTAACCGGTTGATGGGAAAAGTATTCTTAAAATAAAAAAACTGAATAATTCTTATTTCTATTAACCAGTTTTGCCAGTTCAGTACAAATTGTGGAGTTGAGGAACTGAAGATTAGAAATCATTGTTGTATAATATCTTAAAAAATAAATAAAACTAACTAAAACTTGAAGGATAAAATATAGACAAAATAATGTTGCTGTAGCTGTTTTTGCCATGTATGTTTGTTATGTGTAAACAGTTAATGAACATACCTTTTTTTTTCAAAACGCAGCTTTGACCTGAATTAACATTTATATTAATTCTTTGTGTAAAGCACTGCAGGGTGCCTTTTCTTCTATTTGATTACTTGCGCTGTTGTAAGTTGAATGCGCATTCTAATTCTTCTGGCATTTAGGTATTTCCTGACATTATAACAATAGTCTTTTCAAGTTGGGTTTATTTCCCCTCACAGCAATTTCTGTATCACTGTATTCTCTGAACCGCAGACTCAGATTGCATATTTGAATATGGTCACTTTATGGGAAATTTCCTGGAGATTCATATTTCATGGCCACACCAGTGCTGCTCTTTTGACCTTGTACGTCATGTCAGCTCTCATTTTTCTTCAATAAAAAAAAGATTCGCATTTCATTAGTTAGGCCAAGATCCCACGCAAGAAATTTCTGCCTCACATGAGTGAATCCCTCATGTTGTCATAATTCCGCAATGGGAGACTGTGTAATGCATGAATCTGTCCCATGATACTTGGACAGAGTCATTTACCAGGCAGTGTAGGAAGAGAATCACACCTAGCCAGTTTGTTTGACTTCAAAGAATGTTGTCTCAAATTTCTAACCTTCATGTAACTGATGCAACTCTTCCCATTTTGTGTGAACGCAACAATTTGGTCAGCTTGAAACTTGGAAAATGCACGCATTTATTCATTTCTGCCCCTTTGTCTTTGATCTATAAACATGGAGTTTCAGTTCCACTGATCTTATTTAAAAGTGAAAACTTGAACACACACACACACACACTACATTTTGTTCATTAAAACTGAATTGTGTAATTTCTCATTGCTAAAATACTGTCTCCTATCATTGAATGAAATGCATAGACTAAACTATAGATTATAATAATATATAAATAAATATTTAAAAATATATATAAAAATCCATGTAATCAGGACATCAGTATCAGTACTGGTATCAGTGATACTGGCCTTCTTTCTTAGTGCATAGTATAAAGATACCATTAAACAAATATTTAAAATATGCCGTCTTTATGTTGGTTCTAAATTATTTGTGAGATTAAATGTGAACATAAAAATACATAAAACTTTAATGTTAGGTGTGATTAATTACTGAAAAATGTGCGATTAATTAGTTAACTTTTTTTAATCACTTGACAGCACTAATATATATCTATATAATATATATCTATATTATTTTATATATATGTGTGTGTGTGTTGTGCAAAATATGTTGTATTTCAAGGCAGGATTTTTTTTCCATTTAAACTTGTCAATGCAGTGTGGAAATGAAGCCTCTGCAACTAGCAAATGTTGCATAATTTTGGATTGCATTACTACATAGCTTCCACAGGTGAAAGTTTTGTCTAATTGTTATCTATTGTTGCGTCTTAAAAGGACCTGACGTAAATGATGAAATGAAAACATTCATTATAGTAGCAAGCACGTGATCATGAAATGAGGGAATTTTTTGGCATGTCAGAGGAATGAAGGAAGGAAATCATTAAACCGGGATATTCACTGTGTGAACCATTTCCCAGGCGTGGTGAAGATAGGAGTGTGATATTAGATTGACTCTGTTTGCTCGCAAAAAGCAACTCCCTGTGACGTTGAAAGGTGTGCATAATCACCGTTTTAGGCTTTACCTGAATGTGTCAAGGCAAGTTTTTTTGTGCGTGTGTGTATGTGCCATGGCATTGGGTCATCGCTACTTATTCAGTTTCCGGTTTAAGATATAGACTTATTCGTTTAAGGAAATTAACATTTGAAATAGCAATAATGGAAATGCAACACCATTTCATAACTGAAACTGTACCTCAGTGCAGCATTTGACTAACTGATACTAGGGATGGGTGATGTGAAATCTTATTTCACAGTATGAATAACTGTTATTGGCGAAAAACGATATATATCATGATAGTTATTGTGTATATATATATATATATATATATGAGAGCCTGTGCCCAAATAATTGATATTAAATACAACTCATATATGTGTGATTAAACATAAATTTAAAGTTTTTTACTTAAAGTTTTGTTGAATTTAAACTTTATCAATCAATGTATAAATATTTGATAGTAAACGTTTTTTCATAATTACATTTACATAATTACATAAATTACATTTCCTGCCATTTTAATTTAATTTTTTTAGGATATTTGTAATACTAGTTATATTATATATTTCCCCCCCCCGGTACAGTTTTGCCATATCTGTTTATTTATATTCTGTATTTAAGTGGCTTTTATGTGTTATCTGGCAACCCTTCACTGGAGCTTTAATGAAGAGAGAAAATTTCAGAAGAGAGTTGGAGAGCAGCAGTATGCAAACTGAACTGCAGCTACTGTTATTAGGGTTATTAAATAAGATATGTAAACGCATTATTAATTTACTGAAGCCCGGTGGAATCCATCGCTGCTCAGCCTTTCACATTCGCCTCTCACGCCGTGAGCATGCGCACATCTTTTGAATCATCAAAATGTGTGATTATCAGCTGGATCTGATCATTCTGATTTTCTCCCAACTGTTTACATTAACTTAAAGGTCCAAAATTTTTGCATGTTAAAAAATAAAATACGACCTCACGTTGGGTCAATCACGTTTACACACTGCCTTTTGTCCGTCATAATAAAATTCGGAATAGGTTCGTTTTTCTGCGTTTTTCGTGTCCGTAGCAAGCATTTTGGGAGGTGTTTTGACAATTCAGAGCCACCCACCATACAAGCATACATGACAAAAATTCAGAACTGTTCAGATAAATTGGTTCATTGAAATTGCTGGTCTTCTTAATATGTGGCCACAGTATCGCTAGCAGGGCGTCAAACGGAGCCATTGACATCCTGAAGTAAACTTTGAATCGCTCGGGATTATCCCGCAGCTCGTTGATAATAAGGTGGAACTCTCCTTCCTCTTTATGCAATCTCAGGATTGTTGGATGGACCCAATATATCCTCTTTTGTTCATCTTTTTTTTAGAAGAGAGAACAACAAAATCATGCTCTCTGTTTGAAGACTTAATTTTGTATTGTTTTGTGATTATTTTTTTTTTTTTTTTTTTTTTTTTTTTTCACAACGGATTAACACGCATCGGACTCAGTGTGCAAAGTTTCTGTGCGTGATGAATTTCTAGGATGATGAATATGAAAATTTCGGACTCAGTGTGCAAGGACCTTAAGATGCTTCACTTCTTATTGCCTGTATCCACTTTTGTGTCCTTAAATGCTAGTTTTTTTTTGAGTCGACAGCTTATAAAAACATAGTTCTGTGGGGGTTTTTTTAGCTTGTTTTTCTGTACATCCTGTCACATGGCAGCTTTCAGACATTTCGTTTTTTGTTACAAGTCAGAAATGACAAGGAGGCAGCTTCACGTAATACAAAGTCAATGACGACAGTTAGATTGCCCCCCCTGGTGGACGTGGTTTTCAGATTATGACGAGTGTCGCTCTCTCTACACACGCAAAATTCTGTAAAAAATGTTGCGATTAAAAAGTGTTAATTGTCAATGTTTTTATTGCACTACATGCTTTTTACAATACATTTTTTAAATTGACAGTCATAATCCAAATATTTTTTGTAGGTTTATTGTGAAGTATCTCGTCGTTGTCGTCGTTGTTGTTGTTGTTGTTGTTTGTTTTTAAATGGAAATCAGGATTGTCCAAAGATGTGGAGTGGCCAGAAGAGGAATTGATCCGTGTTCTCTTTTCCATTGTGTTGGTGTCTGGTATATTCCTCTGTGTCGCCCCTTTCATTGTTTTGTATTGATCTATTGTTCTGCTTCTCCGTAATTTGTATAATTTGGCTACATGTGATATTCCAGACTTCACCATAATGTCAGGGAATTTTGAAATATTAATTGAACTGTTGAATGGTTTGTGTTGTGTGTGCCATGAGTGTTTGTTGACTTGGCAGTTACTCTGTGGTTTTCACCACTTTGTTCATACATCATGTACTCTACGGTTTCTTTCATTGTCACGTTTTCTTGTGTACTTAAACATTTTTCACCTGTGATGAAAAAATGCGAAGGGAACTGGAACAATGCCAGGAATAATATAAATGGAGGTTAAAAATCAAAACAACTTTTTCCTATTTATAGCACATAATAGTTTAGTCAACAAAACCGGTTGTATTGTTTGCCTGTTTTCACCAGACAGCTCTTGCAATACTGGAATTGTGCTTCTGCGTCATTTTTCATGTTGACATTGTAGGTTTCATCATTGTACGTCACAAAGGTGATTAATGTAAAGGGTGAAGTGATGAAATGGTAGAGATTTTCATTCAGATTTGTTCCTTGTAAACATGTGAGATGTCAGAGAGTTTGTCTATATAGAACTTGTTGCAGTTAGTTGATGCAAAATGTACATGTGGATGGAAGTTTTTTTGTTTACTTTAAACTAAAGCATATTCGGCAGAATGTAAAATTAATAAGAATTTATTCTTCGTCCTTTTTGTCTATCCATTCACTTCATGTCCAAAATAAGCCATAGGACAGAGTAGACCAGACTCCCACAAATTGGTTTCCCCGCCAGTGTTCAAAAGTTTAGTTTCAATAAACTTGTTTAAAAAAAAAGAAGAAATTAATACATTTATTCATGTGAGGGTTGCATCAAATTGACAGTAAAGACTTTTATATATAAAAGTATGTATTTAAAGGGTCATGGAACCCTAAAACATTTTTTGAGATGTTAACAGAAATGTAGCCTACAGGTTTAACGTCATTAAAAACAACAAGCACTCGTTTATTATTAAGGGAATTTTTTTTTTCTTTTTTTTCCCCCTAAACTATTTTGTTCTTCCAGTTTGAAAAGCAGTTGAACCAACTTCATGAAAGGTTAATTTGGAGTTGTGATTGACTGCTGTGGCTGGAGAGTATACTTTTACGTCATCAGTTTCTCGGTATTATTCATGAGAATAGACTCATTTAGTCCAATCACTGCGCTGCATTACGCATGAGATCGCATCACAGCGGATAATTCAAATGTGACAAGACCTGTTCGGCGGTGTTTGATCACCTCTGCACAAAAGTGTTGTTTACATTTTCCCTGTGATGAGGTCAGAACTCTAATTTGACTTCTAACACACAGAAAATATGCCTGTAGCTATTTAATTTGTAACAACATGCAAAGTGCGTATGAGAGCGGTTTCTGATTTTTGTGATTTGTTTAAAATTACTGGCAACGCGGATCACAGTTCGTATCCGGATCAGAGCAAGCGTGTTTCAGGTTTTTACTGATATATTTCACATACTCTCCTGCTCCAAACATGAAACTGCACCGTGGCATGTATGCGCACACATTTTTCAATATTTTCATATTTTCTTCAAATGAAATGTATGTGCAAATAAGGAGACTGATGCAACATCTGATCATGAAGGATTATTCTGATACACAGAAGACAATAATGTAGACCAAAAATTTTAACCAAAAAAGCAACTGACTTCTATTCTTTATTTATTTATTCGCTCCTATTTTAATATTAATTTGTAGTAATGAGCAGGTCTGTTTTATTGGTGGTTTTCTCCCCTCTTCCCAGCCTCTACACTCCCACTTTTTCACAGCTTTACACAATAATTTTTTGAGTCTTTTTCAAAGCTTAGATGTGAAAAACCAGGCTAAAACGGGGTTTCGTGTCACTTTAAAATAAATGCTGTTCTTTGAAGGTTTCAGAACTTTCTATTCATCAAAAAAAAATCCTGAAAAGAATGATCATGGTTTTCATAAAAATATTAAGCAGCTGAAGTCTTTACAAGATTGATACAAATATTTTTACTTGAGCAGCAAATCCGCATATTAGAATAATTTAACAGCATATTAACACCGAAGAAAGTGTTAGAAAGTGGCTATTTTAAATTGTAATATTTTACAATATTTCAGTTTTTACTGTATTTTGTACTGTATTAAATATATCCTTGTTTGGCACCAGTGACTTTTCAAAAACATTACAAAACTATTGATCGGTAGTGTATATTGTAGTTGGAATTGTAGGTTAATTACGTAAGCCTGTGTTTATCTGCCGAGCTACATTGTTGCAGCCTGTTATCCTTTCTTCCTGTGCAAGTCTGATTTTAGTACAGAATGCCTTTATAACTTGCTCAAAGAGGTGTGACTGAAAGTTTCATCATCCGCTGTAGGTTGGGTTACACTTTTTTTTCCTAGGGCAATCATAAGGAAAACAATCCAATGGCTTTTGTCAGTGATTAACATCAGTCAGTGATTAACATGTCGCCCTCTGTCCTCTGCAGGGATATGATTTCATGACTGTTTAATTTTGTCTGCAGGCATGAAGTAATGCATTGAGATATTTGCCCAGAATAGTAGAAATGAGTGAACAGAAAATATTTTAAGGTGCAATCAATTGGGACAGCCCTGCACTTTGCTTTTCTAGATATTTTATCACATTATTTTGACATGTGTGAACAAGTGCTGTCTCTTTCCTTTTGTTAGTACTACATTTTGCAGTGGCTTAACTTGTAAAGGATTATTGTAAAGGATTGTAGCTTGTCAGATGATACCGCTGCTAACCTCTGTTAACTGCGATTTATGGCCTGAAGCTCCCTGAGGAACTGTCTGATTTAGCACAACATTCATATATAGCCTGCTCACACTATGCAATATGACGTCAAGGACAAATTATTACATGAACCAGGTTAGAGGTCAGGTGTCTTCCTGTTGACAGCATGCTGGTTTTGATGAGATAAACGCACCTGGCTGGGGCCATTTAACACATGCCCTCATGAAGCGATGATGAAATATTATGTTATTCCTTGGGCATGTGCTCACGTTTAGAAACATTCCAGATACAATTTTGGAGGTTTCATTCTTCTCATAATGCGTTAACAATATGTATTGTTTTTTGTGTGTGTAGTGTTAATAAATTAATAATGTGGTTTAAAATGAGAGAAGTTAAACCACTGTTCAAAAGTTTGTAATCTGTAAGATTTTTCTATTTTGTAAAGTAATACTTTTGTTTAGCAAAGATGCATTAAATTAATCAAATATGACAGTAGACTTTTATAATGTTAAAAAATATATTGGTTTCAATTTCAAATAAATGCTGTTCTTTTGAACTTTGTATAAGAAGAAATGTTTCTGTATATAAGAATGATTTCTAGAGGATATGTAACACTGAAGACTGTAGTAATGATGCTTAAAAGTCAGCTTTAAAATGGATTAAAATAGAAAGTGGCTATTTTGAATTTGTAATAATATTTCTGTTAATACTATATTTTCGATCAATAAAATGCAGCCTTGAGCACCAGTGACTTTTCAAAAACATTATAATACTTTTGATCGGTAGTGTATATTGTAGTTGGAATTGTAGGTTAATTACGTAAGCCTGTGTTTATCTGCCGAGCTACATTGTTGCAGCCTGTTATCCTTTCTTCCTGTGCGAGTCTGATTTTAGTACAGAACGCCTTTATAACTTGCTCAAAGAGGTGTGACTGAAAGTTTCATCATCCGCTGAAGGTTGGGTTACACTTTTTTGCAATCTGGTTCCTGTTATTAGGAGAACAATGCAATGACTTCAGTCAACAATTAACATGTCCTTCACTGTTCTCTGCAGAGATCAGATTTCATGACGGTCTAATTTTGTTTGCAGGCATGAAGCAATACATTGTCAGACATCTCAAGTCCCCCTGGAAGTTCCGGGAGTCTCCCGCATATTGTTAGCGGCTCCCTGATGCCCGCAAATGAGTTAAAATCTCCCGGAATCTGGAGAGAGAGAGCGAGAGATCTTGCGTGTGTGTGCATGTGCGCCGGCTTTTATCTCTTCTCCCGAAACGAAGAAATCAGAACCGGACTCCCTCTCCCATTTCTTGACTCCCTGAAATGACTTTGTGCAAGTTGGGATGTCTGCATTGTACTGTTTGCCCAGAATAGCACAAAAGTGTATTTTTTAGGTGCGGTCAATTGATCCGCCTGATCAGATTGTAAGGTCCACGCACTGGTCCAAGGACAGTAGCCAGATCCATGGCAGAAGGGTTCCTGCGTGTTACTGTCTTTTTTATGCAAACCAACAAGATACAATTAAATGCATTTCCTTATGTATAACCTCTTTTATTTTATCTACAGCAAATTATGAATTTTTTCCAATAATATTAGATAATGAATATGTTTGAATAAATGTTTGATCATTCCGTTTAACCCTATTTATATTTTACTCGTTCATTAGCAATCTGTCGCTTAGAGCCTCGCGCTGGACGTTTAATGCGGGACGGGTTGCATGGTTTCAAACTCAAGATTATTGGTCACTAGACAGAGGTAATTGACTAATACTTTAGATGGCTGCTCCTATGTGCGCTCTATCTTAAAGTACTTTATTTAGTCTCAATAGATCTGTATACACTTGAATAAAGCAACACTGTCTCTAGTCAGTGGTCATCACCACTACCAAATGGTGTTGTTTGTTTATTATAAACATCTTGTCACCTCATTCTGGGGGTTGTAAGTTAGTGGTGAGGATTCTTCTTTGATTTCTGTGGGAAGATGAATTTCATTTACATACAGGAGGCAATTTGTGTGAAAGACCTGGGTGGAGTTTGTCTCCAGTTGCATACAGTATTTACTCCAATTTCTAGATCTTAACGGTGGTTTTTCCTATGAGATTTAAAATGATACCAGACATGAAATATAGCTGCAAGCAGCAATTATCATGCCCAAGCACAAAGAACACAAGTCATGCCAGCATGGCTGGGAGCATCAGACCAACTGCAACAAGCATTTAAAGACGTTTTAAGATGATTTTAGGCAAAAAAAGAGGCAAATTTCATGTGGTGTGGTCAGAGTAAGGTGACGGTGACACATACAAAGTGTGGTGTCAATATGTCAAAGCATTGCAGAGATACAGCCTCAGAATCGTTTTGGAACCGTGCCTCAAATTTGTTGCAGCGGTATACAAAACCGGTTTCATTTATCTACACGAAATCCTTAACTTTTTATCGGCACAGTCTGAAGATGGTCTGACTCATATTTGGTGAAAATCGGACAAACGGTGTTCAAAAAAGTGGGTTTTTAAAGAAAATCAAAATGGCGGATAGCAAGTTTGACTGACTACTATGAGAAAATTGGTATCCATCCTCTGCATGACCCAAAGAATCTTGTGAATAATTTATAAAGAATTATTATAGCATCAAATAAACATGAATGAACATAAGAAGGAATGTTGTTTTAACTGCGGAAAGGCGTCAGTACACTCCGTTTTTCAAGTTTAAATCCTCCAACGTTAATCTAACTCGCTTAACTGGTTTGTCGAACAGAAATGGCGGATTATGATTGATCAGATCGCCTGTCAATCAAACTCCCTGCGAAGGTTTCTCCCTGATGATTTGCATTCCTCACCTAACGTTAGCAGATGACTTTTCAGATTAGTGTGCATTGCACTTGTACTTTTTGTTGTACTTCAGGACAGACTTACTTTGCAAGCTTCATCTTTTAGTGAAGTATTTCCACACACTTGATGGTGACAATCATAGTGTCACATGATCAACGCGACTAGTCGACGTCAAGCTTAAAGCGACCCCTAGGAGGGAACGGTACTTTTTTTTTTTTTTTCTTATCTTTTTATCAGAGAACTGTTACACCCCTAATTTTAACACATTCATTTTCTTTGTAAATCTTGTTTTATTGGTATTGTGTTCATCTTGTAAGGGTAGTTTCCCTACAGTTGTTGAGGCTGCAGGATTGGCGAATTGCTAAAGAAACGTTCTCAGCAAGATTGTAGAAAACTGTACATTTCTAGTGTATTACCTGCTACTTATACCAACGTCGGCATATTACAGACTAAAACAGGATATTCAAAAAGTAATACTTTTAATAAATATTTATTTTGATAACATCTTCCTATGTTTTGTTACTTAATTGTGCTTTTGCATTTTTTTTATTTTTATTGGGCATTTGCCATGTTACTGCTCTGTATCGAGTATTTCTTCACGGAAGGATGTTCTTCCTTTTTTCTGTACAAACAGGAAAGTGAGCTAAGATTTTTAGATTTCACATCTAAAAATAGCTCCGCTTGCCTGTTCTATTTTTAGACACCTTGCAATACTTGGTCTGCCTCAGCTTTGTTTACTTTGACGTCACCCAAAAGGACATTCCAGGTCCTAGCCTGGATCATGTTAGTCATTTAAAGGCATACTTTAAGTATAGATGATGTGGAATATCCTTTGTTTGACTAATTCTGTAATATAATGATCTTTAATTAACCAGAGGTTTAATGTGCAACTTTTTCAAAAACTCCCACTCTCTAACTTTTGCCTGAACTGCTTTCTTGAAAATAGAGCAGGAATATCCAGAGAAATTAAACTTGGAAATGGGATTACTGGAGGGCCAGCTGGTCAGGCAATATGACGCTAAGGTCTGCTTACTGCATTTTATGGACTGGAACACAGTAAAGTCTTTTGAGCACAGCTCAAGTTATGCATTCCCAGAGAAATTGAACATACACATGGGATTATTGGAGAGCCAATAATAACTGAAAAATATTAAGGCATATTTTAGAAATGTTATTAACATTTGTATTATAATGAAAATTCTATACACATAATATATATATATATATATATTAGTTTCTTATTTCTTTAAAGGGGTGGTTGATTATGATTTCACTTTTCTAACTTTAGTTAGTGTGTAATGTTGCTGTTTGAGCATAAACAACATCTGCAAAGTCACAACGCTCAAAGTTCAAAGCAAAGGAAGATATTTGCTTTTAAAGAAATTGCTTTTTAAGGACTACAACAAACGGCTGGTATGGACTACACGACATTCCTCCCGGGTTAGTGACATCACTAACCCTAAAATGTACATAAACCCCGCCCCCTGAACACGATTTATAGATTATCAAGACAGAATATGCTAATCAATAACTAGAAAATAACTACACAAGCTGCATAAATTTACCAACTAACCATTCAGAAATGTTGTCTATGTTGTCACTTCTTCTTGAGTCTCTCCATCTTTCTGACTCCGATTTGAACATAAAAGGCTAAAAGTTTTTGATATTTTTAGTGTGTGTCTGTGTGAGGTAAAAGAACACAAGCTGTTGAAGCTCCGCCCCCTGTGCCGGGAGCAGCAGCTCATTTGCATTTAAAGGGACAGACACAAAACGGAGCGTTTTTGCTCACCCTCAAAAAGTGACAACTTTAACATGCGATATAAAAATATCTGTGGGGTATTTTGAGCTAAAACTTCACATACACTCTGGGGACATCAGATATTTATTTTACATCTTGTGAAAAGGGCATTATACCACCCCTTTAAACTGAAGCATAGGGGAAATCTTCATGCTCTTCTGCAGGAAGTAAAGAGAATTAAGATTGACAACTAGATACTAGATAAAACAGAGAACAAGTGTTTAAAACAAGGTAGTGTTTCTATATCATTGATGTCATCTCCCTTTACTGGTATGGTGTTTGAATGGTAGCCAACCAAAACTCAGGCATGTTACATTTGCTGCAATATTATCCATAGAATTGGTCAATTTCATTGTAAGGTCAGCGGCTATTATTTAATTATTAAGAAACACATGGGAACTCAGAGCACTAAATTTCCCAGAGGAAATTAAGTTGGCTAAAGAGACCAATGATAGTATTTTAATACTGCAGCATAGAGCTAATCAATTGTTTTTGAATAACAGCTGACTAAATTACATTTCTTGGTCTGTTTTGTGGGAACAAATGGGAAACTCTTGCATGTACTTTTGGTTACAAAGACTTGCATAAGACTGTCCCATGAATCAATACAAATGAAGAACACTTCTTACGAGAAACTTTTTGGCAGCTCTAGCTTCCTGATGAATAGTTGTATCGCTACCAAGTCAGTGAAGAGGATATAGTCTGCTGCCTTCGTGTAAAATTACTTGACTTGAATTGTCATGAGTTTACTTTCATTTTACAATAAATAATTCAATTCGTAAGTTTTTTTATCACTGTTGCAACTCCACCACTCTGTGAATACTTAAACATGGTGAAGTATGTAATATATGACATCTGATAATAACATTACTTAATGTATTAGTTTATAATGACAATTGGCATGCGTATATTTTTTTGGGGGGGGGGGGGGTCTATTGTTTTCAGGAAATTAACAGATATTTTTTACAAGGAAGACTCATACTTCTGTTGAGTCTCAGTGAGGTGATGACAAATCTGTGCCGACTTTACGATGTCAGTGACACAGCTTCTTTCTTCTACAGAGAATATGGAAATTCAACAGTGGTTTTCTTTAAAAAAAATTTTTTTTAAAAATGTATGTCAGGATGAAGAAACTATAGGTGCATTCTATCTAAATCCACTTCTTCTGCTGTTCTTTTCAGAGGGCCATTGGAGCCACCAACTAAGAAGGAGATGGTCCCACTGACCAAGAGGCCAGATGAATGGAAGGACCCCTGGCGCAGGTCAAAATCCCCTAGGAGAAGACCTGGTCTCATGGGCTCCCCTCCCCGTGGCCGCAGGCGACACAGGCCCTCTGGATCCTCAGTGTCTCTTTCCAATTCATCTAGGTAAGATAATAGTTTTCTTGCTGGCTAAAGGTATCGTTTACCAATTGTTTTTTATTAAATGTTCATTTACATTTAACCTCATGTCTTTCCAAACCTGTCTGACTTTCTTTCTTTTGGAACATAAAAAGATATTTAGATAGATATTTTTTTGTCCATACAATCAAAGACACTGTTTTGGACCCCACTGACTTTCATTATGTGGTTAAATATATATATTTTTTTGCCATACAGATTTGGAATTACATGAGAGCGAGTAAATACATTAATTTTCATTTTTGGGTGAACTGCCCTTTAAGTTGCTTTTAAAGGATGGTGCTTTTATTTCTCCAATTTTCCAGGTCTTCATCCCGGTCCTCGTCGTTCACTGGTTCTGGTTCTTCCCGTTCCCGATCTCGTTCACGGTCGTCTTCAATGAGTTCCTACTCAAGTCACTCCTCTCAGCACAGCTCTTTCAGTGGAAGCCGCTCTAGGCAAGATTTGATGCTTTTGTCATGCTGCTTTAATGACTAAATGAATATTTAGTATACCACATTTATAAATGGCTGGGTTTTGCTGTGAATATTTGCTTTTATTAATCAATCACTTTATTTTCCATTGTCTAGATCGCGATCCTTCTCTTCCTCACCCTCACCAACCCCCTCGGCAACCCCAAGAAACACTAATAAAAACAAAGCTGAGCAGCCTCCTGTTGCAGTGAAAGGGTAAATGCACACACTCATGTTTTCAAAACCCATTTGGTATATACACATTCAAAAGTTTGGGGTTAGTAAGATTTTCCTTCTTTATGAAAGACATACTTTTAGTCAGGGGGGTGTAGGTTTTCCTTTTTTTCTTTAGCTGATCACATGCTGATTAAATTGATCAAACGTGACAGTAAAGACATTCATAATGTTACAAAAGATTTTGATTTCAATTTCTATTCCTCAAAGAATCCTGAAAAAAAAAAAAGCTTTGCCATCTCAGGAATAAATTACTTTTTTAATTATATTAAAATAGACAACAGCCATGTAATAATATTTCACTTTTACTGTATTTAAAAAAATTAATCAAACACCTTGAGACTTGGTGAGCGTAATGTACGACTTTGAGAAACTTTTAAAAACCCAAACTTTTGAACAGCTGTGTACTTCTAATATATATCAGCACAGCCAATTAAATCAATAACACTGCGGCTTAGCCTTTTGGCTGTTTCTAACTGTAGTTGTCAGAACAGAACCCCTTTGTTCACTCACTGCATGCACGTGAAAATGCATATTTTCATTCAGCCACCCGTTGAAGCCTGGTGCACTGCCCCCTCCTCGCAGGGAGAAAGGACCTCCCAAAATGATGCCCAGTCCCTTGTTGCCTGAACAGCCGGGGAAACCACCCAAGCCAATCACAGAGGCAGGAAAGCCCCCCAACCCCCGTCCAGCTGGAAGACCTCCTGGACCCAGAGAACCGAGAGAACCCCCCAACATGAGAGAAGGACGTAAGAAAGAACGTCAACAGCACAACCCACCTCGAAGGTACAGCACACGTTACGTTCATTCTACCACTGACATAAACTATTATGGCCATTATTGAGCATCATTTTACTAATTCCCATGCGTGCATCACTGATCTATATAAGTAGCGGTCTCATAAAGCCGTCTCTCAAACAGCTCGCGAGAACCAAATTGACTTATTTTTGTGGCTTATTGCGCTCAAATGGTCAAATACATCAAAATTCCCATCTTGCCAAAAATTCTGGTAAATACAGTATGTTTTGGAATGTAAATAGTTGAGAGAAGACACATGTAGTGTAACAGTATATTGGATCTGTGCATAAACTCTTAAAGTGACAGCAGCCTAATAATTCTGCTGCTGTCTGTCAGGTTAATCAAAGAACCAAAGACAAAGAAAATCAATCTCTGCTCTTGACTGAATAACTTTTGTAACTTTAATTGTAAGCATTAATCTGTTACATAACTATTCTGTTACATTAAAACTATCTAGTGTTATTTTATATTTGATTACTTTCATTTCTGTAGTATTTCTTTGTGAATACTACTGTTAGACCTACCTGAAAAACTTAAAGCCATGTTTTTTTCATTTGTCTCTTTATTCTATTGTATTTATTTGTGCTGTTGTTTGCAATTTGTCCTTACTTTATTACCAACTATTTACATGTTTTTTGTTGTTTTTTTGTAAATGGGGTTCAGCAATTCAAATAAAGCCTCCCTGTGCTGTAAGCTATTACAACATAATTTCACAAATTATCAAAAAATGATGAGGTAACAAATTACCTCTATGGCGGTGTATGGCAGTTTTCTCTGTGGAATCGAAAATGGTATCGAGTATCAATATTTTTCAAAGTATTGTATCGAAATTGGAAATTTCAGTATTTTAACACTATTCCAAACCTTTACACGTTTCTTTCTTTTGCTAAATACAAAAAGTGACACATGAGGTGATGAGGACTGGGATTGTCAATCTCCAAAATGACAAAAAAGCACCATAACATTAAAAAGTGGTCTTTTTGACAGTTTTTGATAATTTATGCATTTATTATTAACAATAATTTTGTCATTTTGGATCTTGTAGCAAGACCCCTATCACGTTCATTAATTTATTTGTTAGCTGCATGCATCTCTAGCTTGATAGTGTGTTTGTGTTTTGTTGACATTTTGTGTTTTGAGTGTATTTGCATAATATGAACCATTACCCAGTGACCAGTGTTCTAGGCTGAACACGGCATGTCTGTGTTTTTGCGCGTATGAGAGAGAGTGTCTAGAAAGGGCACTTTTCAGCATAGGGAAGCAGCATGTGATCCGTTCTGAGCAGTTCTGTGATCTGTAGCAGTGAGAGTGAAGTTTCACTGTGGATGTGGAATACCCTGTGTGTGTGTTCAGGAAAATCTCCTGTCCCACTGGTTCTTATGCCTCAGCACAAAGAAGTTATTGTTGACTTGTCATCGTTATCATAACTTCATTATGTCATGGCATTTGGCCAGATGCTGTTGCCGTTTAGGACACATTTGATACATCTGGATATGTGGCTGGTGCTTGCCCATGCAAAACTTGTAAGTTCTTGCTCTGCAGTTGGGTATTGTGTGTGGTTGTTTGGTTTTTATTTGGCCATGTCTACAAGATATTTGCCGCCTTCACCATTTTAAAATGGTGAAAAAATAATCGCTCTGAAATGAAATTGCACCTCGTCCTAAAAAAACTGCACTGCAGCTCCCAGGTTTGGATTTTTGAAGATGCCGCTTTGAATGCAGGGGTACTGTGAAAAACTAGGGTGTATAATGTTGTATCAGCTCTATAACGCAACAGGGAAAAGGGTAAATCCTTGAACAACTTAAAAGGTCATGAAACCTATAACACTTTTTTTGAGATGTTAACCGATATGCACAGGTTGCACATCAATGAAAACAATTGCACTCATTATGTTTATTATTAAGGGAAAAGTGTTTTATTCTTTTATTTTAGCCATTTTTAAAAGCAAAGTTGTACCAACGTCACCTTGGCGTTTGACTGCCGTGGCTGGAGAGTGTGTATACACTGACATACAGAAGACAATGCTATAGACAGAAAATTTAAAAGAATATGGACAAAAAAGTAACTCTATTCTTTTTGTGTTAAACAGATGCATGTCAGTTGTTCAGATATTGTAGTACCGGTACTCATATAAATGTAACGAAAATATCATTAGACCTTTTAAATTTTATTTTGAATGGTAGTGTATATAACTAGTAAAATAATTAGTGTGCTTAAATGGTGTTTATTTTAAGGAAGTATATGTAGTATCTGTTACCATTTTGTTTCGACATACTCTATGTATATTCATTTTAATTATGAGAACTGGCTTCCATTTAAAAAATGTTTTACTGTCTATAGTTATTGTCAAAGAGGAACATTCTCGGTTGTCACGCAGAAGAATGATAAATGTGACACCGATGCTTTGTTCTTCCTGTGGATTTTTCACTTGCATATTTGTAATGATTACATAAATGTTCTGTTGTCTGAATGAACCTTAAACTGTAAACTGTCACCACCCTTTTTTGAGAATAGATCGGAACTTGAATGGATGTAATTCATGCTTTGTTATACAGACCCGACCTAAGTGTGGTCTCGGTTTAAACAAGACAACTCAGCAGATTATTGCAGAAGTGAAAGTCAGAAAATGAAAGTGTAAAAAGTTTGTTTACTTTAAAGCAGAACTAATTATTTATTTTATACAAAAATATATTTTACAAAATAATTTGGACTTTAAAATTTGCTATTAAAATCAATGCCTATCTAACCAAGTTGCTTTCCACTTTTGAAGTTGATATCACAAAAATTGAGCCCGCTAAATGGTTTTAAAATACTGTTTCAGAACAGTATTTTAACAGTTAATTCAGTGAAAGATTCCAACCAAAGTCTGTAACTGTAAAAACCGGTTCGTTCTTAAACTGCACCATTTATTAACTTCACTTATTCTGTCTCCAGTGCTTGACCAACATTTCATTGTGTTTTTCTCCTGCAGGCGAACAGTGAGTGGCAGTGTAAGTGGCAGCAGTTTTTCTGGCTCCAGCTCAAAATCCCATTCCTCCTCCGCCTCACTCTCCCGGTCCCGTTCCGGATCGCACAAGTCTAGGTATGGGATGCACACAGACAGTAGAGTCTTCATTGAAAAGTTCAAATGTAAATATCATGTTATAACAGAATGTCTGTGTGGTTTCGCAGGTCTCTGTCGGTCAGTAGTGTGTCATCTGTATCGTCCGCCTCCTCCAGCAGTAGCTCGGTCAGGAGCGCTGACTCCGATGACATGTACGCTGACCTGGCCAGCCCCGTGTCTTCCGCCAGCTCCCGATCACCCACTCTAGGCCATGCCCGCAAAGAAAGGGGCCCTCCACGGGACAGGGGCCCCAACAAAGAGAGAGGTACTTTGGCTCAGTGACTGTCACATTTGATGAGCATTTGTCGCATTTTATTAAGTATGACTCCATAACGTACATATAATTTTGTTATTGTAAACTAAAACTTTTTTTTCCGTTAGTTGAATTAAAACTTAAATAAAATATAAATATTAGATTAAAAACTTAAATGAAAATTAGAAATGTTGCATCGACCTAAAATAGGTAACTGTTATGTGGTGTCCTTTCAAGGAAAACCGCCAAAGAAAGAAGAGCCTTTCAGAGATGAGCGGAAACGAGTGGACCCCTCCGGTCTCCCCCCCAAAACCAGCTCCGGCATGCCTAGATCTGGGAACAGAGGTCACCCCATGCACCCGCCGCCTATGGGTCCTCCAGGAGGATACGGCTCTCACAAGGACATCAAACTCACCCTGTTAAACAAGGTAAATGGGGAAGGCGCTTTCACGTGCAGGCAGCTGTGTAGAAGTGCATGATGGATCAATGACTTCTTTATTCCTCTTTGACCAGCAGCAAACCGACAGAGGCAATAGGAAAAGGTACTTTCCTGCTGATAAAGAGCGACCCCCTTCGCCTCTCAGCAAGAGGATAGCGCTGTCACCTGACAGAGGTAAACAACACGACACCTTTACTGTCCATTAGAAAACCCCTCCAGAAACCTGATATCCCAGCAGATACTGTCGTGCTTAAGCTCTTTGCTCAAAGAATGTCGAGAAATAAGAGGTGCACCACATTACAATCTGCTCTCTCAGTTCCTCAAGCATCACTCTCTGATTTCTCCATAGGTCGAGACCGGAGAATGCCTGGGCGACCCCCGTTGTCTCCCAGAATGGATCGGCCCAAAGGCCAGGGTCCTCGGCCCATGCCTCCACAAGGAGAAAGGTACCCACTGCCACTTTCTTTTGTCACACTCTTCTGAATATACCTTCAAATGTATGGTGATTTCCATCAATTGATAAGTTCTTGTCTGAAAATGTTTTTGCTTGTATGTAAATGTATTCATTTGATTTGTTTGCATGAGAACTATTAATTGCCCTCGATATGGTATGTTTGTATAGATAACGTACAGATGTCTCTCATTCTTTAAGTTGAGTTGTTATTATTAGTCCAGCTTTTATTTTAAAAAATCCCCATGTTTGGTCCGCTTTAGTTCCCTTTTTTGGTGCACGGTGGATCAAGGTGGTTTATAACAAAAGCTTTATCATTGTGTGACTAAGACCAAAGATTTTAAAATATCCCATGTTTGTAATTCTTTATTCTTCTCTCTCTCTCCAGGAAGCGTCCTCTATCTCCTCCACCCAAGTCTTCTGGGAAAGGCCCTGCTGCCGTGTCTGCAGGTAAACCTCCTGCGCCCGGGGCGGGATCCGGTTCTGGCTCGGCTTCTAGTTCTGGGTCGGGCAAGCCGAGCAGCACCCTTTCTCGCCGCGAGGAGCTGCTAAAACAGCTAAAGGCTGTCGAGGACGCCATAGCCCGCAAAAGGGCAAAAATCCCTGGGAAATAATAAACCTGGCATCATCCAACTTCTGGGACATCCATTTTTGCCCAGTGTTTGCCAGAAATGGGGAAATGGCTGCCGTTCTGAACTCTAAGGATGTCTCGCATAAATATCCTAGGGAAAAGAGACCGCAGTTACATTTCTGCTTGTTTTGCCCTCAGAGAGAGGTTGTCTAGATTTTATATCGATGTGATAAAGTTGAGAAGTGGCGCTGTTCACTTGTTTGTTTTCACAGGAGGATGGAATCTTTACTGTAGTGTCTCAAAGATAAAAAAAAAAAAATACCCTGTACATTCAATGCTCATTTTTGCTCTTCATCCTGCCACAATCCCTTCTCACTCATATTCTAGTTGCTTTTTCCTCACTCCTGTTATTTTATGGGGCGAGTTGCTGTGGACAGGTGTATACTTAAGGTGTTTGGACCATCCTGGATGCATCTGCGCATTTGACGTCGGTCCTACTCAATCAGAATCTAGAACGGCTTTTCCAGAGGCCTTTACAGTCTGAAAAGTCCACCTTAACTGATGGTTTTGTGTATCCGCCACCATGTGTTTAGCCATTACTGTTTTTCACCATGTACAACTACAAAGCCAGATGATACAATACCTGTTGCTTAAAGTGTATGATCCTAGAGAACCAATGACAGTGATGTGAAGTATTGCTTTTTTAAGATTCTGCATTGTCCCCCCCTCCCCCTCCCCTAGCTTTTCAAGTGAAAACCTCCATTTTATTTGTCCCTCATTTTTAGTTGAAAGTGTGAGAGGCTGCAATGGGGACGCCTGGAGATAAGGAATAATTCCGTCTAGCTTTTTGTGACAGAAAAAAAGCTTCTAAATAAACTATTTTGATAAAGAGAATAAATCTGTTGAAATGGTTCCTCTTTGATGGAAAGATGACTTGTAATGAAGGACTTTCCCCATCTGTGCGCATAAGAAGGTTTGTTTCTGCAGAGCATGTGCACATCTGCATCATCACTTTGTGTGCTTTTATTTGATTACATCGCTCTGTTTGTTATTCCACTTTCCTCCTGCAGCTTAGTATCAACACCTAAAGCAAATTAGTGAGATCATTCATTGACAGTTGGAACATTATTCATCTTCCTTTGTTTGTACATTTTTACGTCACAAGTTGTAAGAGTTAAATAATCTGTAATACTCTTCTGTGATGCACCCACATTCTTTCATGAGTCATTTTAAATGGTTAAGCAATCATGAAATCACTGTGGTGGACAAGTGTCATTTAGTGTCAGTGCAGCTGAATACAATATAAAATGCTGTTGGCTTCAAATTATTGGGACCTTGAAAAATGGCCAAATCCACCTTCAGACCTCAAACCTATTTTAAATGCTTTTATCCTCAAAAAATTGCAAGCCAAATGGAATCCGCATATAGAGAAACTACAAAATCAATCCTGTGGTTGGTAGACAGACACCATTATCTACACTTGCTGTCAAATAAGCCTCTCCAGACTAACCAATATGGTTTTGTTAATGGGCGATGCCTCTTTTGATGGGAGTGTGATGTCTTGACTCTTTTGACTCTTGAATTTTTATCAAAGATAAACTTTTTTTTACTTTCCCTATTATTTTATATTTGTACTTTTTATATATCACTTTTTTTCACCATGAATATAGCTCTGGTAGCTAGCATCTTTCAATTAAAAACACATATAATTGGGTCATTGAATAAATCAGAAGCAGTGAAAAGATAGCTATAAAAAAAATTAAATGCATTAATAAATATTAGAAAATTTTAAATCCATATTAGACAGTGTAAATGTGCAATTTGCTCTGAATGCTACAGTTATTTCAAACTAAAAGAAAAGTGCTGATTGTTATAGCATCTAAATATTGTCGTCATTAAATGTCACATTGTGTGATTGAATCATCAGTTTCACATTCTCGGTGGAGTGTATAGAATTTATGCTTAAAGCTTAGGGGACTCCTGGAGAGATGTTTTTCTGAGTGGCTGGTCATGATGTTGGGAAATTCACTTGGTCATGTCCCGTGATGGCAACCCCACAGAAAACTGCCGTTAAAGCTCATTTTAGTTAATGAATGACCGGTTATTGAGGACTCTAGTCATGTCCAAAACATCCAGGGGGCTCCCACAATTTATCTCCACATTCACTGTTCCAGGGATTTGAAAAGGTCACAAAATGCTCAAAAAAAGGGAAATTTTCTCCATCTGAATATCACTGATACCTCTCCGTATTAATGATTTAGCCTTATCATGAAATGCAGGTTTGGAAAATGTTTTATATGACTATGTTTAGGCTTCTCTTGCATCACTTTTTTTTAACAATATTAATGGATCTGATAATAAAAGGATGTTTTTAATATATATATATATATATATATATATATATATATATATATATATATATATATATATAAAAAGTTTAATATTGACATCTCCCCTTTCCTATCAAAGAAAATAGAATGTACAACTGTAAACTGCTGTAGTACCGCGTTTTAATGAATGAAATCGTTTTCTTATTTCAGGATCAGGAAAAATGTTACTAGTGATGAGAGCAGAAACACTCCCACGTTCTCATTCATATTATTCATATTTAAAAGTTCAAATCGCGATGGCTCTCATTTGAGTTAATAACTGAAATCGTTTTACAGGGAGAAAAAAAAGTGAAGATCTGAGGGATGTTTTTCAAGATGCTTTTGTAAATATCGCTTCATATGAAAGAGGAAGCACGGAAGTAAAAAATTGATTACTATTTCCTCATAGGCTCGGATTTTCCCAAGGAGAACAGGTGAGCAGGCTATAGTATAAATATAAGCGTAAACTCCATGAAGGCTATAACAGTCCTGAGTCCAACCTGAGCATTGATCTGAAGCATCACTCTTGAGTTTTGATAATATACAGTCTAAACAAATTATGTTGGTAAGTAGAAAAAATGTTTTAAATAATCCATATTTTACAAAGTTATACATTTCGTCTTAACCTATGAAATATATTATTTTTTATTCAGAAATAAATTTGTTACACCCTGCTTATTTTATTTTATTTATTCTTTGCCTTGCAGTTTCCGCTGTTTTTTGGAATATTTTTCTTGTTGTCGGAGAACATCGTGGAAGGAAGAAATATGGGATGTTTCAGCAAGGCGCACAACAAGCTACTCGACGCTTTTCTTCCACACGCCGGACACCCGCATCCGAAGGCCACCGGTCATTCGGCGGACTCCTGCGAGAAAGCCGCTCAGTCTTTATCACACATCAGTGGGCGCTCACTCTCCCCCTGGCGGACAAGGTAAACATAGCTCTCGTAACCACCTATTTAATATTACCTTCATATTACCAGAGAAAGCAGAACACTGTTCAGCAGTGAAGCATTGCTAATGACGTAATCGAAACATATATATTTATATATGCATACTTACTCATACAATGCCTCATGTGCTGCTAATTTATTTTATTTTGGCTTAGTTTATGTAATGAATAGGGGGAATTTATTTTTAAGTACAATCAACTTGAATGTTTAAGTCATTTCAACTTAAATTACATTAAACTGAAAAGATGAATCTTGTATAACTTAAATTGTTTTTAAAAAGTTGGTTAACTTATTTTGATGAGTTAAAGCAATGTACAAATATATGTTGTCATAACTTATTTATCATATACTTTTTTTATAGTGGGTAGAGTTTTTATGAGGCCTGTTTTGTAGTGTTCAAATGATAACACAACATCATACAATAAAACAGTTGTGTATATGAAATATCGATTGAATTTCACCTAATTTAGTTATCTGCTACAATACTCATGCCTTTCTATCTGTTGTATTTTCAGCATTGTGCACAAGCCAGATATGTACCCCAGATCATATGAGGAAGCAAAGTGTTTGTGTGAAGGATGCATCATTAACGGGGTTGAGAATATGAGCTACAACTCTGTGCCCGTGCAGAGATCTCTGTTATTCCTGAAGAGGGTCCCATGCCCGTCTGACCCGAACAAATACTCTTTGGAGTATGAACATGTGCTAGTGACTGTGGCCTGCGCCTGTGTGGTCCCTCGCCAGTAAGAGAGGACATTATAAACCAAACCCGTAGAGACGAGTCTCATGTACCATGTCGTGTTTGTTTTAAAATGCAATTTTTGATAAGGTACTTACATTTTGTTATATGCTTATATGAATAAGCTGAAGAGGTTGCATGTGTCACATGTTTTTAATACACCAACAGTCTTTCTTGAAAGGAAGATATATTTGTATTATTGTAAAACACTACTTTATTTAAGGCATTATTTATTTAAATTATAATAACTTATTTATTGTTTATTTAACTTTTGTATAAATTATTCAAATATGTGAACGTTTGATCTTGTGCCTATAGCTGTCCTTCTATAACTCTGTCAATGACAGGAATAGTTATATCACATTTGTTTCAGTGATGATGATAAAATGTGATGCAATTTGTCCAAAACTCAATTTGTCCAAATGGTATTATGTTGAATAAAATCTATGCTGATCTTAATTCATCCATTGTTTCATCATATTTCACCCTATATATATATATATATATATATTTTTTTTTTTAAACGGTTTTGTAAATAAATGTTAGTATAGTAGATGAAGTAAACGTATTTATAATTTTTTTTTACCATTTGTTTTAGTGCCTTCATGCAGAGGTAATTAAATAAATGTTTACATTACATTACTTAATTGCCATTCACCATTGAGATTAGTGAAATTTATGAAATAGTAAAATGTAGATGATAATTATCACAAAAAAAATATTGCCATTGCATTATTTATTCCTGTTTTTCTTTTGGGTTTGGTGTGAGTTTAGCTTTTATTTTGTGGGACTTTTATTTTGAAAATGTTCTCATCAGTTTCAACTTTCAACCACAGTTACGTTAAAGCTTTGCGACAAAGTCTTTGTAGTAGACAACAGTAGTGTGGCGTAAAATGGTCACAGCACTAATAAAGTCTCTCAGTATATTAACCAAACCTATTCGAGGTAAGAAAAAAAGTATATTTCCGCGACGGGTTTAAATAGTGTTGTTTCATATACGTTAATGCTTTGGTAGTATTATTACTTTTCCACTCCCCATAAAACCTGTCATCTTTTAACTACTCACCCTCATGTTGTTCCAAAACTGCATGACTTTCTCTATTTATTTCGTAAAACACTAACTTTAAATATGTTAGGTACTGACAGCCTCGGCTTACACTTTCAGTGTATATTTTTTCGATACAATAAAAAAAATGAATGGCCAAACATTTAATTTTGAGCTCAAAAGAAGAAAGAAAGTCATGCAGGTTTGTGTGTTGTTTATGTTTAGCAAATCTGTTAAATAGTGATGGGATGTGTTGATGGACGCACATTCTTTTCCAGAGGCTCAGTGGAGCAATGGACAAAGCACACAAACATCACTTGTCCTGGCTCTCCAGAGGAACCTGTCAGAGCTTCGGGAGAGCATGTCTGCAGGCGAAGAGCTGGAGGAAGCCCGACGACTTCTGGAGGAGGTCAGGAGAGACAGCACATGGTTTTGCAGTGATGCTAATGATCTAACCTGGTGCTTTGTTCAGGAATGTCTTCTCTTACTGCTCTGCCTGGCACGACACCTCAACCGCCTCGTGGAAGCCTTTAACCAGATTCCTGCTGCACCAAATCCTGCGACCCCTGAAGCAGCTCCACCACTTCCCCCAGATGTTCTCAGTGTGGCCCAACAAAAGACCCTGGGCGCTGTGCTGCAGTTTGTGGTCACACTGGGTCTCTGCCCATATTTAGCTCCTGGTGTAGGAGTGGCACTGGGGCTGAGGTCAGCTTTTGGGGCAGCAGTGGAGGGAGCGGTCCGACACGATGTGGCCCCTACAGGGGAACGCCGTCTACTTATCACCGCTAATGTGCTCCTAGAGGTGTCTGCTCTGTCATCGCTAGCGACTCCTGTGTTTACACGCCACCTGGGTGACATCATGGCAGCGCTGTGTCAGTTAGCTTATCGACCCCAGCGTCCTGAAGGAGACAGTACAAAGAGTATTAAGGTAAAAATACACTAATATCAAAGCAATATTTAGTCCTATTTGAATACATTTTACTAGTGGTCTCTTTTTAGATCTGGGGTTCCCAAAGCCATTGATAACCTGGAAATAGCAAGGAAACGTAATATTGCTCCAGGCATGGAAAAGTCATGAAACATTAATAAAACTACATTTCAGAAATCAGAACACTGTTCAGCAGTGAAGCATTGCTAATGACGTAATCGAGCCAGCCTCCAACCACACACACACACACACATATATATATATATATTATATATATATATATATATAGAGAGAGAGAGAGAGAGAGAGAGAGAGAGAGTTGTTAATTTAAATAAAGCTATTATATGAAAAAAAGTGTTGCCTTGACCACTACCTGAAAAAGAAATTACAAAAATTAAAACTGAAAAAAAAACAAAAAAACATTACAGCTACATAGAAATATAAAAAAACAAAACCTACTAAAGAGGACAAAACCATGTAATACAATAAAAACTTAAGCTAAAATTAAAATGAAAGCTCATTCAAAATATAAATAAATAATACGGTAACACTTTACAATAATGTTTCATTAGTTAACACATTAGTTAACTACGTTAGTTAACATGAATTAAGAATGAACAGTAATTCTAGAACATTTATTAATCTAAATTAATGTTAGTTTCAACATTTACTAATACATTATTAAAATCAAAAGTTGCATTTGTTAACATCAGTTAATGCACTGTGAACTAACATGAACAAACCATGAACGACTGTATTTTTATCAACTAACATTAACAAAGATGAATAAATACTGTAACAAATGTTTTGTTCATTGTTAGTTCATGTTAGTTAATTCATAAACTAATGTTAACAAATGAGACCTTATTGTAAAGTGTTACTAATTTTACTTATACTAAAATAACACCGTTCTAATTATTCTTTGTCCTTTAGAGGCAAATCTTTATAAAACTATATATTTTCAAATCCCTATTCAATTATGAAGAATGACATGAAAGTAAGTGTGAGAATCCTGATTCATCACTCTTTCAAGTTTCATGTTGGCCCAAGCTAAAGGTTGAACTAATTCAGTCATTTTCATCTGCCACCACAGGGACTAACGGTAGAGGAGCGCAAGACCTGCAAAGAAGCACTCCACAGTCTTCTTGGGAAAGTGTATCAGCCAATCGTCATCAAAGAACTGCTTGTTCTGCAAGGGGGTCCTAAACAGGTGTGTGTTGCCCACTGTCTTTCTGAATACTTTTCTGATGTGTTAGTATTTGTGTGACTCCACAGAGACATGTCCTGTGTATTGCTGTAGGGATCTTCAGGTTCCCGAGGTGGATGTCCTGGAGGGGGAGGTAAGGCTCTATCCCAAGCTCCCCCTTGGCTGAGGCGCCTGTGTGGACAGTTGCTGTCTGACAGGTTAATGCAACCACAAGGTGTCCAGGCAGTGGTGAGGGCCATCTTAGAGGGCACCGGAGGTAAGCCTAAATTTAGCAAAGAGTACAGATGATTGGTTCTGAGAAACACTGGGATTTGAAAAAGGTGTTTCATGGAATAGAATCATGTTTACAAGGCCATCTATCTAGTGTCAGTTCCAAAATTTACTGAATGCCTTGTCAGTGGATAAAACATATTTTGTCTTCTCAAATATTTTTAGCTAATTGTGAGTAAATATTGTCTACAATTAGTATTTATTAAAATTCAGAAATGTAATGTAGGCCTATGCTTTATTTGCTATTATTTATTATAATAGTATAAAAAATTAGCATTATACCAGCCATACAATTTTTGTTACTAAACTCAAAACTCATTTTAAAACTCTTTCAGTAATTCAGCCCTAAAGTAAACTAGTATATTTACTAGTAAACAGGTTAAAATAATACATTTTTAAAACATTGAAATGTATGTAAATGCAAAATTAATGACCTATTTGGTTTTTATTGCTTATGCACACATTTTTTTAGTATGCATGTATGTGAATACAACCTGTGTTCATGCTTATGTTGTTTTGTTGTGGTTTGTTTTGTTGTCTGCAAACTTATAAATAAAATGCAACATCCTGGAACAGTGTGCTGTTGCCTGGAATATTACAATTAAGGGACCCAAAATAGCTGCAGACTGTAAAGGAGACAAACATGATACGTCTCGGTTATGGCTAGGTGACAGAAAATGTTTTGCATATTCTATAAACAGCACTGTGTCAGTGAGTTTAACCATAATTTTTTTGACTGGTGATGGAAAAACTTATATTTTCATACCATACATAACAAATCTAGTACACAAAATTCCCAATAGGTTTATCATTCCATGGATAGTCAGTCTGTTTTTTTATGACAGCGATAAATGTTCAGCATGTGCTTTTCAGTCATGTTTAACTGTCTCTCACATTGCTGACCAGCAGGTGGCGACTCTGACTGGAGGAAATGTGATGCTGTGGCCAAGATTCTTGCCGCCTGTCCTCAGCAGTCCCTCTCTGCTGAGTGCTATTACAGTCAAGTGTGTCCACAGGTGAAGTAATGTTCTCTCATTATTGTTACTTAGAGTTTTATTTGGTTTGTAAAAGATGCTAGCAGTCACATAACAAAAGCAAGAGTTCATTGCCATCTGTTACCTAAAATGTACTCTAATCATAGAATGTAATATCACTGGATTTAGGTTCTGGAGCTTCTGCATTTTAAAGACAAGCTGACTGCACAGCAGTTCCAGAGAGTGGCCACCAGGGCGGCGCTCATCATGGTGCATGATCGGCCTGAGTTTGCACAGCGATTCCTGCTCTTTCCTCTTCTCTCCCCCCTTCGTTGCTGTGCACAGGGAACCGGTTAGTATTCGTTAGGTGACTGCAGTTTAGCATTTTATAGTGGCTGATATAATTTAGGTTGTGCGAAAAGGCTTGCTTGCTAATGTTTGTCCCAACACACAGGATGGAATAATTTTTAGATGCAAAGTATATTCTCTTTTGAGTATTACAAAAATAACAGACAAGCTTTTTCAGGAGATGACTTATCCCAGGATGCAGTGGAGGAGTGGGAGCTGACTCGCTGTATTGAGGATGTATATAAAGTAAGCCAAGCATTCTGTATTGTCTAATAATGCACCATATCATCAAGTATATGAAATTTACATAAGAGCGTTATTTCGTTCTGTTTAGATTTGTGTGGTGGGTAATAATCCATCAGAAGTGCTGCTGAAAGCTCTAGCAGATGTCTACTCAACACTGTTCAATCTCTTTTGCTTCACCAAACAGAATGTCTCTCATTTACGGTCTGTCTTTCTTTTTTCTAAAGAAGTCTCTCATTTACGGTCAGATTTCTTTTCGAATATGAAGTATATGTAATAGATCATATGTTTGGAAAAGACTAAAAGTGGTTGTTCCCTACAGTACATCCTGTCAGGAGATCCTGCTATGGTGCCTGTCTCACTCAGAGCGCTCGGCATCTCTTTTGCTGCTGAAACGCTTGTGTGGACTGCTGGGAGAAGTGGGTGGAGTCAGACACGGCTTTCAGTTCTCACCGGGAAGTGAAGGAGGGGCCAGACTTACAGTGAGAGAGCTTAACAGGTATTATTAAATGAGAACCCTACAATAATTATGCAATGTTTTGTGGAAAGTAGTGATATATTAGTCAGTCTGGTTTACCAGCCAGTATTTTGCCATTTTGAGCTTCTCAGGCGATGGTCTAATTGGGAAAATAGCAGAATCTATTTGCTAGATCACCCTTTTGTCAATTTTAAAACAAACTGAAGCCTTAAAAAAGATGATGCATGTTTTTAAGTGTTTAGTGATGAATTTAGAGTTGATATTTTGTAAAATATTGATTTCAGTAATTTTGTGTGTATCTTATTTGCTTTCATTCAATTAAGCATTGTTTATATTAGTATTATATCAAGTGAAATTAATTTATAATGTTAGTAAAGTAAAGACATTTATAATGTTACAAAAGATTTGTATTTTAAATATTCTTTTTTTTTTTTCATCAGTGAAGCCTGGGTAAAAAAAATTGGTTTCCACAAAAATATTAAGTCACACAACTGTTCAAAGGTTTCTTTTGTTTTACGTACATTGTTTTCATAGCTCAAAAAAAAAAAAAAAAGTTTCCTGCGAACTAAATCAGCATATTGGAATGATTTCTGAAGGATCATGTGACACTGAAGACTAGAGTAATGATGCTGAAAATTCAGCGTTGCCATCACAGGAATCAGTTTTATTTAAAAATATATATATTATAGTAAATGGTAATTATATTACATATTATTCATTTTCATGTATGTTTGTTAAAATAAATGTAGCCTTGGTGGACATAAGAGACTTTTGAATAGTAGTGTATGTTGCAAGGCATAACAATGATTAACTGGTTCTTTTTCTGTGTTTTGACAGTGATGAAGATGATGCTCTGTATGAGAAGGTCTCAGGTGAGCAGTGGAGAGTGCAGTGTCTGGTGCAGTTATTAGAAGAGATGAAGGACAGTGACCTGCCTGGAGAGTTTTTCCTACTGCTGCTCCAGGTGCTGACCTCTGCCAGTCTGTTTCAGCCTGACCGTTTCTAATGTAGCTCATCAATGTCCACACTATAGCACATAAGATAAATGGATGTCCATAATTGTTTTATAGCAAGATTTGAGGACTCAAGAATGCTTCAAAATGTAGAGTAGATGATTAAAAATAACTTTTAGACTTTAAGAAGACTATTCCCAGATTTGACTTTTAAATGTTGTGAAAGTGACTTGAAATTGAAAGTGGATGCTGAGATCAACATTTCTTTCTTTCTTTTTCAATGTCTGCCTGTTTTGTGTTGTTTCCAGGATTTAACAGCTGTGGCTGCTGAGCAGGACGAGGTTGAGCAGGAAGTGAACACCTCTTCTATGACGCTGCTGGAGTTAGAGCAGCATCTGCTGGGGCGTGCAGGTGGACACGGACAGAGACTTGCTCTGCTTCAGGCACTGGCCATCATGTGTGAGGGTCTCCCACACACACAGCTGCTCTGCAAACCCACTCAGGTGAGATATAGAAGAAATCATTAATTCAATTTTATTTAAACGTATTAAATGGTTTTCTCTTTTCCTGAGTGAAGCGGTCCTTTTGAGTTTGAATTCTAAACGTTAAAACTCTTTTAAGCTTTCTTATCATTTTGTCTTTTCTGCTTTCATTCAACAGGTTTTAATAAGATAAAACATGGGCCTTCTAAAAATAGAGCACATCATCCCCTGGCCAGATCTGTTCCATTTAACTCGAACAAAGAATATCTTTACTCTGACTGTTATTTAGGGCACATGTATGAGCCTTTTATGGCTGGTAGAGCACAGTAGTGTTATATCAGCAGTTGTGCTACTTTATGTAGAGATAAGATGAGAAGGTGTGATCTCTCAAGACATCTCTCTCTCTCTCTCTCTCTCTCTCTCTCTCTCTCTCTCTCTCTCTCTCTCTCTCTCCTCTCTCTCTCTCTCTCTCTCTCTCTCTCTCTCTCTCTCTCTCTCTCTCTCTCTCTCTCTCTCTCTCTCTCTCTCTCTCTCTCTCTCTCTCTATTTTGAGAAATAATCTCTCTCTCTCTCTCTCTCTCTCTCTCTCTCTCTCTCTCTCTCTCTCTCTCTCTCTCTCTCTCTCTCTCTCTCTCTCTCTCTCTCTCTCTCTCTCTCTCTCTCTCTCTCTCTCTCTCTCTCTCTCTGCTTACAGGTGGTTGGGTTCATAGCATCCATGCTGCAGAGAGCATGTGTTAGTCTGGAGCGTGGCACTGACAGCCCAGTGGAGAGTCAGACTCTCAGTATGGGAATAGGGCTTGTGGCCACTCTACTTTCTGGAGCTGCAGAGGTAGTGTATAGTTTATACATTTTGCTGCTGTTCTTTGCTCACTCTATTCTAAGAGTTCCTCTAGTAATAAGGTGTTTGCTGTGTTTATGGGTAGTTAACATATGACATATTAATCCTGCAGTGTGGCATGCATTCTACACTTTGTATACTTGTTAAATATGCCATTTTCATGATCTCGTAGAAATGCGATTACATTTTAAAAATTAGTTTAAAATTAGTTTGTTGCACCCAGGGTTATTATTGTTAACTAAAACTAGTGAGAATTCTCTGTTAATTGAAATAAAATAAAATATAAGTTTTTAAAAAATAACTGAAAATTAAAAATTTTGCCTTGGTAATAAACTGAAATAAGTTGAAGCACTAGAATTATAAATAAATTAATAAAAAACTAATGAAATGACAAAAACAAAAATTACAACTAAAACTATAAAAAAATAAAAACTTCTAACTAGAAGTTGTGCCCAGTCACAGCACACAAAACATGCACTAATGCCCAGTTATTGGGTTAATTTGGTGTGATTAATTAAAACTATGCAAAAAGGGCAAAATAATAAAATGACATGAAACAAAAAAAGAGCTTATGTTTTAAAGCTACACTGTGTAGTTTTTTAAGTTGATTCTTAGCAAAAACCACTTCTTCTTTCAATTTCAAAATTATATGTGCTCATTAATATATAATTACTTGTACCAACTAATCAAGTATTCTCGTAAGCGTAGAATCTGCTATTTATAATACATACGGGTGAGCTGCTTGAATGGCGGAAGCCATGTTGCGCCTCCAAACCTTGAAAATACAAAACAGGGTCATACCTGGAAATTCAAGCTTCACCTTTCGCGTTTTTACACTCAGTGGCACCGTGACGAATGGGAGGGGGAGATTACTCGCGACTGCCGGCAGATTTGAAATAATACGGCCACCGTAGGAGTTAAAACGCCCTCGGAATGGGAGGGGCTAGAAAGTAATATTCAGTTGGTAGTCATATACAATTTCACCGCTAGATGGGAGTAATTCCTACACAGTGTAGCTTTAATGTAATTTCTTTGAATTATATTCAAAGAATGTATTATATTCAAGGATATGTTTTATTGATTAAAGATAGATTAAGAATTATATTGGGGACATTCCTAGCAATATTGATATGCAATTAATTGTTATTGATTAATCAGCATATTTTTAATTGGAATGATTAAAAGTTTTAAACAATTGACAGCCTGAAATCTTTGTTCATGTACATATTTATTACCTACCAATTTGTACCTGTGTATATCTTCTTTCAGCTCACTGCAGATGATTATTCATCAATGACTGCACTGCTGCCCCACCTGGAACAGATTTCCCAGCAGCACCAAGAGCCAGTTATCCAGGAGCTAGCATCCGATCTGAGGGCCACTATTGCCACACACGGGGCTTATCGCCCTACAACTGTCCCTAAAACAGCCAGCCAGCACAGCACTGCCCACAGTCTTACCCAACCTGCAGGCCACAGTTCAAACTCCCTCCCAGCCAGACCCCAGGTCCCCTCACAATCAATCTCACATCCCAAACATACAACAGACCCTAGTGTAACACCCAAAGTTAAAGACTTTCAGACAGCTGGAGGAATACTCAATCCTGGGATTTCTGAGGCCTTGCGCAGTAAAGCTTTCTCTGAGTGCCTGCTGGAAGCCTGTGACCTAGATGTGCCCACACGAGCCGTAGCACTGCGTTCACTGACCCGCTCCGTTAGAGATGGAGACGAGGAGGCATTGCGGAACAAGGAGAAACTACTAACAGTGAGTGTATAGATGTGTATGTATCTAAGTTAAAGCAGATAAAACTGGCCTGGCATGAATTCTTTAAAAATACATTTTTCATTATGTATGATATAAAAGTGGTCACATTTACTGAAAATTTGCAGGCGAAATCTAGTAATTTCAGTATAATATCTAGTAGCCTAATCTGCATAATCAGGGATCTTGCTTATGTTCATGTTAGTCATGAAAATGTAGCTGTTTTGATCAACAGAAATCTGCTTGGTTTTAAATTAATTCTGTGTGAGCAGTGATGTATACGTCGCTACATCATTGACAATGGATGAACTTTAGATGATAATATTTCCAGGGAATATATAAATATATAGTTTTGATAATTGTAAAAACATTTGCCACATGCATCGGAAAAATAAATACTATAAATGTTATAATTTTAAAATATTCCCATTAATTCTAGACATTATTATTATTATTGCTAAAGGTGAGATATTTTAACAATTTTAAAATATTGAAACTTTTTTGTAGAATTCATTATTAATTCTTATTAATTCCTGCATATTATTTCCATTTCACCTATCACTGTATATTCTTAATGGCTGGTTTAGGGTACGCTTACATAACAACGATGTACTAAAAACGGAAAAGTTTTTCCTTCGCATTTTTCGCATACAAACGACAACGATGTCAAAACAATCCCTGTTCACACGGATCTGCAAAAACGACTAAAAATGCTGTATTATGCATGTCAGTTGGCGATGTCACTTTGTAAAGAAACGGTAAATGCCTATAGACTGAACAAATAATACGCATGTGCATGACATCACCGTTTTCACAAATTTGCAGACGAGACGATAACAGTATCATTTTTTCAAACTTGCCCTTTGAAACCCGATTTCACAAGTTTGCATTTTCAGGCCCCCAAAACGCTGTTGTCATTGCGCTTTGATGCAGGCGATCATTATAGTATATGATAAACACTTGCTCTCCCAGTATGCATTATTCTCTCTGATGCTAAAAGCTTGGTGTCACGTGCACATCTCTCCTGGGATTTGCGTAGACTCTTCTTCCCTGGGTGACATTGTTTAAATGGGCCAGTGACTTCCAGTGTTTCTCTTTCTCATGTGTGTTAGTGTTGAGGGTGGGTGAGGGTCTAGAATAGACCATGTTTTATAAATGAGGTGGGATGTTTGGTGTGTAAAAACCTCTTGCTTGAGGGTGTCTGAAGTCTCTCGTGGGATCTAGTTATGATGAGCAGCTTTCTGCAATGTCTCATCTAATATTCTCTGTAATAAGAGTCTCTTCTGTGTCCAACGCTTCATAAATACAACTAATTCACACATGAACACAGACACAGAGCATCTCACTAACAGTGACATAACACCCACCCAGTAATCCATTTTTCTTTTGATTCATTCAGTTTTAAATATTTATTTGTATCGGTGTCTGTCAGAGTTCTTAACACATAAATGTCTTCTCTGTTGAATTCGTTTTCTCTTTCATTCTCTCTGAAAGTCATACCACTTCACCTCATGTGAACTCATTTAAATATTTTAAAAACCGCAGGCCATAGACATGATTTAATTTGCATTACTGTAAACGTGCTGAGAGCTGTAAAACTGTCAGCGATAATTAGACTAAGGAATTAATTAACTCTGCTCTAATTCTTGGCTGTCAGCTTTCAGTGAATTATTTCAATGTGTTTCAGCTCTTTCTGGAAAACCTGGAACATGAAGACTCCTTTGTGTATCTGTCTGCTATTCAAGGTAATTCATTCATTAGTTCAAGAAAGAAACCAGACTAAACTCCTTAGAAATACAACAAAATATGACAATCACACCTGCTTTTACCTAATTTTTTAAAAATTACTATTGAGGGTTTTTAGAAATTAATGTAAATTATTTTATTTATTTGTAGTTGTGATGGTACATAATAGAACAGCTTGGTTTTGACTGGTTGAATGACTTAGTTGTAAGTATAAAGCACAGACATTACATTGATTTACTTTCGCCAGCTAAACTCACTGTCAGCTTTACCTCAACACATTACAATGTGTTTCAACTCCCACGTTACTCATTCTTAAAGAATACAGACGTTTGGTTAAACCTTTCATTTGTTAATTGACCAGGCTTTTGCTTTTGCAATGAATAGATAAAGCATCTGATTCCTGAGCTCATTAAAGTAGTAATATTAAGCAGGACAACTGTTTTCAACATTGATAATGTTTTTTGAACACCACATCATGTGGCACTAAAGACTGGAATGAATAATGATGCTGAAAATTCGTCTATTCGTTATTTTAAATTGTTAGAATATTTCTCAATATTACTGGTTTTACTTTATTTTGTATTCCTGACCCGAAACTTTTGAACAGTGGGGTATATTGATCGACAGTTGTGGAGGATTTTCTTTTGTATACATGTGTGTCAGGTTATTTTAGGAACAGGCTGCTGTATCTAGGCCAACAAACAGATTTGGGGTGCTATATTCTGGTTTGATTAACTAAACCAGCTCTACGTATTTGCTGCCAATGTTATTTCACCTTTTATCCATGAATGGTCAGAACCATCTCAACCATCCCTTTTTTTGGCCTATTGAGGAATAGCTAAATTAAGATTGTAATGCTCTGGCAGCCTGTTGTGCTTTCTATTCATCCTGTCTTAAAAAGGGTCTGTCAGAGTTTTAGCCTTTATTCAGAGCTGGGTTTTTTTTCTGTTTCAGGGTTGGCAGTGTTGGCTGATTCTTTTCCTGAGCAGATTCTGCAGAGACTGCTGGGAGAGTATCAGACCGGGGCAACTGTCGGTCCCCCCAAAAGAGAGCGCTCCCTAGAGACACGCCTCAAAGTGGGCGAGGTTTTAATGAGAGCCTGCAGGGCCATGGGTGAGCACAGTCACTGACTGTAGTCTTTCTTTTTTTTCATATTTCTTTCTTTCTGTATTCTTTTCTTCCTTTTAAAATACTTCATGCTCCATTTCAGGATCTGTTTGTCAGATCTGGGCAGTGCCGTATCCCCAGCACAAGTGTGCGGTTATTCATTGTGTCTCGAGATCATTCAGTCTGGGTCTGAGGCATGTCGTCTTGGCCCGGCTCCTTGACGCTAACAGACCGAGCTCTGAAAAAGCCCAACAGCTGCTACAGTCCGCTGAAACCGCACAATGAGTCTCACAGCTCTCTGTCACATTCATAGTGCCTTCACACACAGCAGGGGGCATCACACACTTCACATCGCACACTTGAGCTCAATTTACATTTTCAACCCTTGAGTATTATCTAATGAGACACTTATTTCAATCCTTAAATCCTTGATTCGGTAACAATTAAATATCTAACCAAAACATGCTGTTTCGTAATGTACACATCCGATGCGTAATTAAATAAATCCTTTTCCTGCATAAGTGTGCCACTGGTTTCCAATTAAACATGTCGCTTAATAAGGTGATGGGACAGATGGCCACAGTTAACAAGAAGCACTGGCTCAAAGAAGCATATGTTACACTTTTTCTTGCCCCTGTTCCTTTTCCCTCCCATCAGACACCCATTTTTTTCTTGTAGATCTAGTCCACAATCGCCATTAAAACTCTTTTGATCTTTTTGGAGGATTGGTCAGCTGAACAAGTGGACATTCATGTCTGAATAGGTCCTGGCACATGGATTCTGGAAGGTTTTATACAGTTTGAATGATATTTCAGACAGGGCCAGAAAAATCAGCTGTGTGGAGCAAGTCCCTCTGGGCCCACCTGGCAGCCATTATAATAGCTTTTGTCTAGTTTTATCCTTATTTATTACCCATAAAGAATGTCAATTCCCCTTACACTAATACCTGTTAGTGTGTGGAGGATTTTTTGTTTGTTTTTTTGTCAGAGCCCAAAAAGAAGCCAAAAAAAATCCCAGTTTAGTGACTTTGCTCATGCTGTAGGTATGGACTTTGGACTTTCTCAGACTTTCACACTGAGATGAAGAGATTGGAAGAGGAGTTGCGACTTCAGCTTTGTGCGTGTGTGTGTGCGCGCGCGCGTGTGTGTGTGTTCAGGCTGGAGCTCTCATTCCTTGCACTGTACATGTGATATTAGGAAAAATCTGAGTTTAATTTTTATTATTTGTAGTCTGTATATACACTACAGGTCAAAAGTTTGGAATAATTAAAAGTTTTAATGTTGTTGATAGAAGTCTCTTATGCTCACCAAGCAAATTATATTTATTTGATAAAATATACAGTAAAACAGTAATATTGTGAAATATTACAATTTAATAGACCTGTTTTGTATTTTAATCTGTTTTGAAAGGTAGTATATTCCTGTGATAGCTAAGTTGAATTTACAGTTGCCATTACTTCAGTTTCACATGATCCTTAAAAAAATATTTTAATGCATTAAATTGATCAAGTCACAGTAAAGACATTTATAATAAATGTAAAATAAAGGCTGTTGTTTTGAATTTTATATTCAATAATTCTGAAAAAAACCCATAAAGATTTCCACAAAAACTATTTTTAAAGATTGATAATAAAGAACCATTATTAGTAATTGAGTACCAATAATATTTGAGCAACAAAACAGCATATTCGAATGATTTCAGAAGGATCATCTGACAGACACAAAATTATAGAATAAATTACACTTTAAAATATATTAAAATAGAAAACAGTTTATTTTAAATTGTAATAATATTTCAAAATATTACTTTTTTTCCTGTATTTTTAATCAAATAAATAAATGGAGCCTTGGTGAGCATAAGTTGCTTATTCAAAAAAAAAAGAATAATATCATAATTATTCCAAACTTTTGAAAAGTAGTGTGTCTTTATATTCAACTAAATATCTGTATAAATAAATCAATAAAAAGTTGTATCTTTTAGGTGACCTTGCTCCACACTATGGTCGCCCTCTGATTGGTGTGTTCCTGAGTGGCACACGAGACAAGGACAGTAGTGTGCGTGCCAGCAGCCTCTCTAATTTGGGTGAACTCTGCCAACGTCTCAACTTTTCCCTCGGACCACTGGCACAAGAGGTAGTACCATTCTAGTATTCAAAACCTAAAAGTCAACTAGACAACCTGATGAAAAGCTGAATCTGCGCAGTTTAGTCTGTAATTAGTTCTTTTTAAGCAGATCCCCGAGGCTGCTTCTAGTCTGATGTCATCGTTCTCTTTACTCGGCACAGCTGTGTATGTGTACACACATGCACATCTCACTACACACGATTACTACTACTACTAGTGCTGAGATCAGGGTTTCTGCTGGTGCAGATGGGTGATCAGCTGAACTCCATCCATTTCACTGATTTGCTCATTAAAATCAGCCAATCTCTTGACCACAAATCTTTATGTATGCTCAAATTTATTTAAATGCTTTCAAAATAGATCTGTAAATAAAAATGTCCTGATTAGCCTTTTTTGTGATTAGCCTTTTTTTACTCTAGTCACTTATTTAACCATATATTGCTGCGTTTGAAAGTGGACAAAATGTGTTGAATTTGCGCTATGTTGATTCTCGTACACAGCCAATAGAAAACAAGAAGTGTCTTAAGGGTCGGGGAAGAAAATATCGCTTTTCGTTTAATGGAGCACTCCCCATATTGATCCATACAATCCCAAGATCAATCTTTTACTAAGCCTATTTTCAGTGGCTGATGCAAACTTATTTGTACAGCCCAATTCACAATACAAATGAGCTGGTTATTTTATTGATTAGTTATTTTCATTCATATGTAAGTGAAATGGACATTCATAACTGAAATATAGAATCAGCGTTGAATCAAATCAAGTTTAAAGCCTGTGAATCAGAATCGCATCAAACTGGGAAATCCGTCATGTCACCAGTATTTTATGTAGAATCAAAGACTAAGCTTACCTGAGACTTTAGCATTGTACTTTTGCTGCCTTGCAGGCATTGATGTTTCCTTCAGGAAATACAAATTTAGAGTTCTTTGATACTGTGCCAATATGTGACGCCTTGGAAAGCAGTTTGTTTATTTTTCAGTGCTTGTGCATATGGTCGTTGAAAAAATTTACTGTGAGTGGCTGAGCTGCGGCAGTGGTCTAGAGATCTTCATGAATAAGCATCTCTGTCAGTGTGACTAACTGGGCTGCTTATTCATGAAAGAGCCCCTGCAACAGGCTGTTCTAGACCATCTTGACCAGCAAACCCGTGTGCGTGTGTTTAGACATCAATCGACCCGCTACATTGACATAAAGATCAACTAGTGCAGCATTGCAGATCTCTGCGGCCTGCGAACGTCCTTTGTATTTGACCTCTGTTTGTGTGGTTCCTGCAGCTGAGCACGTGTCTCACCGCCCTGATAAAGACGGACAGAGAAGCAGAGGTTCGAAGGGCAGCGGTCCATGTCATTGCTCTGGTCCTTAGGGGCCTCAGTGATAAAACCACTCAGGTGAGTAATTTTGAAATATGTTCGATCAATTTAACTTGTGATTATCCAGTGGCTGGTATTAAAGTAATATAAAGGACTTAAAAATGTATTAGTTATTCAGTATTTTAAAATAATTTATTTTATATTTCTATTTTTATATATTATATTTATTCCTGAATTTTCAGCATCATTACTCCAGTCTTCAGAGTCACATGATCCTTCAGAAATCATTCTAATATGCTGATTTGGTGCTCAAGTAACATATTTTAAGCCCAATTTATACTTCTGCATCAAACTCACTCCATAGCTATGTCGTAGGCTGTGTGTAGCACGCATAGCCTATGACATACCTTGACGTACACCTCTCCAAAAATATAACAACGTGTCAATTCTACACGGACCGCAAGCGCTGTGATTGGTCTGCTTGAACCCCTCCCTCGGGTTTCACATACTCCCTCTGCATGTTTAATTGCACGTCAATACGGACAATGACGCTGAAGTATAAATGAAGACCAACGCGTAGCTTACAGCGTAGAGGCTCCGGCGTTGGTCCAACGCAGAAGTATAAATCAACCTTTATTATTATCTATATATCGCAGAAGTATAAATCAACCATTATTATTATCCCTATACAAAGATTTATATTTCAAATAAATGCTGAATCCTGAAAATGTGCATTACGATTTCCACAAAAATATTAAGCAGCACAGCTGTTTTCTACAGGTATAAATGTCTTTACAATCATTTTCATTGATCAGTTTAAAAAAAAAAATGTTGGTATTCAACAGCGTGCCACAGATGCTATCCATTTACAGCATGTTTTTAACCAGAATATTTCTTCAAAAGTGTGAAGTCCCATCACTGTTTTGTTGTGTGTGAGGATATTGAGGATCTTTTGATCTGGTGTTTTGATCAATGCACGTTTTTTTAGTGGGAGGAATTCTTCCAGCATCTGGACTGATGAGCAGAGCAGCAGCTGTAATTTTCTACTCTCTTATTTAGAGGTTACCTGCAGTATAAGACAACCAACGTTCTGTCTAATCATCACTCTCAGCAGACTCTTGTTCCCACGGCCCTGATCACTTTCCCAGCAATGCCTTTCAATTGCGACTATAGCTCCTACATTTGGTGCATGATGAATAAAATTAATAGATCTAAACCATATGAAAACCGATTTTTCAGATTTTCAGAAGAAAATGTGGTCCTTGCTCATGCAAAATCTGTCCCTGCTATGATAGAGTGTTATAGTAGGTTGCCAAGACATTGTTGAAGAGTACTATGGTACTTTTTTTTTTTTAACCTGGTAAAGTGACCATGAGGTTAAACAAAATCATTGATGTCCATAACGTGAACTGTGCAGGCTGAGTTAATACATTTTATCAGCTAGGGTTAGGAGTTTTTTGAGAAACCTTCTATAAAGTTTAAAGTATCACAAGTTCAGAGTTACAGCTATAACTAGATTAACCAATCAGAGGTGTGTATCAGCTTACATAGATGTGAGAACTCTGAGTCTCTGATCCACTGGACTATTAGTCGCCATCTTCAACAGATGTTTACCCTGGTGTGAGATCATATGAACCACACCACACTTACTGAAATTTGTACATTTTATAGTTTTTTTTTTAGATGTTGTCAGCAGACTGGCAGCTGATTGACATTCCAACCTCAGTGTGATCATTTTATTCCAGTTATCTTTTAAAAACATAATAAGGTATGAATCACAAGACTGCCACACATTTCATGAAAGCGAGATACTTGATTATTGATACCACTTACTTCCTTTATCAAATTTATTTCCATTGTGATTGTAGTATGTTCTACAGTAGACAAATAAACAAATTAATGTACTCAAATAACAGTTAAATCAAATAATTAAAACAATAAAATATAAACTTTAAAAAATATATTATTTAAATTAAAGATTAATACGATTCTTTAGAGAAGTATTCTTGTATAAGATAAAACATTTAATTTTGTAGAGAGATTGATACAAAATCTCAGGATGCTAAATCTTCTGCTTTGTCCTTTTACTACCTCACTTTGCAACACTTGCAATTTTGGGAGTGATTGTCTACATAAAACACATCTTAAGATCCCTCTATAAACACATGAACTGATCCCATGACCTCAGAGCAGACCAAACTGGCAACTGCTGCTGCAAATGACCTTTTATACTTTTGACCCCCTGATTTACAGCACCAATGTCCACCCTAGTTAGTACCCCGACCCTTGAAACATTTGCACATGCCCTTTATAGGACAGGTTTTACTAGACTCAGACGGTGCTGTCCCTGGCCTGCACCTTGGCATTGGCCCGGGTGCAAAGTCACGTCTGTCATCGCCGTCTGTTGAGTTTCCCAGGATGGAGCTTGATAGAGGTCCTTCTGGTATGAGAAACGGTTGTTACTCGGTCCAGCTGTTGCAGCGAGTAATGAGACGGCTCGTCCAGGTAAACCATAAGTCACAACGCCTGGTGTCCTCTTAGTGTGAGGCTAAAACAGCTGAGTGTTCACAAAAGCGCTCTCCTGCTGTGAGGGAGAAGGTCAAGATACTGTACTCATTATTTTCCCTTCCCTTGTTTGTTCTTTTTCTGGCTTTCAATTGTACAGTAAAACAGTACATCTGCTTACTAAGTGCTTTCCGACTCTTCTTCTGCTTTTTCAGGTTCTTGGGGATGTTTTATCTGAGCTGTATCGGGCTCTGAAAGGGGTGGTGCGGTCGGACCCAGATGATGTGGCTGTACTCCATGCTCAGCTCGCTCTGGAGGAGCTGGATGATATCATGAGGAGGTCCATATTCCCTCAGCAAAAACTTAAGAAAAAGATTGTGGTACTTCCTTGAAAGCACTCCAGAAATGACATAACTTTTTTGTAGACCTCTTAGATTTCTACCATCCGTTTTTATATTTGTAGTAATTGAATAATTTATACATTTTCAGCTTTTTTTTTCTTCTTCTCCATAATCAGTTTTTTTCACACACACATTTCCATTCTCAAACCAAAAAACCTGTCTTGCCATTGATAAACTAGCATTGTGCCTTTTGTTATCTGTTACACTGAGGTTAGAGGGCAACAAAAGCAAAAGATATATCTTTGTAAAGAGCACTGGTGATAAAATGCCTGTTTGCTTTTTATCGAATGTTTGTTGTACATATAAAGGCAGCTAGGTCATGACATCATTGTAAGATACGACAGGGCAATTAGTCATTCTCTTAAAATTCCTCCCACTGCACAATACTAAAACTATCCATTCATGTTAACCGTCTGCATAGCATCCTGACCTCTTGGAACTGCCCTGAAGTAGAACTGGTTAAATACCATATAAATTCAAATGTTAGCATTTATGCTAACTCATAAAATGATACCTTCGTCATCATGAAGTGTCTCTAAAATAAAATAAAGAGTGCTTATTTTTCCGAAGCTGGTCTAATGTGTTTATATTATGCTGTCGTTAACAGTTTATTTTTCCCTTTGCTAGGACTGTTTTAGAGGTAATATAAATGTAAGCATGTGTCTGAACATCTGGGTTAGGTTGCAGTGCCACAAGTTTTCTGCCTCATGTGTTGTAAGGTAATAGGTGAACCAAATATTAATAAGCTAAAAACAGTTCACATTGTATAACACAAATCATTTATGTGGGTTTATAATATGTGTTAAAGTCTATATGAATTGCAGTTTGCAATGGATTGTAATTCTGTAATGTTAAAGGGATAGTTCACCCAAAAATGAAAGTTATGTCATTATTTACTCACCCTTATATTGTTTTAAGCTTGTAGCCAGACTAAATTAAAGATTGCTAAAGCAATATCTGAATTGTCCCCAAATACCCTTTCCCGTGGATTCACAGACGGCTTAAGCCTAGTCCCAGACTAAAATGCATGTTTGAGCCGTTTGAACTGAAAGCAACTTAAAATATGTCAGTGCCATTGTTTTGTCTCAAAATGCACACCAGTTATGTTTTTTTTTCTTTCTAAGTCATGTTTATAAAAGCTATTTGAATGTCCTAATTTAACTAAAACCTTATCCTGTCTTAATATAAGCCCTGTCAATGAAACCGGGCAGTTGATTAAAATTACAAAGGTTTTACTTTGGAATAACATACATAACTATTTAAATTTCACATTGACCACATTTACATGTCAACAATACATTTACTGTGTTCAGAAACTTTGAGAAAAAAACAGGATAAATAGAAACCAGGATAAATATAACTTTTAAACATTTGAAAAACAAAAAAGAAGGCAAAAGTCTAGTTTGTTAAACTTTGTGCTGTTTTTTGTTTGTTTGTTTTTTTACTGTTTAGCACCAACAACATTTTAACATTTTAGTGTGGATTATTTTGTGATCCTTGCATCAAAACCTCAATGGTGATTCACACATAAAAATCAGTTCATTCACTGTTTTTATTGATCACAAAAGTGAAAAAGACAAACATTTAAGCTCTCAGTCCTTCTTCAGTGTTTAAGTCCATTATTTAGTGATAATGTCTAAGACTTTGCAAAGAGATTATTATTGATGGATGAATTGGCGCCTCTGAGTCCCGAACTTTAATTTATTGAAAGTCTTTGGGATGTGCTGGAGGAGACTTTACAGAGTGCTGGACTCTTGCATTGTCAATACAAGATCTTGGCCAAAAATGTATGCACCTCTTGATGGAGAAACATCACAACATTTATTTCCATCAAGAGGTGCATCAATTTTTGGTCAAGATCTTTGTGATTGTGAAAATGATTCCTCTTGCTCCTAACCATTCTTTCACATTTTGAGCCTGATGAATCTTGACATTGTCATCCTGGAATAAGGCCATGATGTGTCTTAACTCTTGTTGTCAAACATATAACATGCTAGAAACATAACGACTGCAATAATGATCCAATCATAGACTCTTAAACATTTGCCTATTTTAATCCAAACAGCAATTATTATTTTTTTGGGCCGGGCAGTGTATAACGCAGTTATATAGTCTTAAAGGCACAATAGCAAAAATAAACAGCCTGTTTAATTCTAAGAGTCAGAGAGAGAGAGTGAATGGATTTTGATATCCATGTTTTGACAAGCCATAATGTTCTTTGCACATGTATTTAAACCCTTATTCAGTCAAGTGTTTTAGCCAAGTGTTGGCTAAAACAACTGCCGTGTAGTGGCCTGCTGCCCAGTTGGAAGTCGTAAACTTTGTCTCAGTGTTTCTGCAAAGGAACCTCACAAGTCTCTTGAGGTGTCTCTGATAATCGCTTCTCTGGTTAAGATCCAAGGACGTTCCCACAGCAAGGGGTAAATCTGTGAAGTCACACTTTCACCTTCCTTCCCCGCAAACCCCATAATAACCTTCTCACGACTGCTATTCAGCCATGAAAGAGCCATTACGCTAATTACTCGTCCTGCCATGCAGCAGACTCGGAAAGAGAAAGGGCGTGAGCGTGTTTTACCTGGCTGGTGACTTTCGGAGGGGTCGTTCCGAAAACAGAGCAAGTTTTCATTGGGTGGCCGGTAAGAAGACACAACTGAGATAGGAATGTTTGGAGATGCCGTGGATATTGATTATGTCCGAGCCTGCTGCAGTCTGTCTTTCTCTTCCTTCTCTCGCAGATCTCTTCATCAGCCGGTGTTGGACCTGCAGGCTGCCAGCAGGAGGGGTGCAGGGAGGGGTGATAGATAAATAAATAACCCAATAAAGGATGCATTGAGAGGGTGTGTGTGTAGCCAAGAGAAGAGTGTGCCTGCTCAAACAGTCCAGAGTCTTGTTGAAGGCTGGCTGCACTGCAGAGCAGGGGGGGAAACGCACAGAGAAGGGACCTTGAAGGATTTTCGGCTGCACTGCAGAACGATGGCACTGCAGTAACGCACTGAAACAGAGGCATGAGGTCCACCGGCGGACCCCCGTCCTCCTCGCGCCAGGTGAGAACTTAGTTCAGAGCTGGTATCAGAGGTCTTCATGCCTCGGGACTCTCCGGGAGGAGAGTGAGGGAGAGAGACAAAAAGAAAGGGAGGGAAGCAGAGGAGGAGGAGGAGGAGGGTGATGGTGCTGTATTTTTGGATAAGGGATCTCCTGAATTAAGTGTGGCTGGAATAAAGATGTAGTGTGAGCAGGAGGCTGAACAAGGACGGTGCTGTGCTCCACTGTGGTGGAGAGGAGCGGAGCAGACGCCTGGCAGACACACACTCGCACACACACCGACTCCACCAGAGGAGAGAGAGAGAGAGAGAGAGAGAGAGAGACCACCGTCACAGCTGCGGGGCTGGGAAGGTAAGAGACATTTCATTCAACTTGAGTTTTGTTTTGTGTCTGTGTTTATTGTGGGAGTGGATGAAAGATGAAAGCATGCTGCAGCAAATGGTCATTGTGTGTGTGTGTGTGTGTAATACACAAAATTGAGAGAGAGAGTCAAAGCATGGAATTTTAGGTTGGGTAGGTGTGTTTTTTGCACAAATAGGCTACTCACTGTAAGCTTGTGCTTGTGCAAGGCACTAAATAATACTGCTCTAAGCAACTTAAAATAAATGTGTAGAGCTTGAGAGAATCTGTGAAATTATGAGATTTTTTTTTAAGATCCTCATGTGTGTTTTTAGTAATTACAATATTAGTCCTAGTGGACTAAGATTGGCCCTCGGTTTCTTGGCACCCTTGCTAGCGCCCCGAGGCTGAGTAACTAAGTCAGCAGCAGGACGGAATAAAACAGGAAAGCTTCAGAATGGCTCGATTAAGGAAAATGACGTCTGTTTAGCTTTCCATTTCATCATACTTTGCCAACACAAGGGTCTAGTGAGAGTTTCAAAAGTGTTTGAACTATTTGCTAGAGACCAAAATAGGATTCACCCCAACGCAGGACTCTAGCCTGCTGGAAGAACTTGACAAAAGATTTGTTAAATATTTACATCCAAGTTCAGTTTTTTTCTTCTTCTTCTTCTATAAATCTAATGCGTTTTATTATAATCCTAGTGACTATTGTTAAATCAGCTCTATATAAATGAATGGGAGCATTTAATTATAAAGAAAAAAAGAAATATACCTGATTTTGGGTCTTTTGGAAATTGGATGAGAGGATGAATTCTCAGTAGGTGCCCCCTAGTGTTTTATTTATTTATAAATTCACGAAAAACAGATAAAATTTCTTAAACATCAATAATATTTTTTAAATATAAATAATCTTTTCAAATAAAATAAAATATTTTATTTAAAAAATATATTGTTTCCAAGAATATTAGCATTTTATTTGATTATTTGATTATATTCTCAATAAAGTTACACTACCTAGACATTTTTGACTTCCATAAAGAATGTCATTTTTTATGTATTTTTGAAAAACAAAAAGCATCACATCATTTGCCCATTAACAATGCAAAGAGATTGAGTCTATAAAAAAAACAGGACATTAAGTTGAATATCTGTGACACCAATCACATTATGACAGTGGAGATTGCGGATTATACAATTTAAAAGTGTATACAATTAAAAATTATAATTATAATGCATATAGTGTACTGGTACAATAATTTACCCAAACACCTCATGCTCTGCCTTCCAGCCATTCATCTCACATCCTCTCACCTGCTGCCCTCCCTCATCGGTCCTGGTGATTCCCAGCCCCCCTTCATTCCTCTCCCACCTCCTCCCTTTGTCAGTGTCCTGTCTCGCATCCAAAGTCCTCATTCTATCTGGTTCACACCTGAGAATACACGGGGCAGGAGGCTTTAGCCGGTTACCCCCCTACCAACCCGCAATGCACCTGTGACTTCATACAGATCTTTTGGATCCTGTCCCCTTCTGTTTCATCTGAGACCACCTGCTTCTGTCTAGGCTGAGAATGCATAATTACCCATGATCATCCCTACCATCACTCACACGAGAAACCGACCTGAGAACAACATCCTGCATCTTCTCTGTTAATCACTGGGAAGAGTATGGAATATAATTAATTAAAAGCAAACTAAGGATCTGAGATTATCAAGTTCTCATGGATTGATCTCCACCCGGGCTGTGAATATTTCATCATGACAACAGTGAGTAACCATTGACCTCTGACCTCTTTATTTGGTGGAAAGTTGAAATATTACTTAACTTCAGTCATTAGGTTAGATACTGACATCCAGGGGTTACGTACAGTAGAATGCAATGCAGGATGTAGATATTACCGTAACATTGTGATGTTTTATTGTCCTAAATGGTTAATTTAAAGGTTAAATGTGTTATAGACCACCTTGTGTGATGACTCAATCTCTACTATTCTTGGATGTGCATCTTGAGTTGACTTAATCCTACCAAATGATCAAAGGCTCCCATGTGAACACCTTTACACCTTTCATCACACATATGGTAGTGGGTTTGTTTGCTGTGTATGGGGACGGTTGGTGTCTTGTTGAGTATGACATGGGGCCCTTCTTCATACCCATCCCTTTGAGCTAACAAGCCTCCGGAGGAAGATCCCCTCTAATTAGGGCCAAACATAACACTCAGTATCTGCCTGCTGTCTCTATCTCACCCTCAGGGTCTATGTTGTCTTTGTTCACATCACAAGAAGGTGTGTAGGATAACGCAAGAAAGGAAGAAACCCATTATATAGTTCATAAACAATATTTAGGTTTTATGGCAGTTCTCACTTCAGATGCATTGCTTATTTCATGTAACGTGAAAACAAAATTGCTAATATGAAAGGAACAGTTATGTATTTCTTATAATTATATGATGTAAAACGGTTAAGTACTGGTCTGGTGCAGCTGTAAATAACTGTGGGAACAGTCAGTTACTGTGATAGAAATATCAACAACCACTTCAGTGGAAGTCAGCATTATTTCTGCCACTCTTCTCCATTGCGTTGGCTGTTATGATATATAAGGGCACTGAGAGAAGCAGCTCTTTCTTTCATGAGAGGGGGAGCAGGAGGCAAGTGAATGAATGAAAGGGGGGGATTGTTCCTTAGTTTGGGTGCCACTGATTACCTGCCAAACTCGGCCTAGCCTTTAATTAAAGTCATTAACCTGAGAGAATGAGAAAAAAAGTGAGAAAGACAAAGAGAGAGTGACTGAGAGAGTTTCATATGAGGTTGATAGTGTTCTAAAATTGTCACAGTGTCAGTTGTTGCCGTGTGTTTGGTAATCTCACAAAGCCTTTAAAAAAAAATCTAATTGTTATTATACTTCATATCAAGAAAATGAAGCCCACGTTATGATTTTTTGTGTGCACTTTTCTGTTTTTTAATTTATTTTTTAATTTAATTTATTTATATATTTTTTCTGTTATGTTATTTTATGTTATTTCTTTGGGGTGAATTGTTACCAGTTCATGTGTTCCTGAGATACACTTTAATTTGAGTTAAAATAAAATTTGATAATAATATATATTTTATATTTGCTATTTTTGGATTTGTGCTTTTTCAAAATGATTCCACTATAGAGAAATAGCTACTGGTGGGAGGGGAGAAAAGAGGAAATGGTCAGGTAAGGAGGGAGAGAAGAAGCGGTAATGATGTTTCTTTCTACCCTTAGTTATAATATCTCTTTTTCTCCCTCTTCTTCAGATGCCCTCTCGATTTGGCACTGCGGTGCGGATCTTCATCACCACCCTATTCGCAGCAGTGGTGCTTTTTGCTATCCTACTAGCCTATGTGACAGGCTACCAGTTCATCCACACCGAGCAGCACCACCTGTCTTTTGGCCTGTACGGTGCCTTTCTGTCCCTCCACCTCCTCCTGCAGAGCCTCTTCGCCTATCTGGAGCACCGACAGATGCGTGGCCCCTCCAGACCTCAGCACCTGCGTCGCACCGTGGCCCTCTGCATCGCAGCCTATCAGGAAGATCCGGACTACCTTCGCAAGTGTCTGCGGAGCATTCGCCGCATTTCTTTTCCCGGGCTTAAAGTGGTGCTGGTGGTGGATGGGAATCGGCAGGAGGATTCCTACATGATGGACATCTTCCAGGAGGTGATGGGGGGAGTGGAGCAGACGGGCTGTGTGATGTGGAAGGGGAATTACCACAGCGACGGGGATGGGGGAGGAGGGAAAGGCTCGTTGCATGCCGAGGAAGCTGCACATGTGGCCAGGGTGGTGCGGAGCTGCCATTACTCCTGCATCATGCAGGAGTGGGGCGGCAAGAGAGAGGTGATGTATACAGCCTTCAAAGCACTGGGAGATACTGTGGATTACATACAAGTAAGTCTAGACACCATTTGCAACCTACAAATTCAATAAAAGTACTTAGTTCTGGCTTTTATAGGTGTAAACAGCTTTCATTCCAGACTTGCTTACTTGTTGCTCTTGGATGGCCAAATTACTATTTTGAAAAACATTGGATTTCATATTATTGAGCCTACAATATACTGTCACACTTCATAGTCTGCCATCCCCCCAGAGTTCCCTCAATGCCACTGTGACTGTAATATGAACCCATGCAGCATTGAGGTCAAATGTCAGTCTTATTACTTACCTTCCCCTGTAGTCCTGAGCACACCTGTGCGCTGTCATCAACTTTTCATTGTTTCGGCATATGATTGATATCCTCAGAAACCAAGATGACCTTGGAACATCTGTGAGCCAATGTCTATGGTTGCAACAGTCCTTGCATTGTTCATGCAGTCATTGTCAACATCGGCCTCAATAACTGAAAAGAGTATATAGTTGCATGAGTTAAAGTTGCAGAGGAGCGTTCTAAATCGTATACATCTCTTGGTTTTGCAGGTATGTGATTCTGACACTGTACTTGATCCAGCATGCACCATTGAGATGCTGAAGGTTCTAGAGGAGGATCCAGAAGTGGGTGGGGTGGGAGGAGATGTTCAGGTGAGAAATGTGCCTATTGTAGTTTTCAATATGCAGAGACATTTTTAAGTTTCTTTCAACAAACAATTTTTCCAGTACCTTTAAAGATTACCCACGGAGAGTTCTTCCGTTGTCTCTTTCAGATTCTGAACAAGTACGACTCCTGGATCTCCTTTCTGAGCAGTGTCCGGTATTGGATGGCGTTCAACATAGAGCGGGCCTGTCAGTCTTACTTTGGATGTGTGCAGTGCATCAGTGGACCTCTGGGAATGTACCGCAACTCTCTCCTCCAACAGTTCCTGGAGCCCTGGTACCACCAGACCTTCCTAGGAAGCAAGTGCAGCTTCGGTGATGACCGGCACCTCACCAACCGCGTCCTCAGCTTCGGCTACAAAACCAAGTTCACGGCACGCTCACAATGCCAGACCGAGACCCCTACGCAATACCTACGCTGGCTCAACCAGCAGACCCGCTGGAGCAAGTCTTACTTTCGAGAGTGGCTCTACAATGCGCTTTGGTTCCACAAGCACAGCCTCTGGATGACCTATGAATCTGTGGTCACTGGGTTCTTCCCCTTCTTTCTGGTGGCTACAGTCATCCATCTGTTCTACCGAGGTCGGTTGTGGAACATCTTGCTTTTCTTGCTGACGGTCCAGCTGGTGGGCATGGTGAAGGCCACCTATGCCTGCTTCCTGCGGGGCAGCCTTGTCATGATCTTCATGTCACTGTATTCACTACTCTACATGTCAAGCTTGCTGCCTGCCAAGATCTTTGCCCTGTTGACTATTAATAAAGCAGGTTGGGGCACATCAGGCAGGAAAAAGATAGTGGTAAACCTTATTGGAGCTGTGCCTGTGACCATGTGGGCGGCCATACTGCTCGGTGGCGTGGTTTATACCATTTACTGCGAGGTGCAAGAACCCTTCAGTGAGACTGAGAAGGCTCTTCTCATTGCGGGCACCATCCTCTATGCCTGTTACTGGTTTATACTTCTGGTGCTCTACCTGGCCATAGTGGCCAAGCGCTGTAACAAAAGAGAGGAACAGTACCACCTATCCTATGCCGAAGCATAGTCTTTCTAAAAGATCAATACATGCTGTCAGGGCTCATTTGATATGGACCCGTCTTTACCTGGTGCTGAAATCCTGGTTATAGTTATGGATCATGTGCAGGTCCAAGACTTGGTTGTTAGTTATTTTAACTATGTTAGCTACAGCTACATGAGAGCTTTTGGACAAAATCAAGAGCTTTTGAGAAAGCTGATTTACATGAGTTAAAATCAGGAATTGTGCTTCTCGTGATTATAAAGCACACATTGAGGAGACGCCAGCCAAGGCGGGCACAAAAAGTAGAGCCAAAGGTTAGTGTAAAAGTGATAAGTTAATGTAGTTAAGCTGAAGTTAAAGAGTTATATTGGTGCTTGAACTTATAATTATACAGAATGTGTGCTGTCAAGGTTAGAGAGGTGTGTGCCAAAACTTAAAGAAACCTGCATAAGACACTAACCTGGTTTTACTTGCCAAATCCAGTCAGTATTTTAATGTCTTTAATCTGACAAGCCAGCATAATTCAATATTTCATCATTAGAAATTGTGGTGCTTCTGATACATTTGTGGTGTAACATTGAAGAAAGAGCAAACAGCATTTAAATGAGAGATTTATGATACTCCACAATGATTTACTACACTGTAGGCTACGTTTACAGTTCGAGATTTTTAAAGTTACATCCAGTACCAGTGAATAAATAGTGTCAGGCAACCAAAAAGGATTTTCTCTAGCATCTAGAATGTTCTGTTGCAGCATGAAAAAAGTTTTATCTGGGTTCCTATTTTTACCCTAGTCTCCTTTTTACCTAAGAAAAACTTGTTAGAAATATATAATACAAAATGTCATATTTTATTTTTATTGTAGATGGAACAAGAGTTATATTGACATATCAATATGTCAATATTTTCTATACCCCCCCAAAAAACAACAACGATTATTTATTAAAAATACACAAGTATCGGAATCCGGTCACCCTAACAAGAACCTATTCTGTAACTTATGGTTTCTATTAGTTAAATAAAATGGTCGGTTAGCTAAATAAATAAACATGAATCACATGAACTGAAGTAGCTTATTTATGGTATGCAAATTTAGGTGTTTAAAGATTACCATATATGGAGCAAAGGTATACAGTGAATTTTCATTCCAGCTTTTTTCCCCAGCCTCAGCCATCCTAATGCAACAATTAGCAGATTTAGCAGTTCTCCATGAATGCTAACGTTAACTTTTCCTGCTCCCTTCCCCCAAAACACACATTAAACTCTGGCAGAGATATAAACACTGAGGCTAGTGTGCAAATGTGTGCATGGACAAGTTAAGAGAGAAGCTTTAAGTTTATGAAATATTTACCCACTTGACTTGTGTAACTACATGTGCGATAACTGTGTCTTAACAGTGAACTGCTATGGACTGCAGCATCCTATAAGGCTGCAACATTACGATGATGACTCTGATAAAACAATGCAATTATGAAACTTATCATTTGTTTACAATCAAACTCGCAATCTCATTGTTCACATTTGTGTGTTTTAAGATTTTATGCTATTCATTTGTAGACTGGGTGCCAAATTTTTGATCTTTGATATGCTCCGTCTTCAGGAACAGAAATCCCTCTGATTGCGGGGGCTTAAAAATGTATGTTAAAAAAAGAAGAAATTACAAATTGGGTTTAAGCAATATACAGTGAAAAAAAGTTCTTGCTCGGCTGTCTGCCAGACACAGTACCAGTACATTAATTTTTAGACGGTGAAGCTTAACCAGTGAAAACTAGGATAATATCAGTCATTTCAAGTATATTGTAAAGTAATATATATTTTTGTAAAGTAAAATTCAAAGATATTTTAAACATGCAAGAATTCTCACACATAATGTATCTGCATTTTCCTAGGAAACTTTATTTTATGTAAAATGTTATTTTAATAACACTGTACAGATTAGGGATTTATAAATTACAGTATTCATAATCCATAATGGTAGAGGTTGTGTTTTTAACCAAAATGCAGTTGTTTTACAGATTGCCATTGGCAGCTTTTGTCTCCTACTCAGAATTAAATCATGTATCGATGAAACCGCACCTTTAGTCTGAGTGCCACAGCTAACCTGTACTTCCACAGTGGACCTGCATGGTCTTTTAACATCACATGAATTTTGCATATTTGTTTTATGTATTATGTACCGGTACATTGTCCTGTATGTAAAAATGGGTTCTTTCAATTTTGACATTTCCCTTATAATTATTTTTGCAAACACTTGTAACTGATGTTTTGATACAATAAACTTCAATTCAAAAGTGAGCATTTTTGGAACATTCTTTTTTGTGAGACCTATTACTTGCATTTCATACTTTCAATATTTTTATTGGTTTATCATTATTGTCAATAAACACACAAAAGATGCACTAAGATACAAATCCACTATTTCAAACAATATATGGTTACAAATCTAGAATATGGTGCTGATCAGTTCAAGTCTCTGATATCTGGACATAAGTTATACTTTCTTCGGCACATTAGTGATGATAGGTTTGGGTCGAGTTTTAAAGATAAGCTTCTTTTTGATGAGAGCAGAGACGGTGTAAGATGTTGGTTTCTCTTGGTTGGTTTCCATAGTTTCTTCTGTATTCTGAGGAAGTCCAGAGTGTTTCATCAGAACAGCAAAGGGCTTCTCCAGTTTGACCTGTTTTCCATAGAGGATGTGATGTCCAACTATAAGGACTGGTAATCCCTTGAAGAGTGGACAAATGAAGAATATATATATATATACACATACATACATACATATACACACACACACACATATGTATAAAATATGTATGTATCTATATTATTTTTTCTTTTGATTTTGGTCTGAAATGTGTCCAATCATTAGAGAAAGACAAACCTCTTTAGTGTAGTGCAGGTCCCCCATCAGATTGCCTGATAGTCCAGTATTTTGTCTGGACATCATTTCTCCCTGCAGCTCCACCAGCAGCCATTCAGCTGGACCTTCAGCAGCATTACTGCAGAACACATCGAAAAGTCTTTTCACCGAGCACTTTTAGATCATTCATGGTCTGTAAAATCTTGTATTTCACACCAACCTTGAAATGACTATTTGAACCATTCTTTATCTGATTCCTCGGTGTCAGAATTCACAATTCACACAATTCTTCCTGTTTTGTAGACCTTCTCATCTGAAACGTCGTCGAAACAAGTCAAATATTACATCCACAAATTACTGACGTGAATGTACAAATATATGCTACACATGTAAGTACACTCACTTGAAAGGTCCGTTGTTGTGCATAATATACTGACACAGAAGTTTCCCGCCAGTTGGCAGACATTTAATTTCCAAAATAAAAGTCTCATTGTAGTGTGAACCACTAGAGGGCAATAGAGGTTTTTCTGCATTGCTCAAACCCTATGCTCAAACCTCTCTTGGCTACACTGTCCATGCTTGGCTAAGGTCTGACTTTCTTCATTTTAATGTTTTCTTCAGTTGTATTTTTTAAAAACATTTTATTCATTCCTTTATTCATGCAAAAACGAACTCACATTTAATTGTACCAACAAGTATACAACAACAACAACAACAACAACAACAACAATTGAATGAATAATAATAATAATGATGATGATGGTGATGATGATGCCAATTATAATAATTATAATAATAATAATAATAAAAACAAAAGTCAGAATAAAAACCGTAAAACATTGAGAGTATTTTTGACAATCAAATCATTTTTTTATTTTTTCATAGATTGTTCATGAATCGTTACAATATTTTTTTAAAGAGCATTACAAATTATTAATCTATTTGGAAAACATCACTTACATAAAGTAAACTATGTCAATCGCACCCAATATTATATTGTTTTCCACCGATTTAAGGATTTTTTTAATTCATTATTTTCTTTGAAAAAAAACAGTAAAGCTGTTGTTGAAAAAGATAATTGGTGTAATGTTTATATCATTTTTTATTGTAAGATGTAAGAGGTATATCTATTCGAATAGTATATGCATACATGGATGTATACGTTTTATAACTTGAAAATTCAATAAAAAAAATATGTCAGTGCGCATGCGCGGCGTTGGCCATGCGGAAAATGACTCGTCAGTGTTGTTGTCATAGGTTGTTGTGGATCGCTGACAGGCACGTGAGCGGTGCTACGTCGTCTATTTAGCAGTCGACATGGCGGCCACAACTCCTCCCAAGGTACTGAGCATGCTGCTTTATAAGTCAATACACGGTCAAAACGACAAATAGCTCCATTTTACCGATCTTTTTTCGTGGGTTGTGGTGTAGATATTCTGTTTGACCTGCTTTTTGAACTGTCGGTGCTGGGAAATTGATGATACACTGGTCTGGGAAACTGCTGTGTTTAGCAACAGTTAGCCTGTCTGCTAGCTGCCAAACCCACTGACATACAGCTGATCAAACTGCCAAAAAACACGGACGTTAGAAGTAGCGTTTCTGTTGCCAATAGCAGCACAACTGCAATCTCGAACGTATTCGGGGCGTCTGGACTCTAAAAACAAATAATCAGAGTTGTGTTTGTACTTTAACTAGTGTTGAGTCATGAGCTGTCTGGCAGGGTTATGAAGATGTTTTGAGCTTGATTACTGATCAGCTGATTCAGGCCATAAGGAAACCAGCTTTACATATGAAGGTTTTTTTTTTCCTATGTATTAACGGTTTTCCGGCTCTACATAATCTAATTTTCGTGTGTATCTTTTTCTCGTGTCTGTTACACATGCATGAGCAAGTACCTTGGCCACCATGATGGTTTGGTGGTTGATTGGCAATATATACACTTACAGCTACCTACCACTACCACACAAATTCAGTAAGAGAATATAGAAGACATGAACATTGCACATAGTTCCAGGTTATTCCATGGTTGTTTTCCCAGTGCCATTTTTATTTTTTACAACAATCAATACCATTTATTGTTGGGGAGTCTTCAAGAACATTGTTTATGTCAGTATGACAGGAGCTGTCAGTTCCATCAGTTCAGGCCTCAGGCTAAGACATTTAAAGGCACAGGGAGCAGAGTACTGAAACTGGATCTTGAAATGTTTGTTTTTAATTGCCTATTTTTAGAGAGAATAATGTGTTTGGCTTATAATAATGAAATTGTTTTATCAATACATGTTTCTTTGTGTTTGTAGGTGGTGTTTGAACATGAGGGAGTCTTCATTCACTCATCTCCAGATGAATCTGAGGATCAGGATTTAATATCGGGGTTCCTCAGGATTGTTGATAAGGTATGGTGGCTGTCAGTGGTAATATTATTTATATTAATCGAGTGTGTTTTTCAGGATTGTTATGATTCCTTTAAGTTTTGTTCACGTGACATCCATAAGATGTTATACCACATTCTTGTGTCACTGTTAGTACAGTACAAAAAGCTTGGGGTAATTTGTTTTTAATATATGTGTATTTTTGAAAGAAGATACTTATGCTTACCAAGGCTGCATTTATTTGATCAAAAATAGCCTACAGTAAAACAGTAATATTGTGAAATATAATTAATTTTGTTTTACTTTTACTCTAGTCTTCAGCGTCACATGAAACTTCAGAAATCATTCTAATATGCTGGTGCTCAGGAAACATTTCTTATTATCATCAATGTTGAAAACAGATTTGAAATAAACGTGATACAGGATTTTTTCAAGTTCAAAAGAACAGCATTCATTTAAAAATATAAATATTTTATAACATTATACATATCTTTACTTTCACTTTTGTTTCATTTAGTGAATCCTTGCAGAATAAAAATATAAATTTATTTCGAACAACATCGTACTTACTCCATACTTTTCAATTGTAGTATATATATCTGAGAAGTCCGAACTACCTGCTTTTGAAATGTCTGTAAAAATCACAGCCATCTAACAATCTCTCCCAATATCTATTTCTTCTTCTTTAACTGTAGGATGGTGAAACCCTTGTGGAATATAAACCCCTGGAGGATACAGATCCCTCAAACATACTGTGTGCCTGCAAGGTTAGTTACCCGTTTCATCTGTGAGAGTTTGCATATATGTGTTAAAGTGCCTCAGACAGGTCTTATGTGCTCTGTACTAGTATATTCAGGATTCTGAATAGCTTTCTGAATTAGGAAGGATAACTTGATTGTATGATTGTGTGAAGGACTCCAGCTCAGTGGTGGAATGGACTCAGAGTTCAGAAGACAAGCCTCATCGTCCTGTCGACCATCAGCTGAGCTATGAAACCGAGTGGGATATGATCAATGCTGTCTCATTCCGGAGAAAAGCCCACACACATGGAGATGGTAAAACAATTAAGTCAAATGTGGCTGAAAAAACTCTTTTGTATCAAATTGCTTTGTTACCCAGTGCCTAACAGAAAATGTCAGTAAGATAACTTGTGCATCAGCCAGTGAATTTTTGCCTATGACCCTTTCTTTCTAAAACCAGATGGAAATCTGTAACGGTAACCAAGTGTATTATTTATTGTCACAGGTGGATCAAACCACGCAAATGACCGGAACAAGTGGGCCTTCTCTTTTAATGTGTGTGACCTCAGGTCGATCACAGTCAAATGTGAGGGCTGGTCATATATCATTTTCCGGTTGAAGGATGCCACAGCACTGCCAGCTATTCATTTCCACCAGGGAGGGAGCACCGTGTTCCTGGATAGCCTGAGGAAATCAGTTCAGATCAACGAGTGAGTGCAGTATGGGTTGATTTCATTTCAATGGATCAAGCCTGATCTTTGGCTCAGCTCTAAGCAAATGTTGTGCAATATCTTATTGTAAAATCATTCTGTTTGCGCAAGATCTAAATTATTTTGCATGCTTTTTTAATTACAGCATTAGACCAGTAGAGTGTAGTCATGAGTTACAGATTTTTTTATGAATGGTTTTGAATACATTATATAAGCAGTGCTGCACAGAACCTGCATTCTTATTTAATAATTTCTCTGCATGTATTTTCTTGTGGGGTAAGATCCATGGAATGATTTTAACTATGGTAAAATCCGATAAACAGATAATACTACGCTCTTATTATAGCTGAAAATGTGATCAAATATATTAGAAATGTATTATTTTAATAAATATAAATTTGATTCATTAAAAATATTTTATTTATAATATATAATTATATTATATATATTTACTATATAGTCAAATCGATTAATCGCATCTAACATAAAAGTTGGTTTACATAATATATATATATATATATATGTATATACCCATATATTTGTATACAAAATAAAATGTGTGTGTGTGTACATATACACGCACACACAGACATACAGTATATATGATAAATAAAACATTTTATATGTATACACAGATATATTATGTAAACACAAATTTTTATGTTAGATGCTAATGATCGCGATTGATCGATTTGACAGCACTAGTTAAAACTAGCACGTGTTTTTGAACTTTGCTAATTCAACATGATCAAAACACTAATCCATTTCAATGACTAAAGTTCAAATTAAAGAGCAAGTGACAAATATCGGTATCAGAATCAGCCAATAGTTGTTTGTTAAAATCGATATTGGCGCATCCCTAATGTATTAAAAAAATGGCATCGAATAGTGCACAAGTATGCAAATTGGGCTGCAGCTTATGTCTTTGTTTCTGAGAGCATAAATTAGCATGTTGACTTTTACATAACTTTGTAGCGTCCGTTGTCTTCCTCTGAATGAATATGGCTTAATATTTTCATTCTTCTTGTTCTTGTCTTAAAAGTGACCTCTGACCTTTTAATTCATTAAATACCACGGGCATTTCACAATCAAATTATTCGTCCAAAACACTTCCTCCTTTAAAACTGAAGTCATCAAAATGTAACCCAATCTGCATGCAAACGAGATGGAATATCTCGGCACCTTTGAGGAAGTCTTGCATGTGTTCTGTGGCAAGAGGCCGTGAGCGTGATTCATGTAAGGTCGAACAGCAGCTGTTCGTTTAGAGTTAAGGCTTTATGAAAGAGACAGGAAGACACTCCTCTCCCCTGCGTTAAATATCACACCAGATTAAATCCGCCCGTAAGCATGCTGAATTCAGCCCTGCTGAGGAAAAGATAGCTGTTATTAAAGTTCTTATCTTAGACTCCATAATGAAACATAGGCTGGGCTTTGTTGGCTCAGCTTCTGTCGTCATTCAAACCACAGAGCGATATCGCTAGTGATGTCATATGTTTACAAGTCGAATACTTATTTGTACTCTTAAAATGATTATTTTCATTATTATTAGTTTTTACTATTATGTCTGTTATACATTTGTAGATGTTCCTTTGTTTAAATGCTTACACACACACACACACACACACACACACACACACACACACACAAAAATGTATATGCAAGAGTTATCTAAATAAACTGTTATGTATGTTTGTTCGCTTTGATTTTGTATTTGTCATGTAAATAGTGTCACAATCTTTGTTTGCACAATAAAAAATATATATATATATGGTATTACTCTATTAGTCTATACAATGCATCTTATTATCGTTGTCTCTGTCTTTCAAAGGTGTCCCGATGATGAAAGTATCTTGATTGTCAGCTCTTATAACAAAGCCTTCTCGCAGTCCTTTGAGAATCTTCTGGATGATGCAAACTATAACTTTGTTCAGGTATGTGGTTTATACTGTGAATCGTACTAGTAGTCATCCATGAATTGATCTTTGATATAAAAATATTAATGTATGTGATAGATTAATTAAAAGTTGTCGTCACAATATTTTCACTATCAAACAGAAATTCAAGAAAGATCCTTATACAACAACGCTGGGTGGCTTCTCCAAAGTCACTAACTACCTCTTTGACGCATTTCGGGCGCCTGAATTAGAGTGTCAGCAGCGGCCTGCTGAGGAGGTGGCGGATCTGTTGGGAGAACTCATTCCCGGGCTAGAGATTAACCAGCAGGAAGAGCCTGGATTTGAAGTCATCACCAGAGTGAGGGCAGATCTAATTCCAGCCTTAACTTTGACTTAGTTGAGTCTGAACACAGACAGCCGACATGAGGCATCCTGTGCAAAAGTATTGTTATGGAAAATGTATTTGATGTTTGTGTGTGTGTGTGTTTGTTTCAGCTTGATCTAGGACCGAGGCCAGAGGTGCAAAGGAAGGGGCCGGTAACAATGGAAGAATGGGAAAAGTACCAGGACTCAGAGGGAAGAATGACCAATGTACCTCACATAAAGGATGTCATATTTAAAGGGGTAAGATATGAATGCTATATTGCTAGATATTGCTGCACTCATTAATAGGGCTGTCACTTTACGTTCGAAAATCGATTGCACAATCGATCGGACCAACCAACACAAGTTTCGAAAACGAAAACAGGGAATCGATTTTAACGGCCTTCTCTCGGAGCGCGTCCAGCTCGTCACGATACGCCCGCAGCAAACGTGCATCACACAGCAACTGCAGGCTCTAACAAACACACAAATTATACTTCTGCATAATGTCTCTTTTTACAACAAAAATGTGAATTCTGACGGTATTCAGACAGTCTCATGCATACAGATACTACGGGCTACAAGCGCCTACGTAGGCGAAATTTGTTTGACATTTTTAATCGTAAACAGCCATGTTGAAGCCTGCAGTAATGTTTTTCTTTGATGTTATGGCAGTTCACTCTGCTTATTGTTTTTCGAGAATTTTGCACTCCTGTTTGTCATTGTGCACGAATCTTCATGTCAATAAATCATCAGAAATATTGCTGACTTATGCGCGTCTCAAGCGCCCTCTTTACGTTCAACCTAATGCCTGGTAGTTGTCCGTGGAATTGCCTATATTTGGCGTTGAAAATGGAAACGTCTTTAGACATTTTACAATCGATTCAATGAACACTTCACAAAAGTGACAGCCTAAAAGTGACTACCGGTACTTATTAATGTACCTAAATTTCTGATCAACAGGATTTCCTATGTCTGTTGATTATGTCTTCAGCAGTCATTTCTTAGCTTGAGGTGTTAGCACCATGGCCTCTCTGTAACCTTTGTGGTGGATTGCAAACATTTAGGTCATGAGTTTCCGAAGTTTTACCCATTTGGTTTTGTTTTGCATCATAAAGGAAGTCACGAACACTTCTGTTTAAAAGTTTTGGGTCTGTTTGATTTTTTTTTTATGTTTTTGAAACCAAGGCAGCATTTATTTGATGGAAAATACAGTTAAAACAGTAATTTTGTGAAACATTACTGTTAATAACAACACATCATTTTGATTTTAAAAATGTGATTTTTTTTCAGAAATCTTTCTAAACTGCTGATTTGGTGGTCAAGAAATAGTTCTTATATTATCAATGTCGAAAACAGTTGTATTGTGGTTCCCACAAAAAAATTATATTGCATTTGTTTCAGGGTTCTTTGATAAATGTTAAAGGATAATTCCGGTATTTAACACCTTGAGTCTATATTGTAGTTTGTTTTGGATGAACAAGAGTGGTGGACAACATTTTTTTGACAATGGTTCCTCTCTCGATTTTTTGACTATAATAGAATTGGCCATGGACCCATTTAACATTGGAGTCAACGGTCATGTCCGAAAATGTAATTAAAACAGCCAATAATGTTCGTTTACAAAACTGTTAAACTCACCGAGTGGTTAGTGGTGTTCGTTGATGATTATAAACAATATATCGTTGCAATATATGATTCCAATCCGTTTATTTTGCTATAGTGGAACTATTTTTTCAGACACTTCACAACTGTGTAACTTCCGCTCAATATTTGAATCTGAAGCGTTAGCACACTCCCGACCACTTGATGGCGATAACTGATGTTTATGTCTCGCGGGACACTCACGGTCACAGTAGAGTTCAACTTCATATTACAAGTAACAATTAATGAAGGTTTTGTTTGTTTATTTCGCTTACTCTCCCGGAGCACAGTTGCTCTGCTCGCTAGCCTTATGAGAAACGGAAGCGAGCAAAAAGACTACATCGACCAAATGTAAACAGCCCCCTTTCCGTTTCCGGTAGCGCATTTATATTAACGAGCACTCAGTCCTTCAACAGAATTCAATGGGATTTTACAAAATGACGAATAAAACACGACAGAAACTGTATTTCGCAACACTTTTTGTTTCTGGAACATCAACTAACTTTACTAATCACTCGGTAAGTTGCACAGTTTTGAAAACTAATGTTAAAGGTTGTTTTAATTACATTTTCGGACATGACCATTGACTCCAATGTTAAATGGGTCCATGGCCAATTCTTTTATTGTCAAAAACTCGAGAGAGGAACCATTGTCAAAAAAATGTTGTCCACCACTCTTGTTCATCCAAAACAAACTACAATATAGACTCAAGGTGTTAAATACAGGAATTATCCTTTAAGTTCAAAAGAGCAAAACAGCATTTATGTAAAATATGTTAGTCTTTCACTTTTGATCAATTTAATGCTGCCTTGCTAGATAAAAGTATGCATTTCGGTAAAAAAGATCTTACCGTTTATATTTATATTCTACATAATCTACATACCTTCTAAACCAGCATTCCAACATCTCAATCTGATCTGTTTGGGTGGATTTCCTTTTGGCATACCCTCCACATTAGCTAAATGCAAAGTTAAACACACCAAAAAATGTATGTTCAATTTCAACAACTTGATTGAAAATGAGTTGAGTCTGAGATGAGCTGTTGCAGTGTCTCATTTTTCCTGTGACCTCTTATCCAACTCCGTTCACTTAGACCAGACCTGTTTAGACATATTTATAAATGTTTCAGAAGATGTAAGTCTTCAAGGCTGCTGTTGTTTCGATCTCAATAGGGCCTTTGTCACGCAGTGAGGAAAGAGGCTTGGAAGTTTTTGCTTGGCTATTTTCCATGGAACAGCACTCATGAAGAAAGGAAGCTCCTGCAAAAGAGTAAAACGTACGCATGTTTCCCTCAGAGAATCGACAGCATTTGTTTAAAGCTCTCTTTCGTTAGATTAAGCATACATAAGATCATGTGTTCTCTCAACAGTGATGAATACTTCAGAATGAAGCTCCAGTGGAAGTCAGTAAGTGAGGAGCAGGAAAGGAGAAACTCAAGGTTACGAGATTACAGGAGCCTGATTGGTATGTCTTTCATTACATTGCAAGTTTTATTCTTTAGTTGCTTTAAAAATGTTTTCGAAATATATTCCCATGCACCTTTTCTCTACTTGGGTGAAGCTCAGTTTGTGGTTGTTAAATCTTTTTAGAAAAAGATGTGAACCGAACCGACCGCAATAACAAGTTTTACGAAGGCCTGGACAACCCTGGCTTGATTTTACTACACGACATCCTGATGACATACTGCATGTACGACTTTGACTTAGGCAAGTGATTACACGTGTTTGAATCATTGTTCAGTGCAACTTCTCTGAATTAAAATATCAACTACTTTTATGTATACTGCTGATTCCTTGTTTTAATGAAAATATCAACTACTGTTATGTATACTCACTCCCATGCTGATTCCTTGTTTTCACAAATCAGCGAAAATCCTTCAGTTTATGTCAATGTGATTTAATTGCACATTTATTTATTTAGATTATGGATAATCTTAAGTGCTTTACGATTGCTTACATGTATTTACCCAGTCTCCTGTTCATGCGCAGGGTACGTGCAGGGAATGAGTGACCTGCTCTCTCCCGTCCTTTTTGTAATGGAGAATGAAGTAGATGCCTTTTGGTGCTTTGTTTCCTTCATGGATGAAATGGTAATGCAATATGTTTGTTACAGCACATCTCTCTTTAGCACTCTTGGGTTTGCTGTGTGTGAGAAGATTTGGCTGCATCAATAAAGCATGATTCTGTCCTCACGCTATCAGCAAGCACTTTAAATGGACTAAATTAGTCAACCAACAAATGGTTTACTTCTAGTTGTCTCAGCATATTAAGCCATTATAGGATAACGTTTTTTTTAGAGGGGTCCTATTAGGCCCTTTTTTTAAATCTTGATTTTGTTTTGGGGGTTAACTAGAATAGATTTTCATGCTTGAATGTTCAAAAAGTACATTATTTTTCCCACACTATTTACATTGTTGCAGCACCTCTCTTCCCAGTCTGTCAGTAACGCTCTGGGGTGTGTTTCCCGTACAACGCTGAATTTAGGCACTTGCGCACTTTAGGCACATGCGCACTTGCACACTTCAAAATATATAGAATAAAATGTATACATATTTAAATAGAATGATAGAGATAGAATGCACTGAATGTCAACTTGCTTATTGTGCCCAAGAGCATGGTATATTAAAGTCCACATGTCATTTAACAAGAAACTATGCTTCTAACCGCAACGCGAGAGCTGTAGTTCCAACCACGTAAGTTTGCGATGCCGTTTGCGTTTCGAGAATTGGCTAATTGTTGAATTATGTTGGTAAAGAATGCACTTGCGACCATAGTTGGCTAACGATGCTTTGGGGAAATGCACACCTGTTTAGTTCCGGTCTCTATGAAGCCGCTCCTTTTGAAAAACTCAATGTGCTTTGAATGGTCGGCTGGACCAGTGTGTTGTGATCGGTCAACCGATTCGAGCGCGTTGCGGAAATGTCACGCCACCCTTTTCTATGACCGCAAGTTTCAACACACTACTAATGAAAATCAACCAGTCCTTGTTTTTTTGTGTGTGTATGCCTTGCCTATGAGTTATTGAAATGAGGAAAATTGTGACCTCTGCATTCCTGGAAGAAAACTCAAGACTACAATTGAGGCGTTTCAGAGAGTTCAGAAACAGTGCGCCCTGATATAGAGAATAACTCCCTTTTGGTGTGGACTTTGTGCTTTGTAACTTTGCAGACCTTATTCATGCTCAAACAGCAACATTACACACTAAAGGAAGTTGAAAATGTTATAAAGCATAATAGGACCCCTTTAATTGTCACTAATGTTTGTGGCAGCATGAAAACTTTGAAGAGCAGATGCAAGGGATGAAGACCCAACTAATTCAGCTCAGCACTTTGCTTCGTCTGCTAGATCTGGCCTTCTGGAACTACCTAGGTAAGATACACAGAGGAAGACTTATTAGAAATAGTCTTTTTCATTAATGTTGACCATCAGTAGGTATTGTGTTTACTTGTGTATTTATGTGTTTTCACAGAGGCACAGGATTCTGGGTACTTATATTTCTGTTTTCGCTGGTTATTGATCCGATTCAAGAGAGAGCTACATTTTCAGGACGTCCTTCGCCTTTGGGAGGTGTGTAATAACTATCCTGTTTTGTTTGGGGCCATTAGTTTCTCAGTACACTGCAGCCACTGTCTGTTATAATTTTGATTATACTTATGTGCTTTATTGGCATTTGATTTAATGTTTTCTTCAATTTATATTTTCCCATTCAGGTTATGTGGACCAGACTGCCTTGCCAAAACTTTCACCTTCTGGTGTGCTGTGCCATTTTAGACTCTGAGAAACAAAAAATAATGGACAGAAAATATGGATTCAATGAAATCCTGAAGGTTAGCCTTAACTATATCTTATACCGTTCTGAAGTTAAGGGTCAATTGATCCAAAGTGACAAGAAATTGCTGTACATGGTTTTTAAACTTTCTATTCATCAAAAAATCCTGAATATATCATGGTTTAGACAACAAATTGTTAGCAGAACCACGGTTTTCAACATTAATAATAATTAGAAATTTTTCTTAAGCACCTTTAACTTTTGAATAGTAGTATATGTATCTACATCTGGCAACATACATAAATTAGATTGTGAGAAAAATGGTTTACCAATTGATACGCTTTCTTTACAGCATATAAATGAACTCTCCATGAAACTGGACATCGAAGAAGTCCTTAGCAAATCTGAATCTATCTGTATGCAGATAAAGAATTGTAAGGTATGTCATATGCATGATTGCAGATAGTGGGGTATTTGATGTCAAATGAAAAAAAAAAATCCCTATAAATTGATTTTTTTGTTCCAGTAATACAAGTTTTGAATCTCTTCTTTTTCCCTCTAAGGACTTGCCCCATTCAGTGAGTGAGATTCTGGGCCTCAACAGAGTCACTAAACCCTCTACAGCATTAGAAACAAGTGAATATGGAATACTCGAGTCACCTCAAACCTCACCAAGATCCTCACACAGACAAGATCACGTCGTCTCCAACGGCCACAGCCATCTACAAGAAACAACACACAACGGCTGCAAAGTAGCCTTCATTTCCTAGTGTACAGCACTACATGATGTATAGTACAGATTTTATATCCCCTGTATTCCAGCAAGATGAACAGTGTTGGGTGTCATGTAGATATTTGCTACCAAATGCCACATTGTAAAAGAAAAACAAATCGCAGAGAAAATATATGAATGTAAAACTAGGATCCAAAAGGATCCTAAAGCATTATTTTTGTAATATCTTGTACCATAATGTCTTTCATTGAAATAATCATTCCTTCTCACTGTATAGAGAGAGTTTTCATAATGTTTCAGAGGTGGGGTATCCATTGTTGAATATTATATATATTTTTTGTTCTTATCAGTTTGCCCTTTTCCTAAATAATTCAGATTCAAATTAAAATCTGTCTTCCATAAGTCTGTGAGTTATACTTCATATGGTTAGTTTTTGTTCTCTCTCTCTCTCACACACTCACACGCACTCTCTCTCTCTCTCTCTCTCTCTCTCTCTCTCTCTCTCTCTCTCTCTCTCTCTCTCTCTCTCTCTCTCTCTCTCTCTCTCTCTCTCTCTCTCTCTCTCTCTCTCTCTCTCTCTCTCTCTCTCTCTCTCTCTCTCTCTCTCTCTCTCTCTCTCTCTCTCTCTCTCTCTCTCTCTCTCTCTCTCTCTCTCTCTCTCTCTCTCTCTCTCTCTCTCTCTCTCTCTCTCTCTTCCAGCAGTAGTGGAACTCAATCTTTTTAAATAACACTTAACCCAAAATGTAACACATCTCCATTGCACATGCTGTTGTCCATGTCTTTCTCCAATGAAGAGCCATTTTGGGTTATGTAATATTACATTAGTTAATGTGTTACATAACTTGAGATTTAATTAGGTAAGAGTACTTTGTAATTAGGTAGTCACCTTAGATACAATTTGCAAATGCACACAAAAACAAAACGATTTAACTGTCTTAGTGATAGTAAGTGAGGAAAATTTGTTTGGCTAAACTAAAGGCAATAGTTCCAACTGCCAACTGTGGCTTGAGATTATTCAAAGCCGGTAGCCTTGGTTCAGTCGGCCTGCTATGACAATTGCGGATGAGATGGAGAGTCTGTGAAAATATTGATTGATGATGAAATGTATTTTATCCACATAACCACAGCACACAACAAAGACACACGGAATCAACTTCCATCTCTTTCATTTCCTGTTCCACAGGAAATTGCCTCAGAGGAAGCTGATAGCTCACTGCTCACCACAGTTATGTTATCTCTCTTCTAGCTCCCTTTCATAAAAAAAAAACGGCAGCATTTTGTGCACTGACAAACGTACTTATTTGCCAAAACCATAAAAAATATGCATCTGACCTCAAAGGAGGTGACGTTACATAAATAATGCTGACATTTAAATGGAAATGAATGCTCTAATCTCGCTAAAGCTCTTATTTTCCTTGCTTTCTATCTTGAACATGTTTCTAAATCCTGCCTCTGAAGGATACACTGTACAAAGGCATTTATATCTTACAAAAATGATGGGTGATGTCCTCCCCCTCTTCTCCTTCACATCTGTAAAATAAAGCCACATTTATGTGAATCTTGAAATCTTAATGACCTAGGTTCCTAGGTTCATTTCTGCTAGAGGGTGAGATGAGCTTATCCACTTCAATCAGGTCTTGGACGAGCCGACATTTCCTAATGGAAGAGCCATCCCCTCAAAAGCCAATATGAGTGATAGCCTACCCTGTGCGAGAGTGGCCCTTCTCAACGTCATTCGTCACAGTATATAATCCCAGCTCTGATACTGACGGGGGAGGAGTGTCAGGTACTGTGGCACATGCAAAGTGCTCCCTGTGATCTCCAAGGGACAGCTTAAAGAAAAATCGTCTGAGACAATAGTACCTTCGCCATAGCAAATGCAGGGAAAGAAGACATCTCAAGAGACAGTAACCATGTCCTCTGAACTTCAAGCCAATGCGAAGGGGCCGCAGACAGCCCCTAAATCACCTATTGGGCTACTTAGGAAGAGGGGTCAAGATGTAGTTCCGAAAATGCAACCTGCCATGATGATGTTCTCCAGCAAATACTGGGCTCGGCGAGGACTATCTTTGGATTCAGCAATGTATGACCAACAACACCTTGCAACCTCAATGGTGAGTACTGAACAGTTTGATAGACCCTATGTTGGGCGCCACATTTTATAAAGTCAAATTGGCATACTATTGGTTTATAATGAACTGTAATTTCAATATAAATTTTTCTTTATTTATAAATATTACATTTCTGTAGTCTTTTTGTTTTTTTAACTAGTTACTTGCATAAATCATTGCTTTACACTGGAAAACTTAGTGTCTGTTGGTTATTCTGGACGTAGAGGCAAATCCAATTTAATGTTTCCTTACTAAATTCATAACTGACTGAGAGCTTTGGGAGCTGGAACTGTGCACAATAATACAGTACAATTTTTTTGACAAAAAAAAATTAGAAGTCGGTTAAATTGTCTCTCAGTGTTAATTCTTCTCTTGAGTTTGTTAATTACCACTCTTGTAATTTAAACTACTTAAAAAAAAAAGCTTTTATCTTAACCCATTTCTGCATCTTAAGAGTTTTATATTCACTAAACAACACCTCCAAGCAGCTCCGCAGGACATCCTTTAATCGGATAGATGAAAGACCTGACAAAGAGGAACAGAAATCCACCTATGACCTTGGGAAATTAGCAGTGATTTTCTCTCTGAAGAATGAAGTGGGCTGTCTGGTGAAAGCGCTAAGACTCTTTCAGGTTAGTGACCACCTCATCCTTTAGTGGGGTAGATTAATAGTACACTTTAATAAGGGAACCTCATGCATAGCACTTGTTTAAGAATAATACGTTTTGATTAAGACAGTGAAAATGAAACCAAAGTGACATCCTGCTGTTCTGTTTGCTGTATGTTTAAAGGAGAAACATGTGAATTTGGCCCACATTGAGTCTCGCAGATCCAAGAGAGTCACCAATGAGGTGGAGATATATGCAGAGTGCAACTGCACAAAAGAAGAGTTCAATGAGCTGGTGGAGCACCTGAAAGACCACGTCAACATTGTGTCATATAACACACCTCAACAAGTGTGGTCTGCAGAGACTGGTACGTTCTCTGTGAATGACTTGCCTGTGTAATTGGGATTTTGACTGTGATATTGTTACTGATTCATCTGTCTCTTTATTCCAGACTGTTTGGACTGTGTGTGTGTTTTGGGAGGATTGGCAGATGGGGAAGGAATACCATGGTTTCCCCAAAAGATCTCAGAGCTGGACCAATGTTCGCATAGAGTGCTAATGTACGGCTCAGAGCTGGATGCTGACCATCCGGTAAGTAAATCTGTTAAATGTTTAGTAGCCAGTTGGTGGAGTGAACAATACTTTTACAGCATTAATTATTTATGGTTCATGTGAATTTCTAGATAGACTAATACATTAATATTTAAAGGTGATTACCGTGGGTTAACAATGAATAATAGTATATGTATCATTTTTATTTGAATATTGCAGTGTTTATTATAAATGATTTATCTGTGCACATCTTTTTTTTTTTTCTTAATCATGTGCCCTCAAACGACAGCTCTTCGCTGATGACACGTTTTCCGGCGTGAGGGCGGGACAAACTGTTTCTCCCATGATCCAATCAAAGTCCGATGGACAAAATCAAGTCCCGCCCTATTTGTTTTGTTTTGTTTAAGAAGCAGTTTCACTTGGATATACATCACAATAGGGAAGAAAAGACTATCGAAACTCCAGTTTCATGCCGACTTTAATGTTAACAAATTGAACCTTATAGTGAAGTTATTCTCTGTTCTCTATTGCAGGGATTCAAAGACAAGGTGTATCGGCAGAGGAGGAAGTACTTTGTGGAGGTTGCAATGAACTATAAATTGTTAGTATAGATTATAATAGTTTATATTCTTTTGTAGTTGATTTTGCTATTGGGTTATTGTAGCTCAATTAATAGAGCATGGCACTAACAACACTAAAAATAGATGCATGGCACTTTTCATTTCTTAGGAAGACACACCATGGCCATATTCCAGGATGACAAAACCAAGATTCATCAGGCTCAAAATGTTCACAGATTTTCACACATGAATTGGACCTCCAGAATTGGAGTCCAGACCTTCAATTTAGTGAAAGTCTTTGGGATGTGCTGGAGTCGACTTTACAGAGTGCTTGATTCTTGCATTGTCAAAATAAGATCTTGACCAATAACATCACAGCATTTATATCCATCAAGAGGTGCATCAATTTTTGGTCAAGATTTCGGTCTGGACTCAGAGGTGCCAATTCATGTGTGAACATGATTCTTCATGCTCACTCCCAACCATTCTTTCACAATTTGAGCCTGATGAATCTTGACATTGTCATCCTGGATTATGGCCATTATGTGTTTTCCTACATGGTTGTTGGGATTAGGGTTAGAAGAACTGTTGCCAAACATATCCGGTCATAGACTCAAGCATTTGCCTATTTAAATCCAAACAGCCGGGCAGTGTACAATTACATAAATGGAAATGACATGAAACTGCAGTTAGAGTAGTAGTCTTACAAATTGACTAACTGAAATGACTGAAATAAAAAAATGTTTCCCTGTTCTTGCTTAAAATGAATCCGAATGTCTTTTGTGTAACAGTGGGCAGCCCATCCCACGAATAGAGTACACACTAGAGGAAGTGAAGACCTGGGGAGTCGTTTTCAGAGAACTTACGAAACTCTATCCAACTCATGCCTGCCGCGAGTACTTGAAAAACCTCCCTCTTCTCACAAAGCATTGTGGGTACAGAGAGGACAACATCCCCCAGCTGGAGGACGTGTCTCACTTCTTACGAGGTAAAATAAAAAAACGTGAAAACCATGGAACTCCTTTCTTCTTGCATTATTAATTCCACTCATTCTATGACAAAGAAAGTCAACACTCTTAAATGTGGTGGTTTGGGTTGTGACCTTTGCAGAGAGGTCAGGGTTTACCGTACGACCTGTGGCTGGATATCTGTCACCACGAGACTTCCTGGCCAGCCTGGCTTATCGAGTGTTTAATTGCACTCAGTATATACGTCACAGCACAGACCCTCTCTACACACCAGAACCGTGAGCTAAAGCCCAACACTTTTATTTTGTGTGTAGAAAACTAAAATTTTCTTATCACTTCTAACCTGTAAACTGTTTTCATGTCCTCAGAGACTCCTGTCATGAACTTCTGGGTCATGTGCCACTACTTGCCGATCCCAAGTTTGCTCAGTTTTCTCAGGAGATTGGCCTTGCATCTCTGGGCTCTTCAGATGAGGATGTGCAGAAGCTGGCAACAGTAAGTGTGACAGCAGCTTATTGAATTCTTAAATGTCATATGGAACTTGACTGGCAGGTTCCTAACTAGATACGGAAATAAAAAGGTCACTGAAGTTTTTTCCGAGGCGTAAAGTTTGATCTATGGTGTTGAGTCGCATGCATTTGCATTGAAATCATATCTCAGTATGGCAGACTTTGAGACACAATCAGATCTGGGTATAAAGTTTTTGGAAGTCTCAAAATGAGTGTGTACATCTCATAAGGGTCTGAAGAAACTTGTAGATAATCTTGCTTCCAAACCTTTTAAATATACAAGACAACATGTTTATTATGCAATAAACCACTGTGCTTTTCCCGCCAGTGCTATTTCTTCACAATTGAGTTTGGGCTGTGCAAACAGGACGGTCAGTTAAGGGCATATGGAGCAGGTCTACTGTCTTCTATTGGAGAGTTAAGGGTAAGAAGCCCTTCGTTAACCATAAATAAACACCTCAAGTATTCAAATGTCAAGTTAATAGTTAACTGAATGTATTATCCTCTTTGTTATGCAGCATGCGCTTTCTGAAAAAGCAAAAGTGAAGATGTTTGATCCCAAAACCACATGCTACCAGGAGTGCCTCATTACAACATTTCAAGATGTTTATTTTGTCTCTGAGAGTTTTGAAGAGGCAAAAGAGAAAATGAGGTAGAATATATATCCACTCAGTCATGAACAAATTACATGAAAATCTTACAACAATCTAAAACTCTATTAACAGACTTCGTCTGTTTAAAAGAGACACATTTGCTCTGTCAATTTAATCACATAAATGTATGTCATACATATATCAATTTAATACATGATTTTTCCTTCTAAACAGGGAATTTGCTAAAACAATTAAGAGGCCTTTTTCTGTCTACTACAACCCATACACCCAGAGCATTGATTTATTGAAGGACACCAGGAGCATTGAGAACGTGGTTCAAGATCTACGCAGCGACCTGACCACTGTCTGTGATGCCTTGGGGAAAATGAACATTTACCTTGGTATCTAGACAGAGTCACCAGTGCTTCATTGTAGAATACAAATACAACTGATTTACAGGATTAAATTCAATTTACATTAATACTGTAACATTTGCAGTGATGTTGATTTATCTGGGCTAAACATCCATTAGTCTTGCCTTGTCATAAGGATATATGTCACGTAAATTAAAGGAATAGTTCACTTAAAAATGTAAATTCTGTCATCATTTACTCACCCTCAAGTTGACTCAAACCTGTATTCATTTCTTTCTGCTAAACACAAAAGAAGATATTTTAAAGAATGTCTGTAACCAAACAGTTAATGGACCCCATTGACTTCCACAGTATTTTTTTCCCCTACTATGAAAGTCAATGGGGTCCATCAACTGTCTGTTTACCGACATTCTTCAAAATATCTTTCCCTGTGTTCTTCAGAAGAAAGAAATTCATACAGGTTTGGAAAAACTTGAGGATGAGTAAATGATGACAGAATTTTCATTTTTAAGTGAACTATTCCTTTAAGGTGTGAAATATTGCAACCATAGTCATCATATAGCAATCAAAACGAATCATCGCTACAATGTATTAAGACACTGAAAAAACGACAAAGAAAATGAACAGATTTAGTATTTATCTCGTCTTTGCCTCTTTGTGCCTAATGTTGTGCTTAAGACTAAATTATAACAGATTTGCATTTTATTTAAACTACATATTGCTGTATGCAGCAAGTGAATGAAGTTGATGCGTACATATAATAATGAAAAATAAAAATAACTAAGCACTGTTCTGATTCCAATGCCATACTGTATTTGTATGTTTGTGGTGCTTGCTTTATTTGTTGCCAACAAAGCAAACTTCTCAATCAATAAAGCATTATATTTTGGTTTGCATTTTAAAAGTGTGCAGCAATGTGTTAAGGTCCCTTTTTTACACCATGTTTTTTTTTGTTTTTGTTTTTTACAATAAATGTATGGTAATTTGCAAGTAAATAGTCAATACTGAGAATATACACATTTAAAAAAATAAAAAAAATAAAAAAAAAGTCCTTCATATTTGATCATATAACTCATAGATCACTAATAACCATCCATTCCACAGTCAATCTTGTCAATGGACCTCGTCATTGTCATCAAAGGCTTTCTCCTATGGTGAATAAGATGTGACGTATTTAGTATATTGCACGTTATTGTAATTATTCATTTCTAGTAAACTTGTTTATTTGTAACAATACTTTTCAACAATAGGCTTTGTGGAAATTGTAATTAAATGTAAATGGTGCATAAACTCTCACCCAACCACCGTGCTGTTTAACCCAGGGAGTGAAGTTCTTTTGCAGGTACTGAGCTCCGAATCCCATGACCCTGTTCATGGGGTGAAGGTCCAGGGCTCCGAGTCTGCTGGTGACCTCAAAGGTCAGGGCGATCTCCTCATGTTTGTTTCTGCTCTGAAGAAATCCTGGTACCACACTTTTGATGAAGGCTGTGGTCAGTTTTTCAAAAAAGTCGTAAGACAAAGTACTCTGCAGGTATCCTACAAGCTCATGGTCCTTCTTAATCTGAGAAAGAAAATGGGACATTTAAGAACGTAACAAGATTTTATAACTACAAACTGAACCGTTAGAGTACAGACTAAAAAGAGATAATGATGATTACCTTCTCATTTAAGTCATCCCCTGATTTCTTCAGTAATTCGACAAGCTTCTCTATAACATCTGTGTTTACTTTTATAAAAACAAGGACATAGCACAATTACAATTACAGTCTAGATAATTCATTATGCAAGATTATATTTCGATGACTTGTATGTCGATGTAAGAAGTGAATGTGTACAATAGTAGCCTACACTTTACCAGAATCTGTCTCTAATCCATTGTCAGCTAGAAGTCCGCTGTCTACAATCCGGGTCAGTTTTTCAGCCACATTTCCATATTTCTCGCTACCTGTTTTTTTTTTTTTTTTTACAGACAATGTCATTCAAATGATAATAAATGTTATAAGAATCTCTGAAAGAGAAACAAAGTTATCAAGTATAGTATCTCTCTCTCTGGTCTGACCTGTTTGTGCCTCCTGGCTGTACATACAGAGACTTCGCCTCGGGCTCGTGCTTGGCTTTCTCTTCTGGCAGTATGTTTCAAGCAGTCGATATTCATCGCTATGTGTTATTGAAGGTGAATCACCTTCCATCATGTAAAACAACCACTGACTTTTGCTGTTTGGATAAAGATATTTTATTTTGTGTGCTTGTCATCTTATACGCCAAATCAAAACAAATAATGTAAATTTAACAAGACTTTTAACTGCATTGTTCCAGCTTGTAAACTGTAAGGAGTTAACGTTATAAAGCTACAGCTGAAACTTACACGACGTCAGTAGCCTAGTTCCTCTAACATCTGAATGCAAAATGCATATAGGTACCTTTGATATAATTCTGTTATCGGACAGCATATGATCCGCCGAATGAATGTCAAAGCAATGTGGTCTCAATCATATCTTAACAGAAAATACAAAATAAAACTGACCGGGAAGCTTCTGTCCTCCGGAGTGTGTTGGAGTCGTACGTCCGCACGTCACGAACACCAGTTCCCTTGTGACGTACACGGACGTTTAGCTGCTTTCATTTTTGTGATTTTTTTTTTTTTTTTTTACATTACAGAATTCAATATCAAGTTATTGACATTTCTTTTACACATTTGGTAAGAACAATTTGAAACAACAATAATAATAAAAAATAAAAAAATAAAAAAAAATAAAAAAAGGAACTTAAAAATAAAGGGTATCACAAACATATTAAATTAATTTAGCAGAGATACAGATCTTTGGGCTTTTCGATCTTTTAAAAACTTTACAGATTCTAAAAACATTTTTTAAAGGCTGCTTTAAAATGAGCAAACTTGGGTTTTGAGCCTACTCCATTTAGTTTGATGAATATAAAATTTTCCTAATAACAAAAACAAATCGATAACATATTTTTCTTTTAGAAAAGTCATATTCATTTGTATGAAGTAAGACAGATGGCAAATTTAAGAATAGGTTGCAGTTCATTTTAACACCTAGAAATTGAGACATCCCAGATTTATTAGGGATCACATCATGCACAGCTTTCAACTGTTTTGAAAATATTTGGTTGGATTTTAATTACATGTCTTGAATACTATAAATTCGAGCTAATTTTAGCATAAATATATATGGGAGAAATAAGCCATGTTTTAATTTTAAAGGTAGAAGTTCCAGTTTGAAAAATAAGAAAGCTGTAAAATGTGTTAATTTTTGTAAAAATGTCCATGTTTTTATTTAACATTTAAACCATATTGAACCTTTACAAGAACCCCTGGTGGTGGTATTTGTAAATCCTTAAAACTAACGAAAATAATAAAGAGGTGAGGTGACTGCGAGAATAATTTTAGGCCTTCTATGTCGTCCATGGTTCCTGTTCTTTCTGACAACAAGCACTTGAATGCGACAAGCTCGTAATAACGACTTTAGAAGTGGGAAGAAGGAAATTTCCAATAGCACGTGAAGGCAGCCCATAGAAACAGACAAGGCATCTTGGTACTGTCATTGTGTCAGTAAATTATGCTGCCTTCACGTGCTATCAGAAATTTCCCACTTCCCACTTATTAAATTGAGATAATTTTGTCGCATTCACATGCTTTGTTGTCAGAAAAAAAAACAGGAACCATGGAGGAGACTGGGTTTATTCTTCCCTATCAATTGGGGAGATCTTATTAAAGGCAAAACGATATGCATCGTCCCATATTAATTGACAGCCATTTAATCATTCACCACGATATCTAAAGTCAGCTTGCTGACTATTCTGGAATTTTGGTCAAAAATTCAAATATACAATACATACATGCTTCAAATGATTAGGCTAATACAGGCCCAAAATAAATGAACATTTATAAATATTAAAACCTATAAATATTAGCTATACTAAATATTACATACCGGTAGGCCTATATGAGGGGCATCTGCACATTTGCTGAGGGGAATGCAAGATCATTGTTTTGTCGTCGTTTTTTTCCCCATTGTTTTTTTCCTTTGTTTTGACCCAACATCATTCTACTAAATAAGAGACCAACATTTTAGATACCTGCAAAGAATCTCGATCCCAATTTCGATACCACAGCAAAAAATACTAGGAAGTTCAAACATTATTAAAAACAAGTAAACAGTAGGCTAAGTAATAAAATAAGAACACACAAACAAATTACATGCAATAGCACAAATAAATACAATATACAAAGATGAAAAAATTAAATAAACAGGGCTTTAAGATTTTTACATAACAGTTCATTAGTTCTATTAATATTATTCATGTAGTAGAATAATCAAATGTAAAGTAACACTAGTCTTCACCGAATATCTAATTATAGATTAATCCTTGTTAAAGCTACAAAAGTTATTCAGTCAAGATCAGTGAGTGATTTTCTATTTGTCTTTTGTTGTTTGGTTAACATTAATGACAGACAGCAGCAGGAATATTAGGCTGCTGTCACTTTAAAGGGGTGGTGTATGCCCTTTTCACTAGATGTAAAATAAGTCTCTGATGTCCCCAGAGTGTTTATGTGAAGTTTTACCTCAAAATACCCCACAGATATAGCATGTTAAAATTGTCACTTTTTGAGGGTGAGCAAAAACACACCGTTTTGTGTCTGTCCCTTTAAATGCAAATGAGCTGCAGCTGCTTCCGGAAGCTGCTCCTTCAAGAGCTCGTGTTCTTTTACCTCACACACACATGCACTGAACATGTCTAAAACTTTTAGCCTTTTATGTTCAAACCAGAGTCAGACAATGAGGGAGAGACTCAAGAAGAAGTGACAACATGTAGAAACAACAGGACATTTCTGAATGGTTAGTTGATGAATTTATGTAGCTTATGTTATGTGTATTTTCTAGTCAATAGGCTTGTTTGAGATGCGCCTTGCCTCGCCTGAAATGCGAGAGTAGGCGGCTGCAGTGAGGGGAGGAGTGAAAAAAGTGCAGGCAAGATGGACAGATCTCTCTTCTTGCAGTGAATCAGACACCTACGATATCAAAGGCGGTTATTGCGGAATTCGCTCGTGCACGGTGTTGCTAATTAACTGGATGTAATTTAAGTTCTCTTGCTTTTATAAGAAAATAAATATAATGACCAAGACACTCAAAGTTCTTGTTATTTAATTACATAACTTACCAAAGAAGTGTTTATCAATCATTTTTACTTTAACTACAGAGATGTTTTATAATTTCTTTTTAATAAATATGAAAACAATCAAATAACCCATAAAGAGAGTTCTCACTGTCAGAGAGTTCGGGAATACTCACACATAATTTAAACACATAAAAAACATGAAATCAGAGTTTTAAATTCAAACATTTTAAAAGAGAAAAATACATCACGGTTGTTTAAACCAATGAGCATTAAGCTATGTCGTCAGCCAGTCGTTTCCCATCGTGCTCTTGATCAGCGCAGAATCCGCCTTGCGATCGCGAGAGTATTTTGACATACGTCAGTGACATCAGAGCCAGACGGACTGCACTCGGACAGATTTCTAACCGGCATGCATCTCGCGGTGATCACCGGTGGTCGGTTCTGCACAGATTTTGTTCATCTCAAACAAGTCTACACTTAGCATATTCTGTCATGATAATCTATAAATCGTGTTCCGGGGGCGGGGTTTATGTAAATTCTAGAGTTGGTGATGTCACTAACCCGTGAGGAATGTCGTGTAGTTCCTACCAGCCATTTGTTGTAGTCCTTAAAAAGCATTTTTCTTTTAAAGCAAATATCTCCCTTTGCTCTGAACTTTGAGCGTTGTTTATGCTCAAACAGCAACATTACACACTAACTAAAGTTAGAAAAGTGAAATCATAATCAACCAGCCCTTTAACACCTGATCTAGGCTAATGCTGCCTTCATGTATCGGAAGTATTGTAAAAATTAGTTTTCTGAAACATTGGACATGAAAGCCCTCTCAAGTCATATTTACCACTAGGAAGTTCGGGGATAATTTTGATACCCAAGTTCCCAAGATGGGCGGGCCACAAACTTTAAACATGGTCGAGGGGAGAACGATTGCTGCTGTGAATGGTATTCTTTATTAGGTTTTTCCCCACAAACGCTACATCACCTTGTCTTGTTGTTAAAGTAGTACATGATTATTATAGATTAAAATAAAATTGCATTTACTAAAAAACTTACTAAAACAAAGGAAAAGCCTGACTAATTAATTGCAAAAAGGTTTCTATGAGTTTTGTCTGAAAAAACAAATGGACAGTAAGATTTTTATTGTCACCAAGTAACAATATTCTGAATGTTATCGACTAATAATCAATTTACGTAATCACGTTTATACATTTTTATATCAGTAAAAACTAAAAGCCACAAGCAATTTACAGTATTTAAAGATTAAATAATTTAGTTAATCATTTTAAAAGTAATTTTCAGGAGGGGGTTTTATGTCTTCATGTCATATATCAGTTGAATAAGTCATAAAGGTCACTTTACTTGGGATGCTGTTGCTCTTGAGTAGTTGTTTGTTCTTTTTCAGCCATCTTCTTCCAGCAGGGTAGTTGTTTTGCACGGGACATGTAAAACACAGGCCCGATACAGGCCCCAAGACTGGGAAAGGCATTCATCAGATTCAAGAACAAACAGTGTGAGTCACTAACTTCTTTATCTCCATCCTTTAGTGTGAGCACGTAAGGGGCTATAGCCAGGAGAGGTGCGTAGATTACAGCCGTTGGGATTAGAATCAATAAGGTGTTCTTAAGCGCTCTGTTTTTTATGGGTGAGCCACCTCTTCCACCAGTTTGCCCTTCACATGGACCTTTTTTGGAGAGTGCACACACAATGCCAATTAGACATGCAAGCATTATCAGTAAGCAAACATCAAGGACGATTGACAAGTACAGAGCTATTTTAGGGAGCCTTTCTTGGTAGGTAATCAGTGCCATGCCTAAAGTTAAGATCCAGATTACAGCCGAGCAGAAAACACGATGTTCCCATTTACTCCCCAGTTTCATGTAGAGGACTGCATGCGCTGCGGCCAAGTAGCGCTCCACACACATACTGGTCAAGAGGAGAGGACAGCCGATTATGTTGAGGACAGAGATGGCCTCAGAAACTACGAGAAGAGTTCCAGTGGGTTGACTCAGAGAAATGTACACATAAAGAGGAAGACTGACACAGTAGAGTATGTTCAGCACGGCAAGATTGAGCCCCGAAACTTCAGAAGGTGACAATGCTTTCTCACCCCTCACCAGCAGCCACAGTAGAGCCAAATTAGTTGGGAGACCCACCACGAGAGTGAAGATTTCCAGTGGCAAGCGTACACAGGAATAATCTTTTTCATTGCACATATCCACAATGGCAAGTAACAACAATGGAAAATTGCTTGTGTTACTGTAGATTGATATGCTGTTTGTCATGTTGATTGAGCACTATAGAGAAGCACAAAACATTGCTTGAATTACAAAAAGAAGGCAAATATATTGCAAAAAATGCATTTAAACTCTCATCTAAATATCACAACAGTAATATTGGGAAATATTGTTACAATTTAAAATACATTTTAAAAGATTTTTCTCAATCTTCAGTGTCTCACGATCCTTCGGAAATCATTCTAAACAATTTAATTAGATCAATTTATTGCATCCTTCCTGAATAAAAGTAATGATTTCTTTAATAAAAAATCATACTGAACCCAACTTTTTGAATGTCTATAGACACACACTCAAATAATAAATATATATTTAAATGTATAAACAAGATCAAATAAAATAAGTTGTGAAAGTGTTGCTGAAAATGTTGAGATATATAAACTGACCTTTTCAGGCTATGAGATCAATTTGATTGTTCGCTGTCCTTCTCTCTTCTTGACAGATTTAAAATAAATCAGTTCTTGTTCTGTTTTGTCAATGTAATTTAAATACAATTATTTGAATTTCTGTGCTGGTTCATTGAGCGCATTTTTGTCCACAACCCAATGAAAATGAGAGATTTTTTTCTCTCCACGTCTTTTCTGGTTTCGAAAAAACACATTTAGCAAATTTTACCCAAATCGACGAGGGCATCTGGACTCAATTAAAGGCAAAAGGAAAACAGATCGACCCAACAGTTTATTACAAATGAATCAGTGCATTTAAAGTGCAAATTTTACAGATAGATTTTAAGTTAACAAATGTATAAACTCAAATCAAGAGTACATACCGCTTCTTTTACAACACATTATGAATATGATATTATGAAAATGGGTGGTAGTTGGCCACCACAAGCAAATTACTATGTGCAAAACAAAAAGATGTTGCTCTTATTTTCTAACAATATCATCAAAACGTCTATATACAGTTTGGTTAAATTAGGTATAGTGCTATCAGTTGTCAGACTTGACAAGAATAACCAGGTCAAGATATATACAATATCAGATATTAAAAGATATCATCAACATTAAAAATATCAAAGTGCTTCTGGTTACGCTGACCAGTTAAATCTGTGCAGTGTTGTTTGTATTGTCCTGGCCACATTCAGTGCTGCTGATGAGAAACTCGACTAATGGTTGCATGTCTATGGGTGGGTGACGGAAGGAGCTTGTGGGGTCTTGTTTGTGGGAGGTGTGGAAATCTGTACGTAAACTGGGGTGGTAGAAGAAGTGGAGGGGTTTGGCTCAGTTTGAACCCTCTGGAACACAAGGGCTGGGTAGTTTTGGCTGTTGGCGGGGTATGTAGGGTATGTGGTACGGGGGCTTCTCAGCAGACTCTCTTGACTCCTGTGTAGAAAGAAAGAGAATTTAGTGATGTACAAATTCATAGAAACTGAAGCACTTCTTATAGGTCTTATGGCGTTACACATCCTCCCAAATATTACATAACAGTAAAATGTGGTGTGGTTGTTGCGAGTGGGCAAGGGTTGTTAGTTTCAATACACATAAGAGGCCTATTAATATACAGGCACGACAAGAAGGGAGGCTATTCCTGTTGTTAAGTGTACTGTGAGTCTCTGTGGGGTGAAATCAGCTAAACAAATATATTTTACAATGATTTTCCTTACCTCTCATACCCTCCGTTCTCATAGGCTCTGATGACCTCGGAATAAACAGGACTACCAGGAGGCAGCGGTCGGTCAAGACGCTGGGACAGGCTGAAAAGTTTAGGCGGGGGGAATGCCTCCCAGTCTAGCTGTTCTCTCTCCAACCAGGACGGGCTCCTCCGAGTCCGAGAGCTCCGTGTTTCTCTTCTCCTGAAGGTGAACAAAGACAGTGCCAACACATTTAGTATTATGATTGTAAAAAAAAAAATGTGTGCATCCTTCTAACTTTAAAACACAGTATCCCCCGGTTTTACAGATAACGCTTAGCCCAGACTAAAATGGTTTTAACTGAAAGCAACTTGCACAAAACCAGTCACATGTCGCACAGTTATATTTGTGGCAATAGCCAACAATACATTGTATGGGTCAAAATTATTGATTTTTCTTTTATGCCAAAAAATATTAGGATATTAAGTAAAGATCCTGTTCCATGAAGATATTTAGTAAACTTCTTTCCATAAATATATAAAACATTTATGTTTGTGAGTGAATGCAGCACAATCGCGAACATAAATTGACAACTTTAAAGGCGATTTTCTCAATGTTTCGATTTTTTACACCCTCAGATTTTCAAATAGTTTTATCTCGGCCAAATATTGTCATATACTAACCATACATCAATGGAAAGCTTATTTATTCAGTTTTGTGACTGGTTTTGTGGTCCAGGGTCACATATCTTAAAATATGTCAGTGCCATTGTTTTGTCTCAAGATGCACGCCAGTAATCCTTTTTTTTATAAAGCTAATTAATGATGGTAGACCTTTTCTAAGAACAAACCATTTGTTTTTAATTAATTTCACCAAGAATTCAAGGTCATTCTAATGGATGAATGAATTCAGTTCTCTAATGTTTGACAACCAGAAAGTGTCCGGATATTTAGTCTTAACAAACATATTTAAGATCTTTTTCGATATTTATCAGCAAACTCTGAATAAATTTTTCTAAAGGTCATAATCATTTGTTAACAAACAAGTATTCATTACTTCAATGAGCTCATTGTATCTGCATTAAATTATTACATAGTTTCAATTAATACATTTTAATTTCTGAAATTCAAAAATTAGAAAGTTACCTCTGATAACAGATCACTCTAAATTGTAATATGGACTCATGCACTTCCTGTAAATCTGCTTTGAAATGATATTTGAATTGAATTGAATATTTTATTGAAAGACGCCACTCTTTTTCAATGATGTTGATGAATTTTAATTAAAAAACAAATATCTTTAAGGTTATTTTAATTATTAAAGTGACTAACCTGCTTCTGCCCATCCGATGCTTTTCCTTCTTTTTGCTCAAGCGCTCTTGACAACAGCAGACGATGAAGCACACAGTCATGACGAAGATGACCACCCCGCTCACTACAGACACCAGTAGAGCAATGCGAAGTCCCTGGTCATTTGGCCGAGGGATACCTGAAAAAAAATAGTGTTGGTTTTAACAGATATGATGACCAGTTATATTAAAACTGAGAGAAACTGTAAATATTATTTAGAAAGAAATGTTCTTACAGAATTTAACATTCAGATATTTGCAGGAAATAAACAAAGTTGGCTATGAAAATAATAATTATGCTTTTTTACAAGTATTATAAGGATACATTTCTTTCCATAAAGGGTAATTGGATGGCTGTCCTACTCTCACAGACTGGCAGGTAGCTGCTCCATCGTGGGACGCCTGCATGCAGAATGCATGTGATTTTCTCATGGCCAACCAGCTGGTAGCCCTCCTTACACCAGAACACAAGCATAGAGCCCACAGACACCCCTGTGCCGTGCTCCACGTAGTAGGATCCCCGTCGTGGGGGAAGCACAGAAATACACACAAGCCCTGGAACACAGACAGACAGACAGACAGACAGACATGTAGGTAGATAAGATGAGAGCAAAAACTTTGAATATTCTGTGATGTGTATGTGTAAATTGACTCATAACACATAAAATCCTTTCAAATCCTGTTAATGAAACCTTCTGTGGAGAATGATATCATTCCAGTTGTTTTGCATATGTTATAGATTTTCTTTTCTGCCTCATGCATCTGGCTGCAGACACGTGTTTCCTTTGCAGTGAGACATCTCACCCATCTTTGTATCCTGTGGTGAACCACAGAGAATTTTCATTAATGTGTAAATGTCTGTCTTGTATTTGCATGGTGTTCTGTGAGTAAGTATATGTTGCTTTGAATCAGTGCCAGCATATCAGTGACTGTCTTCCCTATCCAGCCTCTTGTCCCATGATCCCAGCTCACTATCAAATACTCCTCCCTCCAGTTTCTCCGTGTTTCTGGAGAAGCAACTGATTAAATAAAGATAAGGCCCTTTATGAAATATTGAATAATTCCACACAGTTTTCCTATTGTTAAAAACCTTTGAAAGTGCACTTAGACCATCCGCTGACATGTCAGAGTTTTTTGAGCACAGGTCAGGAGAAATTGTATATTAAGTGCTAAAAGTCGTATCTACCCAATTGTATCTGTCTATCCATATATCTGTCTGTCTATCCATTCATCTGTATCTGTCTATCCATCTATTAATATCTGTCTCTATTTATTTTCATCTGTCTGTCTACCCCTATGAAAAATACATTTATTAAAGTGTGCTATTAGTGTGCTATATAAACTAAAACATAAGAAAGTATACTTTGTCTACTTTTTATGTACTTTTCAGAAATATACTTAAAATTGCATACTTAAGAATAATTAAATCTATTTATAAATAAGTCCATTCTATTATATAATTAAGTATATATTTATATCTATATATAATTAAGTATATTTGGCCTATACTTGTACTAAATCTATTGATCGAGATATACTTAAAAGTATAATTAAGTATTCTAAGTTAACTTGGCTTTTTTTGTTTATTCTTTTGATTGAGTCGGTTAGTAAACACTTTTTCATATAGTTGTAATACTATATTACGCATCTTTTGAAAGAGTACAGAATTTTCGGATCAAAACACAAGTGAAGAAGATTTAACAAGTGATAGAAGATTGCTTACGCACAAAATAACGCGATCATCAAACTTTAAACAGGATGTTCAAAACTGCCTAACGTTACCTATAAGAGTCGACCAAGGAAGGGTTACCGACTGTGAAGCTTTGAGGGTGTTGACTACTACATCTATGTTTTGATCATCGTTCTGATTCACATCCGGATGTAATCTTTGATAAAAATTAGATTTTCTACGCTTTTTGTTTAAAATGTTATAAAACAAAACAAAATGAAACTTACCCACATTCAAGTTGTGGGTAAAATATAAAAAAGTTGATAAAAAAGGATTAATGGAGCTAGAATAAAATGTTTTTAAAATGGAAAGAGTTAAAATACATTTAAGTATAAACAAATAACACCTAAATAGAAACACAGTAGTATACTTAGTGCAAAATATATGCTATATATATCTATACTGTAAAAAAAGTTATTGCTGGTTTAACTTAAATTAATTTAGTAAATTAATAAAGTAATTTATCTGGTTGCCTTAAAATTTTGAGTTCATTGAAATTAAAAATTTGAGTTAATACAATGGAGAAGATTGGTTTAATAAATATTAATATATCCAGTCAGTCAGTCAGTCTGTCTGTCTGTCAATTGTTCTTACCTGTGTTGTTGCTGTGTGGATCTGTAGGTTCAGTCTGATGTTCTGGATTGATTGATTGCTCATCAGTGGTTGGATCAGAGGTGGTCATGAGCAGATTGGGTCTCACTGAGGCTGCGTGAATAATACAATCAGTCCACACACAAGTTGACACAACCCACAAGTTTTTGTTGCTCCACACACCATGTAATGTATCAGAACAATTTATATTGGTCACATAATTAAAGGGTAGCCTAGCGTCAGTTCTGGCAGGTCACGTTAGCCAAGCTCGCATCAGCTGACCCACGCAACGCTATCTCACGTCACGACCAATTCGTACAAATTTGTACGAGTGATTAAAAGGTGGCTAATTCGTACGATTTGTCTAAACCCATGTGGTGGGTAGGTTTAGGGGCGGGGTCAGGGGTATTCATACGAATTTGGCAACTCGTAAAATATGTACGATTTAGCAAATATCTTACAAATTCGTACGAGTGAGGTCGTATGAATTGGTACGAATTAGCCACCTCGTAAAATTTGTACGAATTGCCGTGAGATCGGGTTGGAATACGACGCCCATCACAGCACATACATAAGCTCCTTCTGTAGCCTATTATCAACAGCAATCACGTTTCTCAGGAGCTAATTACCCTTCTCCATCCTCCATCCCCATCCCTCTTGTCACTCAGGACTTGACATTCTGATTCCCCTTTGAATCAGACAAAATTCTCGAATTATGTTATACATTCATTTCAGGGAGTTCTTGCCCAGAACAGAACCATACCGCCAATCCAAACTGTATGCAAATTGTCAATCGTATTTGATGATAGTGGTCCTGACAGAATGTCTGTATATCTATCTATCTATCTATCTATCTATCTATCTATCTATCTATCTATCTATCTATCTATCTATCTATCTATCTATCTATCTATCTGTCTGTCTGTCTGTCCATCTGTCTGTCAGTCAATTGTTATTACCTGTGTTGTTGCTGTGTGGATCTGTAGGTTCAGTCTGATGTTCTGGATTGATTGATTGCTCATCAGTGGTTGGATCAGAGGTGGTCATGAGCAGATTGGGTCTCACTGAGGCTGCGTTAAAAAACACAATCAGTCCACACACAACCCACAAGTTTAGTTTTTGTTGCTCTACACACATGTACTGTTGCAGAACAATTTATATTGGTCTGTATGTCTGTCTGTCTATCCATCCATCCGTCCATCCATCCGTCCATCCATCCATCCATCCATCCATCCATCCATCCATCCATCCATCCGTCCATCCATCCATTAATTCATCCATCCATCCATCTTTCCGTCAAGTGTTCTTACCTGTCTTGCTGGGTGAATCTGTAGGTTCAGTCTGATGTTCTGGATTGATTGATTGCTCATCAGTGGTTGGATCTGAGGTGGTCATGAGCAGATTGGGTCTCACTGAGACTGCATGAAAAACATAATCAGTCCACACACAACCCACAAGTTTAGTTTTTGTTTCTCTATACACAATGTACTGTTGCAGAACATTTTAAATTGGTCTGTATGTCTGTCTGTCTGTCTGTCCGTCCGTCCATCTGTCCATCCATCCATCCGTCCTATCCATCCATTCGTCCATCTATTAATTCATCCATCCATCTGTCTGTCCGTCCGTCCATCTGTCTGTCAGTCAATTGTTCTTACCTGTGTTGTTGCTGGGTGAATCTGTAGGTTCAGTCTGATCTTCTGGATTGACTGATTGCTCATCAGTGGTTGGCTCAGAGGTGGTCATGAACAGATTGGGTCTCACTGAGGTTGCGTGAGTGTAGGGAAACCACACCGTCAATCCACACACAACCCACAACAAAGACCACACTGAAGTCATGATCAAAGGCCCCCAGGGGCCGCAGCACAAAGAGTAGATATGTCCTGAGGTGATCACAATACTCCGTGTAGCACGCTAAACATCACTGATTATAATCCATTCATAGCGCCAGGTCAAGGAATATCACAAAAGCTTCTTTTCCTAAAGGTGTCTGTGAATATCCAAGCTCATCCAAGCTTAATTCATCCAAGCTTATGCCCATAGCTCCTAAAAATGGCAGCTCCTTCTCTGTTTCTCCTGCTGTATTAAGCATAGGCTTCCTTGTGTGTGTACACAGCATCTGCTCTGCCTGTCCGCTCACTGCTGGTGTTATCCTACAGCATACAGTGAGGCAGTCAAGGGTCTTACATAACATGAAGTGCACGTGTGGATATAATTTTGTGCACTCTTAAATCCCCGATCTCATCTCTCCAGTAACTCGTGCACGCTCTCTCACTCTATCTCTCTCTCTCTCTCTCTCTCTCTCGGGACACTCGAGGGTGAATCAGGGCATGTGGCTATGTGCATGTGAGTCTCTGTCCCATATCTGCTGAGAGAGTGAAAAGAGAGCCACAATCTGCAGGCACACGGCATATTATATATTTATACTCAAATCAACATGTTGACTTATAATGCCTCACAATGTCCTGCAGCACCCCAAAGCAGAATAAACGCGTGTGTATAAACAGAGCGTGATGCAGCAGATGGTGTTTATAAATGGCACGTGGACCCAACACCAGTATGGTTGAATGAATTCTGTTCACTTGGATGAGCACAGTGGGTTTCAATCTCAGTGCAGAGAGCCTGTTAGACTGCGTGGGAAGTGTTAGAAGGATGCTATAGGGAGGTTTTCTCATTGCATAACACAGAAACCGTGGTAACAGTGTCACGATTTATATATATCAGTATTTACGGATATGCATTCAATGCAGCTCCTTTTTCTTCTTTCCCCATCTATGGTCTGTCTTCCTGTAGAATGCCTTATGAATGTTTGATAAACCACAGGGCAGCCACAAGATGCGTATACGCAATCAAATAACAGCTTCCAATGTTTTCAGCTGCATTCAGTGAGTTTGTTGCATCTTTTATGTTTTAAGTATTGGAACACTAATTTTTTACTTGTTTGTTGATGAATGCTGTGTTTCTCACATGTCACATGTCCTGATGGCACACTAGTTAATCTATGACTGGCCATGGATGTCAAATAATTACTAAGCATCTGTCCTAGTAATCCTTTAAGCTTTAAGATGCCTCCATGCATTACATTTTTTGGTGAAATAGGATTCACATTTTGTAAAGATGCTTCTCTGGCTTTTAAGAGATACTTTGATGTTTTTCTGATATCTAGACATTATGAAAAGAAGGAACTAAAATTCATATTCATAGCCCTATATCAAGGATTATTTGTTTAAAACAATTGCTAGGATCCTTAACTCTTCACGCAGTTCTCCTTAGCTTTCAGCTTGACACAGCAGTTAATTTTACATTTAAAATGCTCTAAGAGTACTAAATCACTGACCAGACTAAATCAACGAACTGGACACTGACCAAATCCAGACTAACATTTGACACCAGTGGCACCCAGAGGTGGACAGTAACAAAGTACATTAGAGAACTGTATAAGTAGCCTACACTTTTTGAGTATCTGTCCTATACCTGAGTATAATTTTTTTCTGGAAACTTTTGACTTTAACTTCATACATTTGAAAGACAAATATCGTACTTTTTACTCCACTACATTTAGTAAGTAGTAACGTCAGTCAGGGGATGATTTTGGTTGCAGGGGTTGCATTTAGGTTGGAAATTAAAGTTGGGTTGATAGCAGAACCCGACTGATGTTGGTTTCTGACGTCAACCCGATTTTCATTTTCAACCACAATACAATGTCTGTCCAACGTTGGAGATTAACGTCAATCTGACGTTGGATTCTGACATCAACCTGATTTTCATTTTCAACGTTGGGTTTGGTCTTCTAAATGCGAATTTTGTCATTACTTTGGAGCACACTAGCTTATAGATAACAGTAAGGCTAACATATTCATACTAAAAGGCAAAAAACGTAGAGACTTTAAATAGGGTACTATTTGAGGGAACAGCCATTTGGGTGTCCGAAACCATTGTGGACGTTATTGAGTGCACTTATTCAATCTCACATTCAATCCCACTAGTCTACTGGGTTTTGATAATGATACACCATACACCAACCAATATCTAATTAACGTGAATATTATTAATAGTCTTCTCGACTAGATAATATCATCCTTTTATTTTTACCTTAGGATTACAACTGGCACCTGATTTGGTAAGAACAGTGATCCGATAGGGTTAAATGATTCCCGACTAGCAAGGACTGATTTACAACTATACTAACTCTAACTCTATAAAATCTGACCAGTTTGTTCACTTTCTCTAGCTCATGTTTTTCATTGGTGGATGAAATTTCATTGCATTATTCATAATATAGCCTACCTATTTATTTATACAGGACATTTTCTACCGTCAGATTATTCTGAATCAAAATGCACAGGGTTAGTCTCTTTAGTGTTGCTTTAATGTTGTGGTTATTTTAGCAAATAGTTTGCTTCGAAGTTTGTACATTCAGTTAAAGTTAAAGAGGGTAAACTTCAGAGATGGTAAAGCCAGAGATTATTCTAAAATTATTTTTCTAAAATGTATTTATTATTATAATAAAATGTAGATGTGTGGGTTTAAACAAAGTAGGAAATTGATGTAGCCTATTATTGTCGCGTTTAAACCAAGGACAAAAGACTCAATTTCCCAGCAACGCGTGGGAGAGAAGGAAATGCATTTGAACTTTCACTTTAGCGACACACACCCATCACTAACATACAGCGGCAACAGTTAGAGAACTATTGGATTAAATGCGGCGATCATTTTATACAGTTAAACGAACAAACAGCTGACATTTTGGGCGTCATTTAATCGTAAGTTTCGCGTTTAAAATGCAGACATATTTTCTAAGTGTTCAAATGTTTGCCATGCGCTTACATTCTAAATCGTAGCATGGTTTTGAATGCAAATACGTTCAAAATAAGATTTATAGCTCGGCTGCAAATAGTTTTTCGTATTATGACGTAATTGTTGTGAGAATCATTTTGTTTCAAGGCTATATGAGATGCAGCCTAATATTGGTCATATGCAATTCCAGTGCACTCCGCTTGTTTACATGGCCAGTGAATCCTGGCTGGAGTCTTCCCTGCGCCGTTCATCTAAACTCGGGCAGGAAGTGTTGGAAAAGGCAAAAAGACGGTCTGTTAGCAGCTCAAGTGCAAGACCAACACCATCACCCATGTGCAATCACCATGAGAAGGGCTCAGAAGTGAGTAGACTCAATTCACATTAGTTAGGTCAACTTAATAAATAACGCCCGTGACACTAATTATTTTTGTCCTGTGTTGCAGAGAGACATTTCCCATTCAAACTTGGACCATGCTTTTGCTACAATAGTGGAGTACATGTCTGAAACTACGAGACAGTGCCAGGTGGAAAAATGCTTTATTCATCAATAATTTACTTTAACTGTATTGAGATATGGATGAGAAGAATAATTCTAAAGAATAGAATTTCTTCTATTTTCTTTCTAGAAGAAATAGCCTGTGTTTCTTTTACAGAAGTTTTATAAGTCTGATCACCTGGCTCAGCCCAGTGAGCGAGAACACATCTGTCGCTACCATTCACAGCACATGAGGACTGCAGACCGGAAACAGAATGCTACTGCAGCCATCAAACGAGACATTGTAAGTATTGACCGTAGCAAAACAAATTATACATTTTTCTTGTCAAGTTGTGTGTGAACTTGAACTGTGAAGGCATTGTACAAAAGTTGATTTTGAGCAGATAGGGATCGTATTTTAACCAGGCCGTATTTGCTCTGCAAATAAACTCTTTAGAGTGGTTTATCTACATATTTTATTGAAGGGTTCATCAGAACCAGAGGATTTTCTTATTGAAGTGCCTCCAGGAACCTATTCCATCACGGCAGCAATGCAGGACACAAGGCCCGAGACGAAAACTGTCCACATCAACGCAGGAGAAAGCATGAGCCTTACATTCAACCTCTGAACTATGTGTGAAAATGAATGCCTTAATTGAGGACTTGCACTAAAAAATTTAAATGCACTGACTTCTCTTGATTTCTGCTTGAGTGTTCATAAGTGTTATTGCTAATACTCAGGAATATTTATTTATTACTTTTTAAAGTAATCATGAGTTTATATTGAGGCACATAAGCCACAATGAGATTATACAGCAAGACAACAATTTACATGTAATTTTTACTTTCTTTATACCTCTTACAGATGTAGCATTTTAATAAACTTTTGCATGATTTTACATAATAGTATTTTATATTCAAATACTACACAGCCACAAGATGTTCCAATATCGTCCCTGAAGAAAAAAAAATCAGCAAAAGCTGACTGGCAATCCTCATAATACTTTGAACTTTGGCTGTGGAACTAGTATCAGTTTATTTGGCCTTGTGCTGATTGCTACAGATAGTGGTGATGGTGATGACTTCGATTCAGTTGAATTAAATATGTCCCTCATATTGACTCCTCGTTTTGGTGATTCTTGAACCAGTTTAAATAAAGAGCTGTGATTGGTCATCATAGAGTTATCTGTAGAGCTCCCAGAATTCCCAGTGTCTCTTGGCCAAGAATGGGTTACATTTGAACACCTGACGGCTCTTCCTGAAATACCAAGAACACCAAGGCAGTACAAATTAAATTTATTTTGAAAGACAATAACATTCTTTTTTTCCGGCACTTGTATTTAGACCAAATGGTTCTAAATTGTATGTCTCCCATACCATTAAAATGTTTGGGGTCTTAAGATTTTTCAAATGTTTTTGAAAGAAGTCTCTTATGTTCACCAAGGCTGCATTTATTTGGTCAAAAATACAGCTGAAATATTATTACAATTTAAAATAACTGTTTTCTATTTTAAAGTCTTTTAAAATGTAATTCCTGTGATGGCAAAGCTGGATTTTCAGCATCATTACTACAGTCATTATTGTCACATGATCCTTCAGAAATCATTCTAATATGCTGATTTGTTGCTCAAGAAAAAAATCTTATTATTATCAATGTTGAAATAGGTTGTTGCTTTATGATAAAAAAATTATGTTAGGGCTTAATAGAAATAATTCAAAAGAGAGCATTAATTTGAAATGTAAATATTTTGTAATATTATGTCTTTACTGTAACTGTTGATCAATTTAATGCATCCTTTCTGAAAAAACAACAACAACATACTGACCCCAAATTTTTGAATGGTAGTGTATAAGCTCAAATATACTATATGTCAGATCATGATCAGTATTTTTAATGTAGCCTTTTGTATTTGTCCATTTTGACCGCTATATTGTACATATTTTGCCATTACCTGGTTGCCTGTGCTGTGGTTCTGCAGAACCGCTTTTCCAGTATCTCCAGGCTGGTCTGGACTCAGTTTGACTGTATGGCTTTCTCAGGCAGGAAATATCTGTGTTTATTGAGCGGCTCACCAGTCCTGACCCCAGAGGCCTGTGTTTTTCAGCTGCAGTATCCTCCTCATTCTCATCCGAGTCAGAGGTTGATGATGAGGATGATGAAGGCACTTGTGTCTGTTGAGAGCTCCGTAGTTCTTTCAGTTGGAGATCAACTTTCCTTTCCAGCTCATCTCTCCTCTGGTTGTTCAGTAGTGGAGGTGACATGAACATTGGCCAGCATCTCTTGACTGGAGAGTGGAGCAGTGGAATGGAGGACAGGCTGTGGTGGTTGCACTGGTGACATGGCAACTCAAAACAATTCATGGTTCTGCAGTGGGAAGCCCTGTAGCAACATGGCCTAGATGAATAATGCTGGAGGTCTTTGATAATTTGCTCATGGTGAGAGGCTGGAATCCATACCGCAAGCTCTTTGGGGACATGAGCTGTCATCCCGTTCCAGAAGAGAACCTGAAGTCCCAAAAGACCTTCATCACCTTTAATGAGACAACAGATCTGAGCAAATTCCCCTGGGTTTATTCAGTTATATAGATCACTCTTAGGATGTAGTATTGGTTTAAAATTTAAAAACGAAAAAATCGTACTTTTTAGTGGATATCTTAGCTCCATACCGGAGATGACTCTTCCAGGCCCATATCTTCTCAGATATTGCTCCCATGGTGCTAAAACGGTGTCCCCTGGTACTATACTGTGCCCATGTGGACTGGCAAGACTAACTATATCAGGCTGGCAGGTTGGTTGAACTGTATTTAATGTTTCATTAAATGTATTTCCTTTAGGTCCAAACTTGTCAAACTCCACCATATAAAGATTTCCTCTGCCCTATAGGAATAGAAAGAAATGTTTAAAAAATGTTTAACAAATATGATTATACATCTAGATTTGAACTAAATTCTCAAATTTGAATTAAAGAGCTTACTATATTTAAAGATACACTACATTTAAAAAAAAAATTGGGGTCAGTTGGATTTTTTTGCTAAAATTAATACTTTAAACAAGCATATTTTAATTGATCAAAAGGTACAGTAAATACTTTCACAATGTTACAAAAGATTTTGAATGCTGTTCTTTTGAACTTTCTACTCCTCAAAATTCTGAATAAAAACTATAATATTTTTCACTAAAATATTAACTAGCACAACAGTTTTCAACATTGATAATAATCTGAAATTGAAATCTTTATTGAGCAAATCAGCATATTAGAATGGTTTCTAAAGGATCATGTGACACTGAAGACTGGAGTATTGGTGTTAAAAAATGCAGCCTTGTTAAACACAAGAGACTAATTTCAGGAACATAAAAAATCGTACAGACCCCAAAACTATTGACTGGTAGAGCATGTTCATAATTTAAAAAAAGAAATCTCAGTACCTGATGTATGATTGTCCCCAGGTAGTAAAACCCGTCTATCTCTTTCCTGGCTAACACACGGCAGCCGGAAAACAGCTCAGCACCGCGCATTACCCTTCCAGATACACATGATACTGGACTAAAAGGATTCATAGGGGGACACCTGCAAATATATTTCCCACAATATAATTATGTATTGTTTTTATTTCTTTCTCTCTTTTAGTTAAATTAGAAAGCATACCAGTATGGTGTAGAACAGACACAGCTTGCGCAGTTGTGGTATGGGACCTGATAGAAGTCCACTGAATGCCTTGGCTCCTCTGAGTATGATGGATTTTGAATCAGGTCATCGGTTGAATGCAACAAACTGAGCTGATATATTATAAAAAATTAAATGGTGACAAATATCCAATTAACTAATAAATGATGGCTAGTATAAGTGGTGGTCGGTCACCATACAAACATCATCTTACCTGGTCAACATTGCCAGCAGAGTTGAGAGACATCACATAACAGCTCCCTCTAGTGGTGGAGGTGATGCACTGCAAGAAGTCTGATATGTCAGTGTTCATGGGAGTCTTGTCAGATATGTAAAATGTATGGACAGGGCGTGTCACCAGGGTTGATAAAGAACCCAAGCATTGTGTGGGGTTGTCTGGGAGACCGCTGGTCACCAAATGAACGGACTGACAGGCAGGGTCAGAGAATGCTAAGGCCAGTGCTGTGTGGAGGTCTCTGCCAGAACTCGTCTGTAATGTGTGAATCCAGCTCAAGGCTTCATAGACTACATCAGGAGTGCAGGGCATCATGTGAGAAGACCATGGTGTTGCCTAGTGAAATATATATTAGTTTTTTATGGAATATTGCAGTATTATAAATGATTTATCTGTGCACATCAATACTTTTTCATTTGTGTGCCCTTGTAATCTTTAATCAAAATAACTTCCCTCTTGAAGTGACTTCTCTGATTACGTGTTTACTGGTGCGAAGGCGGAACATATTGTCACTTACATGAGATCGAACAATATCAATCCACAACAATCTAATCATCCAATAAATTTCAGATGGACAGACCGAGGCCCTAAAGGGAGATAATATGGAGGAAAAATTTCACCACTTTTGCGTTCTCTTGCAAATGTTTGGTGTTCAACTGCAACTTTGCAATTTCCCTTTGCCTTTCCTCGCAAAAAAGTTTGCGTTCCCCCGAGAAACTTAGAGTGCAAAGGTTTTGTGAGGGATCGCAAAGTTTCTCGGGGGAATGCAAAGATTCTCAGGGAAACAAAGGTTCTCGGGGAAATGCAAAGGTTTTGAGAGCAAACGCAAAGTTTCTCGGGGAACGCAAAACAAAGCACAAAAGCATTGCTTATTATTTTTCCTTCAATTCCTTTAGGGGCTCTGTACAAAAAAAAAAAAAAATCTTCTTCGAGAAGCAGCCTGTTTCTCTTGGATATACGTCACAATTTAAGACATTTGCTGCTTCCGTTTCATGCTGACTTTAATAAACTCATCCGTTTAAACTTTAAAATAAAAATAATGATTCAATTGTATTTAAAACTGTTACCAATCAAACTTACAGCATCATCAATATGGAGACAGTAGCTTCATGGACAATTATCATACACTTTAAAAACTCTTTTTTTTTTTTTTTTTTACTCATAATATATAAGTAACCTTTTGCAAAGTGTTTTGTGATTCATTGTAAATTTACCTTGTATGAAACGCTGATAATGTTGAAGAGCGAGTCTCTGAGTGAAGCTTTAGTAATTAAGGCTTGGATGATAAGATTCTTCACTGATCCCAAAAAGCCATTCATTCCCACAGATGAGTCCAGAATAAAGGTGATATTTCTGCTTTTACCCATGAACAAGGGAAGGACACTTTGGCTGTGAGATACATGAGATGACATTGTGTCTCGCATCAAATGATCTGGAACAAAATTGAATTTGCTGTTAGCTAAGCAATTTCCCATCTGACTAGCTTCTGTCAACACAAACAACTCTTTTTCATATTTTTGTTATAAGCAAAAGTAAATATTTTTTAAGGATGGAAATACATATAAAAACAAATTATAAAGTATTCATACCTTTCCTGACTCCAAGAACACACTTGCAAACTGTAGCAAGTGTTGTTCGAATAATCCACTGAACAAGGATCTCTGTCTCTACTGTGTACTGAGGTTGCCATAGTGAGCCACTGACCAGCCTTAAACTATTAGAATGTCATTACATCCATCTAGTGGTGACAGGGAGCATCTGATGTGCAATTGGGAACATGGTCTATGTATGTCTGAAGGGAATGAGATCATTCTGGAGACTGGTGTTTCTCTAATCACCTAAGTCAGATAAAATAATAGAAAAAAATATTAAAACATGCAAGTTGTTGCTTTAATATCACTGGTATACTGACTACAGCCAATGCTTCTGAAATAAATATAGTCAAACTTTACTAATTCTGGGTCTCTGAGAACAAAAATGATGCTTAAAATTGTTGATTTGGTTCTAGTTTTCAAGATAGGCTATTGGGTCAGTAGCTATATATGACAGTATAAACAGTTTTAAAGCTGTTTTGCTACATAATGGCAATGAGTTGCCATCAATTCCAGTTGGTCATGTGAAGGAAATGTATGACAACATGAAACTTTTGTGGTGCATAAACTATGGCCAACATCAATGGCAACTTTGTGGCAATTTGGGGTGAGGTGAGGTGTCTAAGAGCCAACATCTAGCCACTGGTGTGCCTCAGGGCTCAGTGCTTGGACTACTTCTCTTCTCAATCTACATGACATCACTAGGATCTGTGATTCAGAAACATGGCTTTTCCTACCACTGCTACGCTGATGACACACAACTCTACCTCTCATTCCAGCCTGATGATCCGACGGTAGCCGCTCGCATCTCAGCCTGCCTGACAGACATTTCTGGCTGGATGAAGGACCACCACCTTCAACTAAACCTTGCGAAGACAGAGCTACTTGTAATCCCCGCTAACCCAGCACTTAATCACAACTTCACCATTCAGCTAGGCTCGTCATCCATAACTCCATCAAGATCAGCCAGGAACCTTGGAGTTGTAATTGATGATGACCAATTGAATTTCACAGACCACATTGCTAGCACTGCCCGGTCATGCAGATTTGCCTTGTACAACATCAGAAGGATCAGGCCTAGGATCTAGAGTGGTCTTCAACGAGCCGAAGAGAGCACATGTCACTCCTCTCCTCACAAAATTGCACTGGTTGCCGGTTGCCGCTCGCATCAAATTCAAGTCACTGACGTTTGCCTACAGAACAACCACTGGCACTGCTCCCCTGTACCTGAACTCATTACTTCAGACTTCAGACTTGCAGAGTGCAAGTCCAGAAACTTGCGCTCTGCAAGTGAGCGGTGTCTTGTGGTGCCATCTCAAAGAGGCACGAAATCTCTCTCTCTGACCTTTACCATGACTGTTCCCTGCTGGGGGAATGATCTGCCTAACTCAGCCAGAGCTGCTGAGTCTGTAGCCATTTTTAAGAAACTGCTGAAGACGTATCTTTTTCGGCAGCACTTGATCCAGTACTACTAACACTTTCTTATCTATTAAAAAAAAAAAAATTGTGTTGGATTGTACTGTGTAGGGTCATATCACTTACATACTGTTGTCCTACTGCTAGTTTAATTGCTTCTATTGTTTCTCATTTGTAAGTCGCTTTGGATAAAAGCGTCTGCTAAATGAATAAATGTAAATGTAAATGTAAAGCCTTCCAGTTAGTGGCAATACATTTTATTGTAAACAACCAGGAAGACAATAGGTCAGTGGAAAACCTCAATTCATACAAAAGCCTTGGTTGGAACATGTCCCCAAAGTTACATTTTGATCTAGATTGTTTCCCCACCGAACTGCGGAGCAGTAAATGACGAGCACGGCATGCAATTTCACTAGGACATTGCAACAATGGAGAAACGCTATCAGGGCAATTGGAGCCCATCAATGCTTGTAGACTGACAAGAGATGCTCCATTTAATGAATACAAGAGATGAGCCAAGAAGCGCAGAGTAGACACTGACTAGGACTAAACTATATTTGTTTTTGTTTTTTTGCCTTTTGTTACATAGTAAATTTTATTTATGTAACCCTTTTGTTGATTTTTAAAAGGTGTCAGGTATTATCTATTTTACAAGTAAAAACTTGAATATCTTGGAAAGAGTAGAAAAGCACATTTAATGAAGCTGCAGTAAAGATGAAACTGTTAAAAATGTGTTTGATGGCTTTGAGAGAAATGCCATTTGAGATCTTGCACCAGAAAGGGTCACCTGAACCTGATTTCAGAGCTATGACGCCCATGAGAGACTCCAAAAATAGATTATGTGCTGTCATCCTCTCTTTCACAGAGGCTGAAATGTGAAAAGGACACTGAGGTGAGAAAAGCTAATGAAAAATACATGTGTTGGAAAAAGGACCCAACTTTGACAGACTATAGAAATGTTGAAAATGTAAAAAAGTAGCCCTTCGGACAGCACAGAGAAAACACCAGATTGATTTCTGGAGGATCATGTGACAAAGACTGGAGTAACCTGCTGAAAATTCAACTTGCAGTCACACTTATTTAACTAATAAACAGCATTTTAAGAGGTAGGCTACTCGAATAGTTTAAAACAGTTATTTTAAATTGTAATAATAACTCAAAATATTACTGTGTTTACTGTATTTTTCATCAAACAAATGCAGCCATGTGTGTGTGTACATATATATATATAAACAAACAAACATTAAGAATATATTGAAAAGGCATTAAAAACGTTGCATCAAAAACTGAAACTAATACGACATAAAGATAAGCTTGGTACGTCATTCTGATACAAAACTTCATAATTTCAAACTGGGTACTGCACGTTCTCCTTCAGACAAACTGAGAAAAAGTGAAGCCTCTCTACTGCACTGCATTGCCCATGCATCCTCACTCCGGCCATGACATAATACAATTCAAAATGGCTACCAAGCCTTCTGTGACACACTATAAAAATGTGCTGTTATAAAACTAATAAAACCACTGGTCAAGTTATGGCGTTCTAAGAAATGTACACAAAACCCGCGGCATCTATCCGCCCTATGAACATATCATGCCCAGACGCTGCTGTGCTAGATATGCTTATTCACGCTTGAACAATAAACCCAACAGACCCGAATGGCGTCCCTAAGGTGCCCCTGAACATGAATTTCTGGCAGCACGAGTTCGCATGGACTGGCGTTCAGCCAATGGAAGCGCGTCAACAGCCTCCTTCAGCCAATCGCATATACGTATTACGGATCAGTTGGAGGAATTCTGTCGTTATTCAGGTTCTGGGGTTGAATTTTCTGCATAGCGTTTCCTGCCCTGGTGCATGGTGGTCGAACGAAGGGATTGTTGGAAAATTTTCGGAGGTTAGTATATAAATGTGTTTTTACCCAGTGTGCCTTATTTCCTCAGACGCCGCTTAGCCGGAAAGTGCGGCGGGGGAAGTGTGGTGGAAGTCAAAGTGGGATGCAAACCAAAATAAAATAGTGAAAATGCATCGGAAGCGGTGTTTTATTTATTAAAGGCAGTTGGACACAGGGTTGTAATCGGTTGCAACATTGTAACGTTCCGATTGTGATTGTCCAGTTACCGCAGCAACGAACTCAATATAGGCTAACGGCTGTTTGTTTATGTTTAAACGCCTTTATAAAGGACAGTATTGCTTTGCGTTAGTTTGGGAAATTGTATAGTTATATGAATCTCAACGGCGATTAGGTTATGTAAACGTTAGGAAACGGCCAAACTAAAACGCGAGCTTTATTGTAGCATATTTGCTAACATGTGAGGATGAGTTAGCATGACAGATCTCCTGTCAACTAATACAACTAAAAAACTAAAAAGCAATGTTATCCGGGCTGTCCTTGCATTCCCGCCATTTTTCGCCATTTACTAATATTATTGTACTCTTACGTGTTATTTACAAAGATATGTACGTAGCTATTTGGCTAAAATTGACATTAGCAATGAAATGCCCGCGTTAGCACATAAGTTACGTGCATTAAACAACATTTTCATTATTGCACCATTTGAGAAATAAACGATTTTTTGCATACTGCTAAGCAATATTCTGCCTCAAGCCGTTTTAATATTTATTCCATACAATAACTATTGTCTATTATTTATGTTACCAGTACTTTTGTCAATTATTATTATTATTTTTTAATATTACTTAAATAGTGTCAAGTAATGTTCCATTGTTACTAGTGTGGTGACAAATTACACATTTTTGCCATTGAATCTTTTGGGGATCTGTCGTTCACCTAATCACCTCACCTCTGTACACTGGTTGTTGCTGGAATCTATCCCAATTTTCCCAGCACTAATTAAATTAGACAATAGAGAGACTAATTGAAGAGACTCTAGAATCTCTAGAATAGTTGATATCTGAATAACATATCCACTGTTACTACTTGATTGGTTACTACTAGTATTTATAATACATTTATGTAATGATTAAATTAAGTATATTCAAAAAGTACTAGGTCAAAACTAGATGCTGGTTTTAGGAAATGCATATTACAATTATTTCTATAGAATGCAACATAAGCAAGTATATAAGTACAGTTCTGAACAATATAGTATGGTAAGGGGTCATGTCCATTAACTTAATTTTATTTAAATATGTAGAAATCTTTAAAAATGAGGTCATACAGAAGCACAAAACCATGATAATGAATAACTATAAAAATGTAATATCCTTTCTTTTTTCCAATGTGTTTTTGCAGTTTGTAAACTGAACATAGCTAAATTATAATACATTTATTGACAAAAAAAAAAAGAGTTAATGCACTGTCTAAATTTTGTAAATTGACAGGAGCACTTCAAAATCCACCGTGACAATAAATCATCACAGGCCTTTGATTGCCTCTGGGTTTTAACACAAAATCATTGATGGTTGTTGGTTGGTTTGTACAGGCTGATCATGCTCTTAGCCCAGGTGAATCGCGACACCCAGGGCATGGAGTTTCATAGCGTGGACGGGGACCCGCAGCAGGTCACCCTTTGTCTGACGGAGGCAGTAACAGTTGGAGGTGAGATGGTATAAAATCTCTGCAACCGTATTATAATTTGTGGATCGTGCAATGTAGATCCATAATGGTCACCTGTTACCACACAGATGACAACATGGATGGAATGGACACCGTGAGCTTGCAGGCGGTGACTTTGGCCGATGGCTCCACAGCATACATCCAACATAGCCCTAAAGGTACTGTAACTAAACATTAATGTGTACTTTTTGGCATGCATTAGCTAATTCAGTTCTTCTTCTGATTGACCTTTTCTATACAAAATGTCCAGATGTACTGTATTTCATTCAGCTTACAACAAACATTGTGTAGTTACAACAAAGCATGCACAAATTTTCTTGCTCAGTCGCCAATCAAATCTTACAGCATATAATAGTTTCTTTCACAGAAAACAAATTAATGGAAGGACAAGTGATTCAACTGGAGGATGGATCTGCTGCTTATGTCCAGCACCTACCAATGTCTAAAACAGGTATTTCATATGGATTTCATTCTAATGGATGCAGCTATATGATCAGTGGCTGTCTAATTGCACTGTTTTTGATAAAACGTAGACTATTTTAAAGACCATACGTTTGCCTTTATGCTTTAACATTTATTTTTCAGGTGGAGAAGGATTGAGACTAGAAGATGGGCAAGCTGTGCAACTGGAGGATGGAACGACTGCTTACATTCATGCACCCAAAGGTCTGTCTCTGAAAAACGGTCTACTACTGTGTATTGTGATTACAACATGTCACTTCTCCGATATAATTTTGATTCAGCATGTTCAGTCGGTGAAAACAAGCTCAGATAGATGACAAGATGATAAACCTTGATGATGAAATAAAGTAAGAAAATCTCCACATGTTCAATCTTTTTAGAAACCTATGATCAGGGCGGTTTACAGGCTGTTCAGCTGGAAGATGGCACCACTGCATATATTCAGCATATGCCTCCATCCAACACCATCTTGGCCATCCAGGCAGATGGTACTGTAGCAGACTTACAGACGGATGGGACAATTGATGCTGAGACCATCAGTGTGCTGGAGCAATACTCTACTAAGGTTAGACATTGCCCTGTCACTTATTCTGCATTATTTTTATTTACCGGTATTCTGTTTATATGGTTTAATTCACCCACTCTAACAGAAAAAAACATGTATTGGAGTGCTAAACCGGATTTAAACTTGTGTTGTGTGTATACTTTGAATGTGATGTGCCTTGTTACTCTTAAATTGTTTGTTCATTTAAATAAATCATTTTATGCTTATGTAATGTAACCACAAATCTTTTTTTTAAATGTGTGCCTTTTTGTAGATGGAGGCCACAGAATGTAGTACTGGGTTACTTGGTCGAGGAGACACTGATGGCAGTGTGCATATGCAGGTACTGTCTCTATTTATCTATTTCTTAAATGAGTAACTAATAAAATAAATGCTTTGCATGTTAATGAAGCTGTGCCCCACTTTGTGTGCTCAGATTGTGCTGCAGGGTCAAGACAGCCGGTCACCTAGAATCCAGCATGTTGGGGAAAAGGCCTTCCGATGTGACCATGAGGGATGTGGAAAACTCTATACTACTGCTCACCATCTGAAGGTGAAATTGTGCAAGAGAGAAGATTTTTTAAAAGGTTTTCTGTTCAGATGTGCCCTTAGTCTCTGCTGTACTTTTTTGTATTCATTTCTTGACCATGTTGTTTTCTAAATATGTTTAGGTGCATGAAAGATCGCATACTGGGGATAAACCATACATTTGTGAACATATAGGTTGTGGCAAAAAGTTTGCAACAGGTAAAGAAGGTTTCCACGAGCATGTTTCTATTGTCCTCCAATTTTTTTGTACAAGCATTTTATTTTTCTTTCCGCTTTCTTCAGGGTATGGCCTCAAGAGTCACGTCAGAACACACACTGGAGAGAAACCGTATCGCTGTCAGGAACTTAACTGCCTCAAGTCTTTCAAAACCTCTGGAGACTTACAAAAACACACAAGAACACATACAGGTGGTTTTCATATTTACCTGGCCATTGATAAGGGTTTTATCTGACTTATACAATTATTTTGTCATAAAAATGTTAATAAATTGAAGTTTTTGCTCTGTTATTAAATGTGTTGTTTAAATTGCATAACATTTCATTTTGTAGGAGAAAAACCTTTTAAATGTCCGTTTGAAGGCTGTGGGAGATCTTTCACCACTTCCAACATTCGTAAAGTCCACATCCGTACTCACACAGGTGAGAGGCCTTACTACTGCTCCGAACCCAGCTGTGGAAGAGCCTTTGCAAGTGCCACCAATTACAAAAATCACATGAGGATCCACACAGGTACTTGTCTGCTCTTACCTGCTTCCAACATATAAAAGTATCATTATAATGAAAACCTGAAGACGCTTTGAGTTTGCATGGATTTATTTGTATAGAAATAAGGTATAATTTCAAACCATAAGCTCAAAAGTGTGTCTCATCATCTCCAGGTGAGAAGCCTTACGTGTGCACTGTTCCTGGCTGTGACAAGCGTTTCACTGAGTACTCCAGCCTGTACAAGCACCATGTGGTTCATACGCCTTGCAAACCCTACAACTGTAACCACTGCGGAAAGACGTATAAGCAGATTTCTACATTAGCCATGCATAAACGCACTGCGCACAATGACACAGAGCCAATAGAAGAGGAACAAGAAGCTTATTTTGAGCCCCCTGCAGGTCTGTTTACTTAAATCTCCAGTCACAAACAATGACTATATTTACATGTACACCAATAATGTGATAATTTCCAATAATCAGGATTATTACTTACTTAATGTGGTAAGATGTGTACATGACATGAGCAAACTGCTTTACTCCTGTTTACATGCAATTTTCATTTTTCTGATTATTCGCTAAGAATTGTGGTCATTTTAACCCTCATTATTTACATACCCCAATAAACTCACATACAGTGGGCGTGTTACTGGCCACTGTTTTAATCTACTTACGGCAAATTTAAAACATTTCTATGGATGTATTGGATTTTTTTCTGTGACGGGCCTAAAAATGTCTTTATTTTTATGTTTTCAACCATCAGTATACTGCATGTACGTGACAAGCACATGCGCACTTAGGTCAAGAGTGGAATAGATGCGATTAAAGTGTTGTTTACATGCCTTTTTATTGTGATTTAAAATATTCATAATATTGTGTTGTTTACATGAACACAAGTTTAATCGCAGTATTGCCTAAATCTCATTAGAATCGCATGCGTGTCGTCAATGACCTTATGATATTGATTTATTAATAATCTGAATTTTGAAATTGCACCTTTTTCAGAGGCCATTGATGAGCCTGGGTTAATGTACACTCCAACAGTGGTGGAAGATGACTCTGGGTCTGAACAGGTGTCAGGATCAGAGGTCATGGGACAACATCATGTGGCTCTCATATCTCAGGATGGCACACAACAGGTCAGTGATGACTTGCACTGTGTCTGCACCAGAGGAGATTGTTGTTGTCGTGTCGTACCACAATAGCTGTCCACTGATCATAATAGGTCCTATTTGCTTTTGTCGTGTCGCATTACTCGCGTCCGGTGTAAGCCGTTGGAAAGTGGAAAAGTAAAACATTGTTGGTGTAGTAAAATATATATCAGGGTGGTGGATATGCAGTTATCTTCCAGGTAAATAATTATTGTCTTTTCCCTCTCAGGTTCTGTCTCAAGCAGATATGCAGGCTATGGGAGGCACGATTACTATGGTAACGCAAGAGGGAACCACCATAACCATCCCAGCTCATGAAGCAATGCTTTCCTCAGGGGGAGCACATTCTGTCACTATGGTGTCTGCAGACGGTACAGAGGGACAGGTGGGTGATGTTATTTGCTGGTTTCCTACCTAGGGACTCCATTACTTTGCTAAATACACAAATAAGTTGAGCTAATTTGTAAACTTTATTTGCGTTTTAGGTGGCTATTGTGACGCCAGATCTATCTGCATACCAGACAGAAGAAGGAGAGCTTGTGCAGGATCACGAACACCATGTGATTTCCTCAAGACCACACCCAGTCACGCTGCTGGCTACCTCTAACGGCACTCACATAGCTGTGCAGGTATAGAACATATACACACACGTAATGGAATCTTACTCTCACAGAGTTACATTAACACACACAGTTAGGAGTGGTCACAAAGCTTAAATCATGTGTTTACTTTGCCTGTTAATAAATAATCAAATCTGCAGTTAATGCTGTAAACCTTTAAGCCACTTTTAGGGTGGGAACATGCAATTATTTCTAAAAGACTGGTGGTTGTAACCTTTCCATTTAGAGTGTTTTTAGGATGTGTGTTAAAGATTTAGGTCTCTCGACTGAATTAGTATTGTGGACTGTTCTGTAAGTCTAACGTTTGGAAGCATTTTAAATGAAATGCACTACGCCTCTCTGCATGAAATCATTTTAAGATAAGCCAGATCAAATGTACTTGATACAATGCATGCATTTCTTTTAAAAAAATCTTTACACCAAAGCTAGAGTAATTTTATGTGCATAAATGTGATCAAAAATACATATTTTGTGGATACCTGCGAGAAAATTTTTGCAAAATGGTTGCAAAAGTGCACAAAAAGCCCTGGTTTCACAGAAAAGGCTAGTCCTAGACTACAATGCATTTTTAAGCAGTTTTAACTGAACTGAACATATCTAAAAAAGAAATCCGTGCCATTGTTTTGTCTCAAGATGCACACCAGTAATGTTTTTTTTCTAAGGCATATTTATAAAAGCTACTTAAATGTCCTAATTGAACAAAGGCCTAATCATGGCTTAATCTAAGCCCTGTCTGTGAAACCAGGCCATAATCTTTTTTTTTTAAAATCCTGGCTTCCAAATAATACTATTTAATGAAGCACCGATTCCAGCTCTTAGTGTGTAATAATAGCTGAAATCAGTAGCAGATAATGATCTTATAATCATGATTAGTGATTGTATCACTTGTCTTTTTTGCACTAATGGAGAACTAACTGAGCAACCTAGTCCAATCAACCATGTTGACTGGTTTGCCATTCACTCCTGATTAATGAGCCTTTATTGCCAACAAAGGGGCAATGTGTAACTCTCTAGAAGAGGGGAGGGTGACTGTTTGGTGGGTGGTGCCATTGTGCATTGCAAGATGGACAAATGTGAAATTATTTGTTGTACTGCAATTGCAAACAGTTTAGTTGTATTAAATTGAATTTCAACTTTCCCCCCTCTCAGCTCAGTGATCAGCCCTCTCTAGAAGAAGCCATCAGAATAGCATCAAGAATACAGCAAGGAGAAACTCCCGGCATGGACGATTAACTCACAGTGTATAACACAATGAACTAAACATCTCAAGGGTGTGTGTGTGTGTGTGTGTGTGTCTGCGTGCGTGCGTGTGTGTGTGTGCGTGTATGTAAGTCTGGGTATTGAAAACCTGTCAAGCATCATTGTTTTTTCTAATGCAGACATCATGAATGCAATATATCAAGAAGATATTTTTGTGTGGATATGTACATAACTGTTTTAAAAGTAGAGTTTTTCTGTATATATTTGATTATGCTATTTTTTTGCAAACTGTTAAGAAAATGTCTACAAATATATTTAAAAAAAATGATTTCATTGTATTGTATTCTTTGACATTATACAGGAATATGTTTACAGACTTGAGTCTTTCAGCTTAAAAAAGAAACAACTGGTGGAATTTTCTTAATATTTACCATATACATTCTAGGGACTTCCCAAACATGGTATCTAATTTCAGTATTGTGATTTATGTACTGAGTTGTCATGAACAATACTGGAAATGCCCATTAATATGGTGTGCAAAACATCATTAGCCTAACAGGCTATTTAAGTGATTGTTATTGTTAACTGATTACCAATGAATTCCACGGGAGAAGCTCTGTCATCAAAACAATGCCATGTGGCTAATTTACACCACCATAAAAACACTAACAAAATGATTAATTTAATCAAATATAATGCCATGTAATTAATGTAACATGTTCCTGTGTGTCACCTAGAACGGAAGACAATGTGCCATAGTTAAAGCTCACTAAAACATTCGTCTGATCAACTCCATGATCAAACGAGACCATTTCGTAGATGAATGAAGAGCATTCGCGCCAAATTTAGGTCACAGTCAGTGGGTATTTCAGGGGAGGGGCTTACTGACGTAGCACTTACAGAACCTCCTATCTTTTAAACTTTGGAAGTCGGCGCTCATTGGTGTGTATCACGTCACATGACCAACGGTCGCGGGAAGGCTTTTACCACGCGTGTTGGTGGGAGGAGTAGCTCACCATTCAAACTAGTTTTGTAAACATTATTGTGTTAAACGATACTATTTTGGGTGTTTTGACATGTTTTGAAAAGTTTACCTTTTAATTTGGCTTCTTAAATATCGCGTAATTACTTTTAGGAATTATTTTTTTCTAGTTCTTTCTAAATCAGTTGGACGTTTGTGGAGCAGCCATTTTTTCAGTCGAATCTCCGCCGTGGACGCTTGTTTTATAGAGGGATTCAACGTCGTTATCAGCTTCCATATGCGTCTAAACTGAACTTGTTTGGACTTGTCACGGAGATATCAGTCGTCAAAAGGAGATATTTTTTCGGACAATCCATTGCAGTTTTCCTCCCGGAACATCGCATCGCCGTTTTTGGGACTGTTCATCAGCGCTCCGGTTTGTTGCATTGCACGAGCAGTATTAGATATGTTTATCTAACATAAATTACATAATCTCTGCCTGATTTTCCAGCCGTCTGGGCTGGTTTTTATACTTTTACACAACTTGCGTTGTGTGTTTTTAAGTTTTATCTTTTTACATAAACTGAACATTTGCCTGGAAAGATGAGTTTCGGCCCACGGGGGCACGGCAAGTCTCCAAATCTAAAACCCGTTCGCCAAAAGTTGCAGTTTTCGGTAAGTGATGGCGAAGAGGACAGCATCGAAGATGCAAACAACAGCACCGGGGCCGAGTCGGGCTTCACGGAGCTGGACTCCCCGGTGTCCGTGCGGCGCAGCAGCGATAAGAGGCCGGAGGACCTGGGCAGCAGCAGCCCGCTTGGCCGAACCAGAGACGACGACGAGTCGTGGGATGAAGAGGGATTTGGCTCACCGTCTCGGGCGAAACAAACTTTTTACATGAAAGGCTCTCCATCGCCAAGGAAAAGTCCCCAGGCTTACGACAGTTCACCCGAGAGGAGTTACATTCAAGATGACATGGAAGGATCCAGCTCCCCTGTCCCGGACTGTCCTGATACACCACCCCATAAAACCTTCAGGAAACTCCGTCTCTTTGATACCCCTCACACCCCAAAGGTTTGTTTTCATGTTAACAATCACGATTTTTTGTTGTTGATTTTTAGCATCGGTTCTAACGTTACTCAAAAACTTAATGCGAGAGAACATTTTGTTGTTTACATTTGTATAATAATTCTCCTCTGCCATTGTTAATATTCAAAAAGCAAATGAAATAACGTTAGTGATGATTTGAAAAAAACAGTCCAGCCTTTATTAGGTGGATGAGTTCACCTAGTGACACAGATATTGGACTTGCTGTACGAAGTTGCGTAACCGCTTGAGTGAATCAGTCTATTGATACTAGCACATCATTACATCATTTAAAATTGTGCAGTGTTCCGTTCCCCCCCGTTTTCTTTCTTTTTGACTGTGTCGGTTTGTTTTGAATTGTACTGTGCTGTAGTCTTTGCTTTAGGAATGTGGTTTAAATGCGTTTTAAAATGAGTATTAATTATGCATCTACAGAGCTTGTTGTCGAGGGCCAGGACGATTACGATGGGATCCACGAACCGGAGAGTCGCCCTGTTTAAGAATGTGGATTCCACGAGCAAAGCCTGTCTGGACGGAAGACGAAACCAGACACCTCTAGTAAACATCAACCCCTTCACCCCGGACTCCATTCTAGTGCAGTCCTCGACACTACAAAGAAACAACAGGAAACGATCACACTGGAATGAGTATGTTGATCATAATTAACTTTAAATGTATTTTCTAGCTTTTTCTCGTTTTTTTAAAACTAGTTAATCTCCAGGAGGTTACTGACTGCTGTGAAGTATTTTGAATAGAATGCTAGACCATGCCAATACTGGACAGGTGTGGCACAGTTTGTAGGGCCGTTCGTTAAATCCGTTTACTAATTCTGTTACAAGACAAAAAGTTGGCGAGGAACCAGCTCCTCGTGTTCGCTCCATCTACACGGCACGCCCGCCATGTGCTTAGTCAGGGCCCTCTGCTGCCTCCTAGTGGTCTAATAATGTCTTTTCATTCTGTAGCTCCTGTGGAGAGGACATGGATGCAAGTGACGCTGAAATGGAAGAGGAGCTGATTCCGCCCCCAAAGGTATTTTTATTTATTTATTTATTGTAGCTGTGAGTTATTAGGAGTTTTACTCTTAAATACTTTGCTTTTCATCCAATGAAGCACAGAAATAAATTTTTGGCGGAAACTGTGAAGTCTCTGTGAACTGGTAGTTGCAACGACTTTACTTCAGTGTTGTGATGTATTTCCAAGTGAACGGGAATATTGAATAGAAGGCGGGGTTTTACTTTAGCACACCTCCTCTCCATCCCTCGCTCAGCAGACTGACGGGTGGAGGGAAGTGGTTAAGGATATTTGACCCACTGACGTCATCTGAGAAGGAACAATTATTTTCAGATTTTGAATATAGATTACTGTGACAAACCTGTTTTTTTCTGTGTATTAATGTTACGGGTTAATTCTTCACCACAAGACTAGTAATGTAATATCTGCTAAATGGGGTCAATTTTGATTTCATGATGACTTTAAACTTGGGACTTTTCATTTTATATTTGTCAAAGATCCTCTTACTGGATTTTAAAGTAACAGTTTCTGGTCAGTTTCAGTCTGGATTTTCAACAATAACACGTTTGGCCGAGAACAGGAAATGACCATCTTTTTTTTTGGTGCATCCCTACTTTAATCCATGAATATCTAGTAAGTTAAGTACTGCTGTATTTTTTCTGCCCTAATAAAAACTGATTTTCCCACAGAGGATCACAATGATGGAGAATAACATGATGTCCAGATATGCATCTGAATTCCATGAGCTGGAGAAGATTGGCTCTGGAGAGTTTGGTTCTGTTTTCAAATGCGTCAAGAGGTTGGACGGGTGTATCTACGCAATCAAACGTTCTAAAAAACCCCTGGCAGGCTCTGTGGATGAGTAAGTGATCCTTTAATGAATGCGTTTTCAACAACACTGACTATATTGAATGGAGGTTCTTATTGTTTTCTAATTATTTCTGTGAATTCTCTCCCAATAGGCAAAATGCACTTCGTGAGGTATATGCACATGCAGTTCTTGGACAGCACCCCCATGTTGTGAGGTATTACTCTGCTTGGGCAGAAGATGACCACATGCTGATTCAGAACGAGTACTGCAATGGTGGAACCCTGTCTGATGTCATTGCTGAGAACAACAGAAGCATACACTTCCTGTCTGAGCTGGAGTTGAAGGATCTGCTGCTGCAAGTCTCTCGTGGACTCAAGTACATTCACTCTACAGCACTTGTTCACATGGATATCAAGCCAAGTATGTATTTGATCATTACAGCCTTCAGTCTAAAATATCTTGTTGATGCATTGTTAAATTGTCATTTAATAATTATGCTTTAATTTTTAAAAAATTTTTCAGGCAATATATTCATTTCACGCAAACCTGCTCCAAGTGTAGAGGAATTTGAAGATGAAGAAGATGGGCCCACCACAAGTGTGGTGTACAAAATAGGTAAGATGCTAAAATGACATGCCCAGATGATTAATATAGACATGGCTTAATGAAGTGGACAAGATTTTGACAATCTCTTCCGTTTCAGGTGATCTAGGTCATGTTACAACGGTTACCAATCCACAAGTTGAAGAAGGTGACAGCAGATACCTGGCAAATGAAGTTCTTCAGGAGGTAAACACTTTTCTTTTATTATTATTCTGGTCTTAAGAATTCCTGGCAGGTCACAATCTTCTGTGAAATATAATGTACTAATTTAGCTGTCTTACCCACAGGACTACAGTAACCTGAAAAAGGCAGACATATTTGCCCTTGCTCTGACTGTAGTCAGTGCCTCTGGAGCAGAGCCCCTTCCCACCAATGGAGAAAAGTGGCACAAAATCCGACAGGGCATTCTGCCCCATATTCCACAAGTGCTTTCTCAGGAATTTTTAAGCTTGTTGAAGGTAAGGTTTCTATAAAGTAGTCCTAAATATAGGTAATTCTCAAAACAAAATCTGTAGAGCTTTAAAAAAATAAATAAATTCTTTTGGCAAAACTGTTGAAATCTTGAATGTTTGATTCAAATGTATATACCCTCCCGACAGCTTATGATTCATCCTGACCCAACACGGCGACCCTCAACCACTGACCTAGTCAGACATCCCGTTCTTCTGACTGCTTCCAGAATGAGTGCTGACCAGCTGCGTGTAGAGCTCAACGCTGAGAAATTCAAGAACGCACTTTTGCAGAAGTATGTGAGATTCTTGAATTAAAAAAAAAAAAGGCAAACATTAAAACGTCTTTCACTTGTTATAAACATATTAAATCCTACTGGTGGAAACTGTACTTCTTTAGATTGAATTAATTTTTGGTTTTTGTTTCTCAGGGAGCTAAAGAAAGCTCAGATGGCAAAGGCTGCAGCAGAGGAGAGGGTTCTATCCACAGATCGCGTTCTTACACGTTCCACAGTCCAATCCAGCTCGAGAGCTTCTCGACTCATCGGAAAGAAGATGAACCGCTCTGTTAGCCTCACAATTTACTGAACTGAACTCCAGACAAAGGAGATGACCAATCCTGAGTGAGAACTACAGTGGTGCTTATGAAAGATTGTGCACACAGACAGTTTTGTCTGTAGCCAGAAGGATGACACAGACTGTCCTGTGACTTATAGTGCTTACACTGTTTGACACTAGTACCATGGTCTATACTGAAGCTTGGGTCCTTCTGCATTGTTTTGGCAATAGCCTTTGAATATGTAATGCAGATCTGCCTTACCAATTAGGGTTGCCATTTCAAAATCTCTTGACAGAATTGCCTTTTAGTATAGATCTGTCTTCCTAATCCTTGCTTTAAGTTCCATAGGTAAGAGTTAAAATGGTCTCCCTGCACTTGCTTTCTCAAAGCTGCAGTGTTGCTCTTTTACCAAATTGGAGATGTGTGCCCCTATTGAGCCCTGATATGTGAATGTACCAGATCGAAGATTTGTGCACCTTACTGCCTGTGAAAAATGCCTGTTGGGCCACAGAACTTGGGGGTTGAGTTAGATTGCCATTAAAATGAGCACTTTGGAGGCAATGGTGAGCTTGCCACAGAAAGCCTGCTGCTATTCATGTTCGTCTGTATCCTGTTAGGGTTGGAATTTTTTCTTTCTTTTTTTTTTTCTCAAATAACTTTTAAATCATTTTATCCTTTCAAACAAGCAATATTTTATAATATCATCATCATCATCATCATCATCATCATTAAAGTGTTTGTGCTCCAGTAACCTTTTTTTGCAGATTACATTAATTTCTTTGCTTTGTTCAATTTTGGCAAATCTTGAATTTAACCATGTGACAAATGTATGCTTAAAACTGGAAGCAAATGATTTAAATGTACATATGCCATTCAAATCTCCAACCCTACTTTTGTAGCATTAAAACAATCTGTCCAGTTCATCTTATGTCCTTAGTTAATAATGTATAGTTTTGACTTATGTGCCATATAAACTACATTGATAGGGTACTGTTTAGATACTTTGGTCAAGTTAATCCTCAAAACTTCATTTTGTTTGTAAATGTTCATTTTAATAAACTGTTTTCACCTAAATGCGACTAGTTTGCTTTATATGAACTTTAACAGTTTACTTACATTTTAAACAATGTGTGTAATTAAACCTTCCCATTCTGAAGGCGCTAGAACAGGCAGCTCACCGTTTCTATGGTTACGCTCCGGCGAACGCATTTCGTGAGTCTAGCGTATCTTGCGGGTACTAAAATGTTTGGTAATGTCGTCGAAACATATTGTGTAAAAAAATAAAATTGTGAGAGGTTCATAATCATCACCCTGGCTAATGATTATTGTCATAAATTCCTGGCAAGTCTTTCAGCAGCACGCACTCATCGCTGAGTGGTGCTCTAAAACTGCGAGTTGTGTAGTTCTAGTTCTAAGGTCATGTGACCGCTCTATTGTAAAACCTCATGAGAAAACAGTTCACATCAAGAGCGACGCCAGACAGTAGTCGGGAAACACTACCTCTGAAAATGGGACTAAGGGACGAACTTCTCAAGGCAATATGGCATGCATTCACTGCCCTGGACGTGGATAAAAGTGGGAAAGTGTCTAAGTCACAGTTAAAGGTTTGTTTTTGCCTTTAAATTAACTGTCTTGTTCTTTTAAGTTTGGGCACTGGAGTGTAACAGTTGTTTCAATGGCTCAGTGCGGAAAATTCTTCGAGTTTAAGGACGCGTGAATCATAGGCGCACTGACAGTAAATGTAACAATGTTTCGTGTGACGTTTTTTTTAGAATTTCAAAACTCTAGTTAGTTTCAAAACTTCACACCGTTATGAAGTAGCCTACTCTTGGACAGAGAGTTTTGTTTCTGTGGTCTGACTTTATTGCTGTGTGTTACAGATGAGGTATTAGATAATATACAAATGCAGCCTGCCTATTTAAACACTTTTAGTTATTCTCTAATCGCTCCCAAAACGTTGACTTTGTTACAGACCTCTAAAACTGTATCCAATATTTAAAAACATTCAGATGAAATGGAAGAGTTATGCAAATTAATTAAGGTAATTATATCAACGTTTTGTCCAACACATGAAAAGGTTCTCCCAAAAATACACAACATGAGTGCTACAATGAATTCGGCTAAAAAATAAAAAACACTAGGACTATACTTCATAAGTGTTTAAGCACTGATTTAGATAACTATTATTGAATATGAATTTCCATTATTGAATTCTTATTGGATATGTTTTGGTGCTAATCTCAGTGGTGCCTTGCAGGTGCTTTCCCATAACCTCTGCACAGTGATGAAGATCCCTCATGATCCTGTGGCTCTAGAGGAACACTTTAGAGATGATGATGAAGGTCCTGTTTCCAATCAGGGATACATGCCCTACCTGAACAGATTCATTCTGGACAAGGTGAGCACTTCTTTCATTGTCCAAAGTTTTGAGGATTGTGGGCCATCACTGAGTGGAAAAATGATCTTGCGACAAAATGTCTGGATTTCCCACATGTGGACATTTTAGAAATTAGTTTTTCTCCAAATATATGTTGACTGACTGTACTGACAAATAATGCTTTTGAGGGCCATTCGTATTACAGACAGCATGCGGTTTTTCATGCTGAGCCATGCAGTTTATCATAAATGCTGTAATTCTTGTATGGATGTTCATTTTCTTATGTGAAAATTTGTCATCTTCATGGAACATTTACCTAAATTTGACTAAAACAACTTGTGCATTTAGATCTCTTTAAAGTAAATGTTTGATAAAGTAATGAAAGGCATCCAAGCATTACTCTGGAAATCCAGAGTTCTCGCGAGAGCACAATTTGAATATGCTCAGCGAGTTCAGGTCTGGATTTCCAGGCTATCCAAGCATGAGAATTTGTTTCATTTGGCAAGAGAAATGATGTTGAAAGTAACATGGAAGAATTGCTTTCTTTGTAATTTCTCATTTTCTTGTGCAAAAGGAAACCGAATGAGGGAAGAGATTTCTCAATGCACTACAAAGCAGTTTAATTTTGGTGTTTAGGCAAGATCTGTTGTTGAAAAAGGTATCATAAGCAACATTGAATTTGAATGCCTAAAATTCAGTAGGTAATTCTGTAAAAAAAAACAGTGGAAAGGCAAATTATACCCTTTGCCTATTTTATGTTTGTCTGAGGTCTCATGTTTAACTAACTTTGGGGCATGTACATCTCTAGCCACGTATTGTCAGCTTTCTCTGGTCACACTTCTGCCTCTAATTGTATAGTTGTATGACTGACCAAACACTCACTCCACCCTGCTGCAAAGAGACCCGCCTTTCCCCTTTCCCTGCATTCCATTTTGATTCTCAGCCAAGTAATTTAACTTGTGGTCAGTGGGAGAAAACAAGTTACAGTGCTTTACTTAGTTTTACACTCATACAATCACATATACACACACAGTCATGGCCTTCTGTCAGTACACAAACAGCTTAGTCACACATCTTAATTCTCATTGCAAGACTATGGATGATTGTGTGATTTTTTTTTTTTTTGGAGGGGTAAATTATGCCCCACATCTTTCATAACCTTTCAGTTCTTTTGATTCCAGAAATGCATTGTCTGTAAAATGCTCTGATGTCAAATGAGGAACAAAAGAGCGCAAACCAACACAAGACCAAAATAGATTGAAGTTATATTAAAATGGGCTAGTGCTGTGTGACCCACTTCTTCTAATACGTAGTGTGGTTGTGCTCCGGTATAACATGCTGTGGCCACAATATGTTTAGAGTTCAAAATGTGTTTGTTTCTCAGCTATGTTTTACTTGAGATGATAGTTAGATGATGCTCAAAAACTTGTCCAAATGATAGGAATATGCGACCCTTCAAAAGTTTGTGATTTAGTAGTGTTAGTTGATAAAAAGTAATACCTTTTCCAGCAAAAATTATTTAAATTGATTTTAAAAAGTGAGTCAAGATTGTTACAAAAAAATTATTTCAATTAATGCTTTTGAGCTTTCTTATTCACAAAAAATATTAAGCAGAACAACTGTTAATACCACAGCCATTTTAAATCCTAATCATGTTTGACATTATAATGTTTTATTATTATTATTATTGTAATTATGAAATGCAGCCTTGGAGATCCACTAAAGTGTATAATTGACCATTGTCCCAGGCAATTGCTTTTCTACATGTGCTAGTTTAATGTATTTTATATTACTCTGTCTTTCACCTCACATAATCAAATATGAATAAAATGAATACTTGATGTTCATTCCAGTAGCTTTGTAAAGTGAGATAATTGGTTTTTATTCCTTACTTCTTTGTTATATTAAAATTGTTGACCATAGTTATGAGTTGACACTGTTTTGTGAACTTCTAGCTCACAATATTCAGTTTGTGCCATTATTACAGGTCAAATATACACGTAAATCTTCTATAGTTAGAAATATTCACTCAAAGACCTGATTGCATTGGCTAGCTGTCAGCTGGAGCTGTCTTGCTCATCCCAAACACTTTATACAGTCAGAGAAACCATAAAGCAGTTATTCACAGGCGTGATAAAGTCTATTTATGAATGTGATGGAGGCCAAGCTCCACTGAATACAAATGAACAGCTTCATCTGGAGAAGAACAGAGGCTCCACTGGCCTCTCAGGTCTCCACAAGGCCCCTATTGTGAGGCTCCCGGAGAAAGCAGGGGCGCGATGGGAGGTGTGCGTGTAAGCGAGGGATAAAATCTGGCACATATATTAGTAAAGAGGAGCTGCCATTTCAAAACAAACAGACTTACACCACTGCAACTAAGACGGCGCTTGCGTTTACAGTGGATTACAGTGTTAGTTGTCTGGTCTCTTTTGTTGCAAACATTACTCCACATAGACTCGAGTCTAAATAATGTAGGGCTATAATAGGTCATCAGTTCAGCATCTTCTTGTCGTTTGGTTTTAATGTATGAATGATGCAAGCATGATACATGATAGGAAGTCCAGCATGCCTCTGTCAACTGTAGTCTCAAGTTGCGTCATATTTTCTGGGTTTATTTTTTTTAAAGGTAAATTTATTTTCCTTCTTTTGGAGCTAAAAAGATAATCAATTTACTCAAAATATTTAAAAAACAAACATGCAACATTTGCGAACAACAGCTGTTAAAATTTTAGATATTTGTTGAGCTGTTATTGTGCTGCTGACCTGGGGTTTCCCAAAGCCAACTATGGTCTTAAGTTACGTAATTACCAAGAGTTCAATGGAACCTGCAACCAAAGTTGGCTAACGATGCTTTTGGGAAACACACCCCTGGTTATTTCTTTTCAAAATATATTCTTTGTCAATAATGTATATAGCGGCTAGTTCTTATTAATATGTTGTAGGTTTATATTGAATAATGACTGTAATATGTTCCAGAGTAGATTAGCTTTTGTCAGACTTGTGTTCAATACATATTTAGTACTTTATAATTTGAATTTTGCCCTATCATTTAAAGGCATAACTACTTTTGTTTAATTAGGTTTGTCAGTTTTTGTCCTTTGGAACAAACAAAACAAATTCGGGTTTTTGTAGTTTACATGTCACGGGGACAATCGAGTGGTGCAGGTACGTCAGAACCTGGTCGTCTAATTCGCCGCTGGTTACTTCGAGGTTTTCCTCTGGGGTTTTATAATGGAGTTTTTGGTGGTTTTTTTGTGTAAAATAAAGCCGTGTTGTAAACAACTTGACCATACTTTGACATTGTGTTCTACAGCATAAATTGCACACACACACACACACACACACACACACACACACACACACAGCGAAAACATGCATTTTGAAGCAGTTATGTAAATTTTTTAAAACATACATTTTTAAGTAACTGACAGCTTGGGGTATGAGTGTGTGCGTTGTAGAACAAAACTTCAAGTCACATTTAATTATATAGCACTTTATACAATACGGATTGTTTCAAAGCAACTTAACCATGATAACAGGAAAATTATCAGTTGAAGTCAGTTCATTGTTGATTCAGTTCCGTTGTAAAGTAAAGAGTGGTTTAATATTCAATTAATAAATTAGTTTATTTCATCTATAAAGCAGTTCTGCAAAAAATTGTCATTCTCCAGCTCAGATCAGTTCTCATACAACAGCGAAATGACAGTTCTTCTCAGGCCAACAAACAAACACAGTGTGATTATGATTAATCACAAGTCAGAATTCAGATCGGGATCGGTAGCATTTAAATATTCATCCAGTTCCTTTTTCTTGATGATGGGATTCATCAGGCCAGTATGGAGCCGAAGCTGGTCATAGGGTCTGTGCGAGGACCCGTCTGGTTCTTGTGGTCTCTGCTGAGCATCTGTGCCGATGGCTGTCATTTCGACGAGGCCTTCACAGGGGATTTTCCTGCAGACCCGGTCTCTGCTGACATTCTGGGGTGCGTGTCTTGGTGCAGGTCCACCTTCTGATCTGGATTTCGACTACGGTAACCTTGGGGATAAGGATGAGACATACAGACTAATATTAGCGTAGATGTTATTCTTGTTGTACATTGGGTGTTATAGGAAGTGTTCCCTATTACGGTTGACCTAATTTATGCAGCCTAACAATAATTTAATTTAATTTAACTGATTTGAGTAATAAAATGTATCATGTGTTATGTGTATGCCATGGTAAAGAGATGTGTTTTTAGTTTAGATTTACACTGACAGAGTGTGTCTGCTTCCTGAACAAGGCTAGGAAGACTATTCCAGAGTTTGGGTGCTAAATAGAAAAAAGGATCTACAGCCTGCAGTTGATTTTGATATTCTTGGTATTATCAACTTACCAGAATTTTGAGATTCAGGACTACAATGCGTTAAGAGCTTGCTCAAGTACTGAGCTAAACCATTTAGTTCTTTGTAAGTAAGCAAGATTTTAAAATGTATGAGATGTGTTATGGGGAACCAATGTCGTGTTGACACAACTTGGCTAGTGTGGTCATACTTCCTGGTTCTAGTAAGATATCTAGCTTCTGCGTTTTGGAGCAACTGGACATTTATTTATTTTTTTAAGCGTGCAGGGTGTTTAACACCCCCAGTAGAGCATTACAATAATCTAGCATTGAGGTCATAAACACATGAACTGTTCCTCATTTGTTATTGAGAGCATTTGTCTTTATTTAGATATGAAGGAACCAGCGGCGAATTAGAATGAAGGGTTCTGACATCATACCTGCACCACTCTAAAACAGCATTATTTTTAAACACTTGCACTTTGTAACACAAAGTTTGTTTTCAGGCCCCCAAAATGCTGTCGTCATGTAAATGAATGGCCGAAACGCATGGTTTTTAGTTTTTAGTTGAAAACGGTGTCGTGTTAACGGCCCCAAAGCTTGCTTTGCTAAAATGTTTTGCAGTTTTCGCAACAGAATGTTTCAGATGCACTATTCAGATGGGCACTGGTTGCAAACTGTGCCCAGAATCCTCCAAAAGTATCCATGGGAACTCTAGTTAAGTACTGAGGGGAAAACATGTCTTATTTGCAGTGTTGTGTGTGCTTTGAATAGGTTTCAGGCCTTCTGTGCACTTGTAAACCAGATTCAGGACATTTTGTTCATTCTGATCTGTACATCAAATCTGCTTAGAGTTGAACCTATCTAACACTTTATTCTGCCCATTATTTTTTTTTGCATTTTCAGTTCCATAAGGTCTCATGAGGACTTTTTTCCCCCCTCCAGGTCCAGGACAACTTTGACCGAATGGATTTTAACAGGATGTGTTGGACACTGTGTGCCAGAAAAAACCTAAACAGAAACCACCTTCTTATCTCAGATGATGATGCATTTAAGATCTGGTGCATTTTCAACTTCCTGTCTGAGGAAAAATATCCGTTGGTCATGGTCGCTGAGGAGGTGAGAATGAGAACTAAATTCTTAAAACAAAATGTCACAAGAAAGAACCAGACAGCTTGGTTGAATCATTTGCAAAATGACGCAGACTTACATGCAATATGAAAAAGGTGCTACTAAATATTTAGTAAATGTAGATGCAGAGATCTGCATACTGAAAATGCACATACAATTGTCTAAAAACAGGGTTTCCACACCTTTTGACTAATTATTTTTGACTTTTTGAGTTGTTTGTGATCACTGGAGAAAGATTTTTATAAAGAATAATTGAATTTCACACAAAGAGCTTTTGCGTTCTGACGAAACATTTTAGAGCCTAACAACATTTTGTATTCAACAATTTTAAAATTCAAATATTTCTTTTAATTTTCCTGAATTTTCCAGGCATTCAAATCAAAATTCCCCAATATTCCCGTATGTTTTTGGAAACCTTGAAAAGAGAACAGCCTCAATTCCAACCTCATTTCATGATTAATAGTGTATTTTTAATCACCTATGATAATTGAATGTAAAAAAACAAAAACAGTATACAATTTATTATCTTGTACTTCTGTTCTATAAACTTCTGTTAAGTTCTCCCATTCTGGTTATGATTGTGATCAGTCGGTAAGAAGGAAGTTGTCAGTTTGCTGTTATTTTATGTCACTGTGATATTTGAATAGAGAGGGAACTATATCAGTATCATTCAACTTTTCTTAGTCATATAAATACAATTACTGAATGTGCCAAAGAAAACTCAAACTCAAATCCATAATACAGCAGAATATCTATGTTGCACACGAAAAACTATCATTTTACTAAAAAACGTGCATTTGTTTTAGGCACACGAAAATACCTTTCCGTTTCTACATGTTTCATTGAAGTATTAAAAAAGTATTTATCTAATTATTTGTTTGTTCTCAGATAGAGTACTTCCTTCGTAAGTTAACGGATACCATGGGTGGCAGCTGGATCGAAGAAAGATTTGAAGAGTACAAGCTCCAGCTGAGCAGCAAGCACCCGTGTCTGATCGTGTGGGAGATGATCGAGTTGGTGGGTAAGGGTCACTTCAGTAAGGGCATGGACCGCCAGACCCTCTCCATGGGCATTAATGAAGTGTTCCAGGAACTTATTCTGGATATGCTCAAACAGGTAAGGAGTATGGCTCCAGTATAATATAAACTGTATACAGTATACACATACAGGGTCCAAAATTTACTTTTTGCCATAATTTTCTTGATTTTTCCTTTCGTATTTTTGACAAAAATGTAGCGTCACCCGCAGCATATGAGATGAGCCAGGGTTCATCTTTCAGGGAACTGGCACCCGTCACAAATGCTTTTCTCCATTTTTTTTCTCTCCATACTATTATATTCTCCAGTTATGGAGAAAAAAATGTCACAAATTTTTTTTTTTTTGCAATGTTTTGCATCATGTCATCATTCGATCATATATTCTATATTATAATTTGATATATAATGCAATCTTTCCTAAATTTACCAGTCAATTTTGCGTCTTATTTGGCATTTTGCAGGTCTTAATTTTGGACCCAAAATAATTTTATTATTATATTATAGACAGTTGTGCTCATACTCTTTGAAGGATCTGTTTGATGTACACATTAAAAACAGTAAAATTGCGCAATTATATTACAATTTAAAACTAATTTCTATTTTAAAAGGTACATTTTTGCTGTGATGGGCAAAGCTGAAATTGCAGCAGCCATTACATAGTCTTCAGTGTCACACGATCCTTCAGAAATCATACTAATATGCTGATATGGTGTTCAATAAACATTTCTAATTGTTATTATTGTTGAAACCAGTTGCGCTGCTTAATATTTTTGTGGAAACCATGATATATTTTTCAAGGATTGTTATTTCTATTTGTTAGTTTTTTTAATCTTGTGTCTTTACTGTCACTTTTGATCAATTCAATGCATAATTTTGAATGATAGTGTATATCAATTATTTAAGCTTATGTAATGTATGAAGTCATTTTGAATGAACATGGAAAATCCGGTTTGTTTCAATCAGTGTTTCACTTTTGGCGGCTGTTGCCAAGCCTGTTACAATTTAATTTCTTCATGGCTAAGATAAGTCATACCTGGAATGTTAATGTCTTAACAGAGTGTAGAATGCAATATAAGTGTTAATAATGGCCTTTAGTATACCGACGTCTGGCTATCAGCCATTATATCAGTTGCCTGTGTTTTGATGTCTGTATGGTTTGTAGATCTGAGGCCAGTGTGAACAAAGCACACTTGCATCAGTGTTGTTTTCTGCTTTGACTGTGAATGAGAGAGAGATTGGTGCCAAGGCCAGCTGTGCAGGCACAGTCAGGAAAAGATACAGATTAACTAAGTCATAGGAAACTGATTCTTAAACAGGACGCAATACTTACATGGCTTGAAATGTGCATTCAGTGTTAAAGACGCCTTAGAAAACATGTGAGTCAGCATGGGTATCCAGACTTTTTGGTCCATCTAGCACTTGTAGCAGTGATACAGAGTGACTCATAGATCATTTGAGGAGCAGGACTCACTGTTGTTTCCAGTTGTCGGCTCCACCAGCAGGGAACTGTCAACTGAACTTCAATGTGACCTGTTCTTTTGACCTCTTACAGGGTTACATGATGAAAAAGGGCCACAAAAGGAAGAACTGGACCGAGCGGTGGTTCCTGTTGAAGCCCAGTGTCATTTCATACTATGCCAGTGAAGATCTTACAGAGAAGAAAGGAGACATACTACTGGATGGAAGCTGTTGTGTTGAGGCAAGAATGTTTTTCTGCAGTGATTTATAGTAAACATGATCTCAACTTGGCTTTTACTGTAAGTGAAATCTGTCTGCAATTGTTATGGTGACATCATTCTCATGGACGCATTTCCTTTTCCTCTTCTTGTGATGACCTCATGCATTCCTCTGCAGTCCTTACCCGATAAGGAGGGCAAAAAGTGCCTTTTCTACGTTAAGTGCTCTGAAAAAAGCTTTGAAATCAGCGCCTCCGATAAGAAGAAAAAACAAGAGTGGATTCAAGGTGAGGTGAAATATCCAATCAAAAGTTTGGTCACATTGGGTCTCATTCACTACACGTTCATACACACATGAATCTGTTCTTAACATCGTTCGGATGTTATTGAATTTGGAGTATTCTAAATGAGCAACAATGTGCCTGAGGTTAGTCATTTACATAAAACACGACCAAACCATCTCCATATAAGGGCTTTCCGCACTCCCTTTCTTACAGCCTCTTGTCACTCTCGTCAAACTTGCCGCTGTTTGCAGACGCACTATTGTCTGTTTCTCGAGCAATGGCAAGTATGCCATTCTCACCAGTTCTCAAAATAAACCCCTTTTATACAGACCCAGATTACAAACCTCTCACGGGCCAGCTGTACAGACGCATATCTGCGTTATTCAGAGACCTCACAGCTGAAGCTTTAACGCAGCTTTTCTTACTCTTTAACTGTACATGATGGAATGTATTTGATAATTTTATAAATGGATTTTATAACACAATTAATGCAACATACTTCAATATAATTATAGTTGTGTTAGCATGAAATATAACAGGCTGATTTGGTCCTCAAAAAAAACTTTGTTATCATTATCAATGTTGAAAACAGTTGTGCTGCTAAATAGTTTTATGAAAACGTGATACGTTTTCGGGATTCTTTGAATATAAAGTTTAAAAGAACAGCATTTATTTGAAACCGAAATCTTTTGTAACAGTACTTTTATTTTTTTTTAAAATTTTTTTTACTTTTGAGCAATTTTATGAATCCTTGCGGTAGTGTAGTGATATTGTAGTTTTGAATACTTTACTATTATTCTAAAATGTGGTAAATACTCTAATAAAGAATGAGTAGATCTGAGAAAAGTGTACTGGAGTGCATACTGTGTATATTGTGTCATCCTTTTTTGTTATTCACCATTGTCAGGTTAGTATATTACATTTTTGTGAGATTTATCTTGTTAATATTGAAATATTGAATAATTTCTGTCATTTATGCCCACTCAGCTATTCAGACTTGTATCACACTCCTGAAGGTCGGACGCCCGGCTCCACACCACGAGGCACGGGAGAAACGGCGAGAGTTACGACAGAAACAACAGGCTGAGCAGGAAGAACTGGAGCTGAGGATGACCGAGCTGCAGACGGCCAATGAGAACAAACAGAGAGAGCTGGAGGCCATGAGGAAGGTCTGTAATGTTCTTCAACAGCTGCTGTAGTTTCTAGCAACTCAAACAAATGTCTCACTCAGACATTTTTTGTCTGGAAATTGCATGTTTTGTTCCTTCTACATTTAATTTAGATTTATATTTATAATTTATGTTAGATTTTGTTTCTTCGTGATGAAAAAAAACAATCCTTGCGAAATTTCACCATGTCTGGAAAATTTGACAAAAACATTTTGCATTTAAAATGAACAGATAAAGTGTTCTAGGCATTGTGAACAAAACTACAAATATACTGCACTGCAGTTTGATGAGTGAAACAGGAACTTTGTCTGTTGCCAAACTGACCATTCATGAAACAATGTTTCCCCAGGAACCCACGGTGGTTCTTTGTAATCTCTCTCTCTCTCTCTCTCTGCTATTCATGAATTTTGATGTCACTGAAACCCTTTTCTTTGATTTCAAGTACCACCTTCCTTATTCAGGCCCTCTACAGAAACTTTCAGCAGAAGTCGTTTCATCCTAAACAGCCTGTACTGAAAGCCGAAATAAGATTAGCTCGAGTGTGTGGTTTCACACCCTATAGAGAGATGTGGATTGAGCAAAGAAGTGAGTTTAGTATGCATGTGTGAGAGTTGGGGGTTGGGAGTTTGGAGAAATAGTGTTTTCTCATTTAACCCCTCTAACCTTCTTTCGTCTCATTTCTCGTTATCCTAATTATCTTTTCTGGTTGAGTGATTTAATATTGTTAAATCAGGGTTTAGCCAGACTTATCCCCAATGAGTTTTGTCACCAGCAAGTGGATTTAAATCTTTAAGATAAGCATGACCATGAACGGATTTAGCACATCGACTAATCAACCAAGACTGAGATTTGAATGGTGAGCATTTAAATGTTGAGTAATGTGCAGTAAAGGAATTTGTCTTTCGTTTGTCTGCGTTTATAGACTTTAAGCAATACTAAATTAATCTTTTGGCATACAAATATAAATCAATAATTAAGATGAAATTTACTCACCCTCAAGCTGTTCCAAACCGGTATGATTTTCTTCTTCTTCTGCTGAACACAAAAGAAGATATTTTGAAGAATATGTGTTACCTAACAGTTGATAGACCCCGTTGACTTTCATAGTTTGGAAAAAAAAAATACTATGGACGTCAATTGGGTCCATTCTTCAAATTACTTTCTTTTGTGTTCAGCAGAAGAAAATACTAACAGCTGATCACAGTATATTACACGCAACACAATATTCTCTGATAGAAAACCAGTGGCACAGTAAATACAGTGTTAACTGGGAACAATCCTTTAATTTACGGTGATGACAAGTTCTCATTGTCTGGTCCAGTTGTGTCTGAACCGTTGTCTGAATGGAGAACAGTCCAGCATTGATGTGTCAGTGCCTCTCCCCCTGTCCTCTAATACATGGCAGGACAATAGGGGCCTGGGGAGAGAGCTAGAGAGGGCCGTTCCAAACCCTGAGGAGTTACTGGAACAATATCTGCCCTGTCACTCAGCACGGCCACCTGGGATCTCACACTGACCTGCAATCTGACCACAACCATATAGTGATTGAGGGGTGAGACTCTGTAAATGGAGGATATTGTTGCTGTTTATATTTAACTAGAAATTAAAATATATATTCTGGCTTTTACAACATTGTGCTGTGTGGATGTGTCAGTTTTAGTGGTTCTGTGTTTTATTTGAGTTTGGTTTGCTGAAAGATCCTGCTATGCTAAAGTTTCCATATGATACACTTTCACTGGCCCTAATCCAGATGGTACTGCCCATCTCTGACCACTTGCATTCTGGGTAGTGGTATTATGATCTAAAGAAGAGAAGTTGCTTGTTTCCTCCTTTTAATAGCCAACTCTTAAAATCCAGTTCAACACGTGTATGTGTGTATCTGCTTTCTCTACAAATTAAGTCTTTGTGTTGCACAGAAACTGGAGGAGGCCGCAGCCAATGCAACAGAAGAGGAACGCAGACGTCAGCAGACCCAGGACGAGCTGCAGGATCTCTACCGGGTGGAAATGGAGAAAGAAAAAATGGTACTTGTTTTCTCTGTATACCTGATTGGTGACTGTTTGGCTAGCTTTCTATTGACACAGCACTCACTCTTCTATGGTTTTGATGTCATGCACCTAGAGATGTTAATCTGACCAATAGCAGTCATTGATTACTTCAGCTCCACGGGTCCTTATTTGATCATTACAGGAAGTACTCTGCAGCATATGTTCTGCTTTCTACTATTATAACTGGAAATGTGGAAGCACAAAATTTTCACACAGTCACACATAAAAATAAAGTAAAAAAATCAGTCTAATTCTCTCTGCACTGATAGTTTAGATTTTATGGCCTTTTTTAAAGGGAGAGTTCATGTTTGTCATCATCATGTGGTTCCAAACCTGAATGACTTTACTTTCTTCTGTGGAAGTGGAACAAATTTTGTCCAATGAAAGTCAATGGGGTCCGGTGTTGTCTTGATAATTAAAACATTATTTGAAATATCTTCTTATGTGTTCTGCAGAATAAGGGATTTTTACAATTATTTTGTGTGTTTTAGGTGCGCCATCAAATGGAGGAACAGGTGGCTCAAAAGTCCAGTGAGTTAGAGCAGTATCTGCAGCGTGTACGCGAGCTGGAGAGCATGTACCACCGCTTAGAAGAAGCACTAGAGGACGAAAGACAGGCCAGACAGGATGAGGAAACTGTCAGAAAACTACAGGCCAGGTAAATATGTGTATAGTCAGGGCCGTTTATGACCATGTTGGTGCCCTATTTCAGCAATATGGTTGAATAAATACATACAAAATAACAAAATTAATTAGCCTATTCAAAATATTTTGTAGGAGACTAAGATTTTCACATATGAACAGGATCCTTTGTTTTCGGGTCATTTTTTAAAACACCACAGCAAAACGTATGTAAATGGTAAAGATCACATAATAATTGTGTTATTTTGGCGACACGTCATTTACAGTGGGTGACATTAACAAAGCATTTTTACTTTAGTTACTGTAGTAAAGAGAGTCTGTCTCTTCCAAGCCTATTTGTTTAGTTCCTCGCTGTAGTTTATGTGAGAATAAGCTGTAGTTTGATCTGTCCAGCAGTTCCAAAGGAACATATTACTATACCACAGACACACAGTTAAGGCATGAAGGTCATGTGGCACCGTGAATGGGGCAACCTACAAAGGGCCGTCCATTTCCTTGTAAGGTGGGAAGTTGGAGTATAGCGTCACAAACACATGATGTCTGTTCAAGACTGCAGTTCCTGTTCCCTGTCTCACCCCACGAAAGCCATCTCTCTTCCTGTGTTTGTGCTGACCCATCGCAAGCTCATCACTTTACCCAAACACACACAAACTGACACAATCTGCACTATTACCCGTGTGTGAATTCCCCTCATTTATATGGTCCCACATCTTGTACTTTGGCTCGCAAAGGCCATTCTGTTTAAAATGTAATGTGTACATTGCTTTATACAGTCTATTTTAGGTCACACGAGTTACAGTAAAAATGTATCTTAAATTTAATTTACTTTACATTTGTAACCGTATGTCAGTACTTAGTTTGCAGGGTTGTTATTTAACGTTATCTGTGTCATATTCATCTGCAACCTCAATGTGGACTTTTCCAAAGAGCCATTTGGCCAAAATGTTAAATGCATTGTAAAGCAAACACGAGGAGTTCTCCACATGAAAGACACAACTGGCAGATCAATATGCTACTACTTTTTTCTCTCCAATACATTAGGAAATTAAATGTGGAAGCTTTTAACTGTTGTAGGTATTAATTATAGTGAGTTTGCAATTCACTATTTTTATTAATTTTAAGGAATACTGAATCTGTTTTTGTGCAAGTCAGACGAGTAAATGCATGCTCACATTTATTCTAAAACTAAAGTAACAGCGCCTCTGCACTTACTCCCGATTTCTCTTAACATGGGGACAGGAGAGGTGTCAGTCAATAAATGGGAAGACACAGTAACTTAAATGACTTTTTTGAAAAAGTAACTCAGATTATTTGTAAATTTAAAAGGAATGTGTATGCGTTACTTACTGTTTACTTGAAAAAGTATTCTGATTAGTTAACTGGTAATGCGTTACTCCCAACACTGCTCAAATACACTCTTATACTGGTGCTGGCAGTGTTATTTCATTAACACACTATGACAAATTGTTTATAATGTATAGCCTACTTTTTTTGTGGCACAGCAGTAACGCAAGAGCTTGCGACAAGGATTTACCACTTCCTCCCGCCACTTTTCGGTTTGCCTCTCTACTGGTTGTCTCTAAAAAGCTTGTAAATATAGTATAACAGCATTTGAAAATGAAATGTTTTTTTAAATGTGAGCATGTGCATCTCTGTCTGCTGCAGTCTGTTGGAGGAGGAGGTGTCCAAGCGTGCAGAGCTGGAGCAGATACACCTGTATCAACAGCAGACCATTTCTCAGACACAAGCAGAGAAGCAGGAGCTGGAACGAGAACGGCTGGCAAAGGAAAGCGCTTTGGAGTCTGCCATGCAGCAGCTGCAGCAGCTCGAGGCGGACAGACAGGGGGCTCTGGAGCAATATGAGGTAAGACACTAGAATAATAAAGCTGCAGGCTAATTATCCTCGAGTTGTGATCGTTCTTGCGCTCAAAAATGTTCATGTGTAGATTGCCATCTAGTGGCTGAATTGGTCCAATGTAACCACTCTTTTATAATGCTACTTCTCATGGTGGGTTTGTATGTTTTTGTCTGAGCAGGAGGTGATGAAGAAACTAGCAGATGCTGCTAATAATACAAAGAGCTGGAAAGACAAGGTGACCCACCATGAGGGACTCATACGGCTCATTCAGCCAGGTGACCTATTTTTTTTATTTAAGCACTTTTATTTAACTTTTATTTACCAGCACTTGATCTTTTCACATACGACTATCATTTTTAAGTTAAGCCTTATTCACATCGAGACTGCACACATTTTTGACAACAAAAGATAATAAAATGTAACAATGCATTTATATTAACCCCTTCACACCAATTATGTAATATACATGCGATGGACCATCAATTTTTTATTTATAAAATTTCTATTATTATTATTACTAATTACAACAATAAATTTGCTATCATTAGCGATGTAATTATTGTCTGTTTTAATAATAATAAATAAAATGTTTTTTTAAACATATTACCGGTTTATTATTATTATTATTTACTGATCATCTAGTGCCATAAAAATGCAGTTGACCGTTTACGCTCATATTAATCCAATCTGTGATTAAATTTAGATTAGTGTCTGCTGAATTAATTAATTTTCATATCTTATTAATCTTGTATGTTTTTTTAAGGTCCTAAGCACCCTCAGAAAATCACAAACTGGGGACCTGCAGCATTCACAGAGGCAGAACTGAGTCTGAGAGAGAAGGACTGGCAGGTCAAGAAAAACAGGCCTGCTACACCCCAGTAGTGCCCTTGAAGTTTTGTTAGTTCTACTGTGCTGTTAATACACCGTTACTGTAGATAAAGTCACTAGGGAAGTATGTATGCTGCCTCTGTGGGGTTAGTCTCTGACCACACTAAACCTGTAGGCCACTTGACTTTACATGGGGTAAAGTTTAGCCTGGCTTCATCTGAAGAATCGTGTCTCACCATTGCAATCTATACTGTAACATTCCAGTGTCATTTGGCCCTCTGCTTTGAAGTGATTTTATACATTTTTGTATGATGTTCTACATCTTGTAAATGTGTTAATTTTGGTGCATTTCCACCAAAGTAATGACAGATGTTTCTTCTCCGTAGTTCATGAGTTTTAAACCCTTTTTTATTTTTTATAACTGAAAAACCTTACTGACCAAGTAACTTTTTACAAAGTGCACTTATGCATACATTGCAGTCATCTCTAATTTAGTGGGTTTTTTCCATTATTTTTAAATGTATTAAAAATGTCTTATCATTTATCATGTAAAATGGACTAATGAAAAACATTGATAATTTATACTATACATAATACTTTTGCAAGACCAGTTCACATAGCAGTTGTACCCATTCTCATTCAAGGAGACATGATTGCAGTATTAACTAATTAACAAAACTCATTACCACAATTTATCTGTGTTTACAATACCGTACCAAACTAATGCGTTTGCCTCAAATTAATGCCCAGATTTAAGTCCTGAGACTGTATTGTTTATCATTCAATAAAAAAAGCATTATTTAATTGTTGTAAATCATTTATTTTCTGTGTTAAATAACCTACTTCCTTGATACCGGAGTAATTTTGTTCAGTGCGTGAAAGGTTTTAATGATAACCGTCCACAAGGGGTCGCTAGATTACTGTATTACAGCCCTGCTTGTAGAAATGGTTGGATATTGCATGTGAAGGAACCTTAAATTGGGCTGAAAAGGGACCTGGTTAATTGCTGAATTTTTTTAAAATACATTTATAAATATGTAATGTATTCCTTATTCATATTGGACAAATTTGTTGGAGAATTTAAATTTGAGAACTCAAAGCTTTTATGTCGGAATGTCACGAGTTGGCCTATAGGCTATCAGCTGTTTCTTTCATGTAGGTAGGGCATATTCTGTGCCTTAGGGCTAGTTTATGATACGCATTTTGTTTTATTTATATCTGCGACCCTACTAAATTCTACGCCCCTGATATTTGGTTATATCACGCTTTATATTCTAATCGTTGAACACACCAAACACACTTTTGGTAGAATTCCAACGTCCTTGCGTTATTCAGCCTGAGGGTGGCGCTTTAATGATGATTGACAGTATAGGCTACACACTAGTGATGGGCAATCCGGCTCTTTTTCGTGAGCCGGCTCATTTGACTCAGCTCACTGAAATGACCCGGCTCTTTTGACTCACAAACGGCTCTTTAAAAAATAAACGTTTTAACTCCCTGAAAGTCCACCGCACAACAGTGCAACGTGAATATTCACATTTTTTATTGTCCATAACAACCCGAAAAATTGCCTGCTCTCCTTGCACATCTAATTAATGTGCAAAGTTTTCCGACAATTTTTCTTAGGCCTAGGCCTACCTTCTTTTTTTATGTGGATGTTTTTGAGCTTGTAGAAGTTAGCTCTTACGTTCTTCTGAACATCTTGCGCTGCCATTGCCCGATGTCATTTCTGAGTTATATCCATAATCTGCCTCTCTTTTAAATGTTCCACAAGTGGTAGGCTACAATGACTGGTTGTTTTAAAATATAACTAATATCGAAACAAAATAACCCAGTCAGTCTCATCTACGAGACGTTTAGGCCTCCTCCTGACAGCTCGGCTCATAGCTTGCAAGTTTGCTTAGTGGCAAACTTTCTTCATTTGATTGGTTTAACCGCCACCCGCCCAAATTGAATTAAAATATTATTTTTTGTCACGCCATCCGCCCGATCAGAGGTTTATCCGCATATAGTGTGTGTGTGTGTGTGTGTGTGTGTGCGTGCGTGCTCGGCCCTCCCTCATGCAGTATAATTGGTTGACATCGCGTGTTTGATTGACAGGAACAGAGTGTGAGGCTGATCAGACAGTCGAAACGAATGTGTGTGCGCCTTTAGGCCGATAGTCTAATTATTTTGTTGTGTTTCTTTGAATTAGTCAATTATTTTAAATAAAATTAAAATAATTCATTATTTCTTTATTACATAATGATTTAATTTCTATAGGCTATATATTTTTAAATAGAGTCGGCTCTTCAGATATGCGAGCCAGCTCCCGTCGTTCACCTAAAAGAGCCGGCTCTTAGATCCGGCTCATTCGCGAACGACCCATCACTACTACACACACGACAAACGCATAGAATGTCATCTTAGAATTGTATAATAGAATTGTATAAACTGCCTCTGAATGTTGTTTTAGAACGTTGCAAGTTGTGTAGGAATTCCAGTGAGGAAAACAAAGTCTTGTCTATTCTCAGAACAAACATAAAAACAAACACAACATAACTATTGTGTATAGAGGCTGGCTATTCACACGAGCACGTTTAAACTAAAGGATTTAATTTGATATGTTACTCCACATAGGAACAGACACGCCAAAAAAATACTGACCTGATGGCAAACACATTGCTGAAGCGGACTGAAGCGAGGTGAGGTAACGTGAAAGTAAATGGGGCAGTCTGAAACCTGCCCCAATGCGCGCTGCAGTTCCATATTTCACCACAGATTTACATTGGAAATTTGTGGGGCGCTGTAGAGCTTGGTAGGGCTCAGAGACCGGCTGCCCCGCGAAGTATCCCTATTTTTTTACAGTCTATGGAAGTATCAAGATAGGCCTATACCGAATCCATGGCATGCGGAAAATCTTAATATATCCTGCTGCTCACTGACTTAAAATAGTCTATAAAATCTGAAAAATATTTGTTGCAGAATGCTTAACAGGTTTCATTTTTTTTTAGTAATTCAGTGTAGGCTATATAGCCTAGTCTCTATGTTTGGATGAATATTTTGGTGGGGCACTTAATTAACCACACCTAACCTTACACAGACAAGCTGCAGCTGATATGTTTTTAAATATGACTCAATTCTATTCAAGATGTATTACAGGGGCCAAACAATGAAAATATGATGGATTGAAAGGAAAATTGTGAATGGGAATGCAGGAGACTGTACAATGTGTGCATAAATGTGTTCCTGATCATACGTTACAAGGCTATTAAAAAGGTTGGCCACCTTTCAGGACACTGTCATCCTCCAATGATATGGTAATTGGATTCCTGATAGACTCACAGTTTCCATAAACTATCCCTGCTATAAGTAATTGAAAATCGCTCATAGCCTAAACAATCAAAGGACAAATTTAGCGTTGACTTGGTGGAGCATATATCGTCGGTTTAATTTCTCAATGGGGAACCGTATTCAGATAACAGGGAGGAAATTGAATTTCTTATTTAGCATACTTGCTCTCGTACAGCATGGAATGATTAAAATGAGATAATAATTGAGATTATTTTAAGCTGTAGAATTGACTTTGACCAGAGGTTAATGCTTCTCTTACCCAAGAGGATGACATATCAACACTTGTAGGCTACACACTAAATTTGTATCGCTTCCATTCTTGTTCGGAAGTGTCAGATTTGTGTTATTAGGCACAAGGGTCCATTTGTTTTCCATGAACTCATCCTGTGAAATATCACAAAAATTCATGTCTTATCTTGTCAGATATTAATTTCTAGCTAGTTTACACGATGTGCTTCTTTCGAGTGCCGCGTGCCCATATGGAAAATAGGAGAAGCATGATTACATTGTCAATAAAAAAATATTAACCGGTGCTTAAAAAAAAAGAAGACTTTAAACAAAATGTGATTATATATTTACATGAAAATGAATAAAACCATACATTAATATAGGCCCATTTAAAATATATATATTTATTAGCATATTATTTAATGTGGTAACACTTTGCAATAAGGTCACATTTGTTAATGCATTAGCTAATATGAACTAACAATGTGTGATACATTTTTTATTACATTCATTAATCTTGATTATCGTTATTGAATAAAAATATAGGCTAGTTCATTATGTGTTCATGTTAGTTTACAGTGCATCAACTTTTTTTTAATAAAAAAATGTAGATTAATATACATTTATAGAATAGGCCTACCTATTATATTTTAAAATGAATAATTAATTAATGTGAAGGTACTGTTCATTGTTAGTTCATGTTAATGTAGTTAATTAATTTTAACAAATGAGAGGTTATTGTAAAGTTTTACCAATATAGTTGCTTAGTTGCTAAAAGGCTAATTATTTTTTTTGCCTTTATTTATATAGCGCTTTTTACAATACAGATTGTTTCAAAGCAAAGTATAATATATAAGCCTACCATACCTCCCCCATTTGTATTGTGCTTGTTTGTAAAGCGGTTTTAAAGCGGGAAATGTGGTGCAGAAGAATGATGTTTTCCCTCTTCTGGTTTAGACTGGCATTAGACAAATTATTGTGTCCATGAAGTTTGTGTATGTATTGCAACAACTATACCACACAAACACAGAGGGCAAAAGGTGGACCACATTAACATCTTATGTAACACGTCCAGCTGTGGTTATAATAAATGCTGTAACTGACAATACCACTTAAAGCGGTATTTACTGCCGAGACCGACCCCGTGACCCCCAGGCCCATCCAATGATCTGAAAATTTAGCAGTCAATTTATGCTGAAATATTTTGGCTCATTAAAGTAACCCGGTCCTCGCGTGTGTTCTCACATGCAATCAGATATTTGATGATAAAAGCAATATTTATTTCAACTACGTCGCCCTGGCTGATTGATTGGCTCTGGCGAAAGACGTCATTAGTGATGTAAATGGGCGATTCTCTGCATTCCTCTAAAATCTATCTGATGTACATCCAGAAAAAAAAAGTGCTGCACTTATTAAAAAACGAGCACAACAGAATAATTTGCAATATCGCAGCCCATATTTATGCATCCATCATCATTTGTCGTTCCGTCACGGACTTCACGTCTCATCACCACAGTTGATGAAATATCTTTTCAATAACCTTCAAAACTATTTATATATTAAAAGAAAAATGTAATGATTGTGCAAATGTCTGCATGCTACGTGAGTGACGGAGAGCAAGAAACAGGCTGTGGGTAAATGTGCGCTCCAGATGCACGGCGTTCTGGCTGAACTAACTGGCGTCTCTTTACGCAGCGAGATGGAGGGTCATTAACGGTGGACGCCGGATGCGCCCCGCTCCCCAGCAGCGCCTGTATCCCATCATTCCTCTTTCAAACTTCCTTGAATCCATCAGCTCCGGTTTGGGGCCTTCTGCGCCAGCGCAACATTCCAGAGAAATGATGTGAAACAGAAATGCATCAAATTCCTGATCTGGAATACATCGCTGGGTTATGCCTGTCCGTGGCCCCTCAGTAGATACTGTAAAAAAGGGGCTCTGTGGGGTCCACGGAAAGGCATTTTTACATCTGTGCTGCGAGGAGCTGCTAGCACCTCTGGGGAGCCATGTGTTCAGTTTAATTCTTTGAGTCTTCGGAATGTGTGTGTTGTAAAGTCGCAGCTATCTATGGAACTGATTACTTGTTCTGTGTTGATAGTCTGGAGGTGTTTGTACGTTTTTTTTTCAGAGTTCTAAATAAATTACAGTAAAAGGATTAAATGTTACAGTTACAATAACTCAGGATTATAAGATAATAACAATATGAAACCAATACAAGGATTTGAGTATTTTTCATAATCAAAGCTACACACAAGTAAATGATGACGTCCAGCATTGCATATATATATATATAGTGCTGCTGACATTTCCGGTAAAGATCCAGTCTAAACGCTGTGATAATAAGGATGGGTCAAGGTTATGAATAAATGAGTTTTTTCCAACTCACATTACTATACAGCATCTATATGTTTGAGAGTGAATGTGACCAAATGTTAAGGTCAAATATATTCATAATATGATTAACAATATAAGGAATTCCTCATTGCCATTATCCACACATTCGTTTTTGCTTGTAATTTCCACAATTTCCATTGGTGATTTTTATTACAGTACTAAAAAGCAGTAATGAATTTCAAAGTATACTTAACCTTTTTTCTCATTCAACTTAGCATAATTTAAACCATAATAATATATCCATATTTTCCAGTTTTATTTAAATGCTGAATATACACTACCGTTTGGGGTGAAGTATTTATTTAACTTTTATTTATCAAGGAGGATGCATTAAATTTATTTAAAAAAATTACACAGATACATTTATAATGTAACAAAAGGTTTCTTTAAATTTTTTTTTTCAACTTTCTATTCATCAGACAATCCTGGAAAAATAAAAATCTATTTTTAGCATCAGGTTTCACAAAGATATTAAGCAACACATTTTTTTAAACATTGATAATAAAAATAAATGTTTCTTGAGCACCAAATCAGCATATTATAATGATTTCTGAAGGATCATGTGACACTGAAGACTGGAGTAATGGCTGCTTTGTCATCACAATTAATTACATTTTAAAATGTATACATTATATTAAATGTGCTGAGCAATGAATTGATACTGTAATCAAAATCATGGTCATTTCCTTTGCTTATTATTTCCCCCAGTTTCTTGACCTCTTCCTGAGGCAGTGGTAAAGAACGAGCCCCAAATAATTTGAATGCAAACCTGGATAATTTTCACAGGAAACTCAGTGGGATATTGAACCCTTCCCTTCCAATTGTTCTCTCTGGTTATAAATACGCTCAGTGGCCACTTCGACCTTTGTCAAGCAGTTTATATAGAACGGAGACTCAAACAACCCATAAGACAAGACACACAAAAAGTCTACACCGCAACTCTAATTCATTTCTCTCTCGTTTTCTCCTTTCGTGTCCTATGGGAGCATGGCGTGAGTAGGGCAGAGTGGATTTGTGCATCTGTCTGAAATGCTGGACGTGCCAATAAGTAGGATATTTTTTATAGGCACAGTCCTTCCTCATCCCTGTTCCTCTTCTTCTAGCACAGAGGAATGTGCGGAAATGAGCAAATATAAAACATCAGTGCCTCCACACAAAAAATGTGAAGCACCCCCCATGGATCTAACCCCTTTCCCACCAACTCCTCACAATCTGTGTCTCCTTATAATTCCTCTGGCTTAGAGACGTCTGGCCTGGTTCAGGAGTCTGGAGTTCAACCAACATATTGTTTACCAGCATCCTTCTGCAGAAATTTACAGTGAACCTCTGAAAAGATGCATAAAAGACAGAAGAACAAAGGAACTAAAGTTGACTCTTAAAGACAATTAAGAGTCAACATTAGCCTATTGACGAGTATATCGTCGGCTGACGTACCAGCAGCCATATCACCCTGTAGCCCAAGACTGGTTTCCCACTGAAGCTAAGCGGGGCTGAGCCTGGTTAGTACTTGGATGGGAGACCTCCTGAGAAAACCAGGTTGCTGCTGGAAGAGGTGTTAGTGAGGCCAGCAGGGGGCGCTCACCCTGTGGTCTGTGTGGGTCCTAACGCCCCAGTGTAGTGATGGGGACACTATACTGCCAAAAGAGCGCCGTCCTTCGGATGAGACGTTAAACCGAGGTCCTGACTCTCTGTGGTCACTAAAAATCCCAGGATGTCTTTCGAAAGAGTAGGGGTGTAACCCCAGCATCCTGGCCAAATTTGCCCAGTGCCCTCTGTCCATCATGGCCTCCTAATCATCCTCCTATATATACTAATTGGCTTCATCACTGTCTCCTCTCCACCAGTAAGCTGGTGTGTGGTGGGCGTTATGGCGCAATATGGCTGCCGTCGCATCATCCAGGTGGATGCTGCACATTGGTGGTGGTTGAGGAGATTCCCCCCTTCTAGGTAAAGCGCTTTGGGTGTCCAGAAAAGCGCTATATAAATGTAATGAATTATTATTATTATTATATATATTTAGGGCTAAATAAAAATGATAGTTAAAAGTATGTACACAATTGTTTTACTATTCACAATAATCAAGGAATAGTGTTTATATTTATTAGGTACACCTGGCTACCGGGTTGGACCCCCTTTTGCCTTCAGCAAATCCTTCATGTCATAGATTCAACAAGATGCTGGAAACACTCAGAGATTTTAGTTCATATTGCCATGATAGCATCACACAGTTGCAGCCGATTTGTCGGCTTCACATCCATTCCGTTCCCCAAAATCCCAAAGCTGCTCTATTGGATTGAGATCTGGTGACTGTGGAAGCCATTTGAGTATAGTCAACTCATTTTCATGTCAAGAAACCAGTTTGAGATGATTTGAGCTTTGTGAAGTCATGTTGTCCTGCTGGAAGTAGCTATCAGAAGATTGTACAAGGTGTTCATAAAGGGATGGACATGGTCAGAAACAATACTCAGGTGGACCGTGGCGTTTAAAATATGCTCAATTAGAACTAAGGGACCAAAAGTGTGCCAAGAAAATATCCTTCTCACCATTACACCACCAGCAGCCTGAACCGTTGACAAGGCAGGATGGATCCATGCTTTTATGTTGTTTACACCAAATTCTGACCCTACCATCTGAATGTCGCAGCAGAAATGGAGATTCATCGGGTCAGGCATTTTTTTCCTCAATCTTCTTTCACGAGTTCACACTTACATCCAATTAGAGGGGGTAAAGTTTAATGCGTATTTGGTGTGCTGTCCGGGGGGAGGGCTCGGAGCTCAGAGTTCGGCCCGAACCCAGAGTACTCCCCCCGTATGCAAGTGGTTAGGACTAGAAGTGTGGAGAAGGGGTTGTGGAGAGATGCTGCTAAACTTGGATTGAGGTGAGACTGCTTAATCTATATACTGTATACCTCTTATAATTTATTGCTGAGTGCTCTCCACTTGTGTTAATTATCTAAACGTGCTCCTCCTGAACTTTGTTAATAAAGTATCATATGTCCAATTTTGGTGAGCCTGTGCAAATTGCAGCATCAGTTTAATGTTCTTATCCGACAGGATTGGCACCCGGTGTGTTCTTCTTCAAGGTTGGACGTGTTGAGTTCAGAGATTCTCTTCTGCAGACCTCGGTTTTAACGAGTGATTATTGATTTACTGTTGCCTTTCTATCATTTCAAACCAGTTTGCAACTAACAACCATGCCATATTCAAAGTTAATTAAATCACCATTCCTCTCCATTCTAATGCTTAGCTTGAACTTCAGCAGATCTTCTTGACCATGTCTACTCTACATGCCTAAATGCATCGAGTTGCTTGATTAGACAATGATTTTGTGTTAAGGAGCAGTTGAACAAGTGGCTGGGGATATATATTCAGTCATAACATATTCATTAAACACTGATGGTGACTTAAACAAGTTAAAGGTGGTTAAACAGGTTACTGTTGGTTGCACTCATTGCTTTTGGCACTAAAAAGACAAATCAGATTTTGATCAGTATAGAAGTAGCCTACTAACTGCAACTTGTTATTTTTGGGTCAGTCTTAATGACCGGTAGCAGACAGATCCATCAGTCTTGGCTGGAGACTGGAGCTCAGTATCATGACCCAATATCTGGGAAATGTCCGATAGGACAAGTTTGGACAGCCCGTCGCCCTTGTAGAGGGACGCAGAGAAATGAGAGAAAAACAAACAAACCCCAAACAAATAAGGATTCATGGGCCAGCTAAATTATTAAGTGACAGAAACATAAACAATAACATGAGGACGTAGGTGGTGACTGGAATATGGTAATACTTGTTTTGAGTGTTTTGTTTGTGATTGTTTAGCGAATTCCACACTGCGCACAAAATATACAATTGATTATGGGTTGGACTTGAAGAAGTTTTCTTTCTACCAAGAAGAAAAGTTGAACCAGACAGAAGCAATATAATCCATTTTGTCTAGATCAGTGGTTCTCAAACTTTTTGACTCTTATTGTCCACAACCATATTCAAAGGTCTTTTGACTTTTTCAGATTTTCTATCATTTTCCTCGACAAGGATTAAGAAAAAGAAAAATTATATTAAAGCTTGACATAACTTGAAAAATGTATAATCATGGAGTTATAAGAATGTATTAAGTTGCACAACTTTTTGTAGAAATCAAAATTAGGCTACCTCATATATCTAAGGTTTTAAAGACAGTGGGAACCCTGTTTTTTTAAAGAAAAAAAAGTTATTTAGGGAGTGGCTTAAAATATCTAGATTTTTAGATGTTTAAGTTGTTTGTTTGGCTTGTTTTGTCATCTTGGGGCCCTAATGCAGTGGTTCTCAAACTTCTTCGGTCATTCCCCAATTTGGACAAGGGGGAATTTTCAAGCCCCACCTGCCCCCAAGACAATGTTAAGGTCTGAATGGAACCCATTTAGGCTACCCATGAGCATAAATACATAGAGGCAGGAAGAAGTACTTTAAACCAGTATTGATTATTGAGTGTATTACACCAGTATTATTATTGCAGAGATGGTTTGGGCTGGGAGATGAGTTTGAGGGAAGAACAAGGGTAAGGAGAATGCAGAAGACAAAAGGTAGGTCAAATAAAAAGTGAACCCCCAGAAACAGTCCCAGGGACCCAGCCCCAAACCCCATCTCTGCAATAATTATTAATAAAGGCTGGTTTGAAGTACTTCTTCCTGCCTCTTTATTTATGATCATGGGTAATCTAAATGGGTTCCATTAAGTCTTTTACTATTATATGTCAACAAGACATTTTCACCTGGCTATACCCAATGTTTAGATCTGTTGTGGTATTTATGCAAATTAGCACATACATAATTAGATTATGCTCCGTTTGTCCATGTTAACAAACAATTGCAAAAAACTTGCAATACATTTTTTGTTTGTCTTGATGCAAGTAATCAACTAATTTCCATGGTGATATCTAAAGGTTAAAAGTTTTACCCTATTCACGTGAGAAAAAGAATGAATGGGCGTATGAATAGGCTATATTTGGGTCTTTTTCTAAACTTTCCCCTAATGGGATTCTTCTGGGCTTTTTTCCCCCTTACTCAGGACATATTGAGGATACAAAATCAATTGAGTTTGCTTCTGTTGCAATTTGTTCTAGGTCGACACCTATTTTGGCTTAAATGACAGGACTATTTTGAATTCTAAAGACAAAATTACAGTATACAGGTTTGGAATGACGCGAGGGTGAGTACATAATGACAGATTTACATATTTGGCTATAGGAAGTATAGGAAAATGTCTTTATATTATTGATTATAATTATTGAGTTAGTGAAATACCGGGTCTATATATCTTGTCCGTATTACAATGATTCTATTAATAGTAGTATGAACCAAATCTCACACTCTGAAAACACACAATACAACAATTATAGCATACACTGTCTGATGTCATGGTCTCTAGTTGCCTGCGGTTATTGGATGAAGGAAGAGAGACTAATAGAGAAACTCAATAGGGTCACCTCTGACCTCTCTCTGAGTCTGTAGCCAGCTGGCCCAGACAGTCTGCGGCATTTAAGGACTGGATGTGCTTAAAATATCACAGGGAATACAGCTCTGAAGACCAGTGCAAATGAGGGCCAGTGAAAAAAAAAAAAAAAAAAAAAAAGCCACAAAAAATTATTTACTCTGGAATAAATCTATAAACAACACCAACGGGAAACATTTTTGCACATGATTAAGTGGGGTGTTTGTATAGAGAAAATGCATTTAAACAGTTCAACCAGTGTTTCACAACAGAGAAAAGTTTTTGTTTGTGTAATATAGGCAGAATGTTCCGGTTTTGGTTAAATCTGAAGCAATCAGAAACTTGCATAATACAAGTATACTACCAATAATGACAAAAACATCAGCCGATCGAAAGCTGTGAACCAAAAGCGATGTCCAAAAATGTGTGTGTTTGGTCAGTTTTCTTGTTGGAATCATTGCAATGGCTTTAAACAAGTTTACATTCTTTTAGTTGGGGAAACCCAGAATGCCCTGGATTCCAGTTCATATGCAAGTTATGATGGATATCAACAATAAAGGTTTGCAAAGTCCTTTCCAAGCATATCATCATCCAATAAGTTAAAGAGTGCAAGTGCTGCCAACACTGAGCAGTGGGGTCCCAATCACAAGGCTTATTAAAAAAAATGTAAATGCCATAAAATGTTTTTAGGCATCAAACAGCAAAGTGTTTCATAACCCTGTGTGCTGTTAATTTGACAGAGATGGTGACAGAACACCATGTGATGTGTCAGACCTGCACTCTCACCCTGAACAGATCACTCATCTTCTGCATCCTGATCCCCATGGACCACCACTAGAAGTCCTCTGTCATCACTTGGGTAACACTGATGACTGTGTTAACTGTGAAACCTTAGCAAGTGCTTTTTTTTAACCACAAAACAGCTTGTTACATGTGCTTATGAGAGGACAACACAAAAGCTGCGTCCGAAATCGAATACTTACCTATATATGCAAGAAACAGTACGCCAACAGAGTAGCCTCTGAATACATACCGGTAGTCTTTGAAAAACAGTAGACGAAAAGTCCCCGGATTACCTACTTCCGGCGAGATTCTAAAGTGTGCATTCGATGGACACTAAATCCTCTCCTGTGGCTTCATGGGATAGTAAAGTCACTTTACTATCCCATGAAGCCACAGGAGAGGATTTATGAATGTAAGTGAAGCGACGCAACTGACTTAGCAGGTCACAAGATGACAACATGGCGGATGTTGTATGTCCGGATTACATTGCTACACATTCATAGAAAATACTTTTTTAATGGTCGTTATAACATACAAAACAATCGGCCAAACAACAAGACGAACCCGCCAACAATATTACAGTAATTAATAATGTCATTATCACTACAACCGATAACTGAGACACAACATGACACTTGTTTGAATCAAGAGAGAGTGAGTCTGCGAAGCGATATGACATGAAACTAGCACTGAGCGTTCTGATATACAGCGTTGAACTTGAAATGAACAACGGTAAAAATTAGAAACTATTAGACCACTAGATGGCGCGATTGAGTATTCCAGAGAGTTGGAATATTTTTAAAAATAGACCAGTATAAAGAAGCTAATTTTGAAGTAATAAGATAATATACTAGGCTATATATCAAAGTTTTTTGATCCTCATGATTTTATAATGTCAAAAAATAGACCAGTATAAAGAATCTAATTTTGAAGTAATAAGATAATATACTAGGCTATACATAGCATATAAAAGTTTTTTGATCTTCATGATTTTATAATGTTCTGCTTTTCAAATGACGTTGGCTCTCATGGAAAACAATAGGCTCGCCGTTGAGTTGAGCATTACATATCAGATAACAGGTGATTCAGCTTACTGTCACTAACAGTTGCAATGAAGATGAAGTCTTTTATAATCCACTCAGTCAGAAGGTAATACAAACCAAGATAAGCAAGCGAAACCAACTGCTATGCGCAAACGTGACCGAACAATGAAAGGACTGAAACTTAAATACAAAGCAATTGAGGGAAATAATGACAAACACCTGTGATGATTAATGCATCTCCATAGTAACTAATAAGTGGCGGGGAAACTAAACATAAGAGAACATGTGACTGAGAAAACAAACTAAAAGTCTATGAAAATGAAACGAAGATCAAAATTACTGAATGTTCGTGACACTCACCTACATTTATGTTGAGGTCAATGCCTGTGTTATTCTCTGATGTCTATGAAAACATAACTAAAGAGGAATAGCCTACAGCAAATGAGTCATGCAAAATGTTCCTCGATTACCACAGGGTCACAAAGAGAATGTCGATCTTAGAGGTTCATAGCACATTCAAGACCACAGTAAGAGGTTGTTTTGGGGTGAAATATGACCTCAAACCCTGCTTTTCTTGTCTGCATTTGCATTTTACATTAAAATTCCAGTTGTGCCAGCAATCAAAATAGCTTTTTATGTTTGCTTTTGGGATTTCCATGTCACTCAAACTGCATTAAAGCACAACTGGGTCAAAAAAACAAACTGAACATGATGACTTCATTTTTTTTGGCCTACAAATCTATCAGGGGGATATGCAGAAAGCTAAATGATGTTTTAAGCATGGTTAAATATATATATATACATTTTTTTTTTTACAAATACGTTTTTTACATATTTGCAGATATGTACACATATGTGCATAGTAATAACCATCTAAACTGTTATATACATATGCACATAAAAAGTGTTTATCTATATAAAATAAAGTTGTAGTTTAAGATAAACTACAGAATTCCTGAACTGCAAATTATTTTTAAGCATAAAAAAACAGTATAAACTCAATGCCATCAAGTAGTTCTCATTATTTGGTCCTTAAACTTGGTGGAAAAGCAAAAGACGAGTCCCAAGAGCCAAATTAACCCCAGTTGACCTCTGGACTGAAACTCAATCTAAAGTGTTCAGCAGGGACACAGAAGGTGTTGAAAAGACATTCTCCCTTTGCACTGCTGTATTTTTGGAATGTCTGAAGTTAGAAATATCTGGCCTATGACAAAAACAGACAGTTCTGAGACGTATAATCCCAAAACGTGGATTAGGATAACCAAAATGAATTCAGTGAGCAATTTGATATTACGTTCAAATGGCATAGGAGGTCACTGAGGATTTTACAGAGAGTAAACAGACAAGCCAGCGAACAATGAATGGATCAAGACAGTCCATTGAAGGTTTTCTCTGCGTCTTACGACCTCTCAGTCTGTACGGCCCTAGGGTCATCTCTGCGGTGCGCCATAACAGCCGTCTTTGTTTGGAAAGAAAACATTATGATCCTTCCCATCGATCAGCACACTCCAAGCACCATATTTTATTTCAGATCTGTATAATCTTTCAAGAAAAACAAGCGTAACTCTAAACAGCATTAATGAACTGTGTCAGTATAGGAAGTCATGTGTAAAGCAGACGATGGACATTTTTCACTCAGTTGATTTTTCTTTATGATTGTTTCCAGTGAGGATTTTCACATTTAACTGTTTTGTTTCAAAACAAATGCTTCTGAAAAGAGGTCAAATGCATATCTAAGATTAGTTTAACCTCTTTGGAAACGTGACACGGGCTTTACGTCTCACTGAATGATACTTTTAGATGAAATGTTTTATCTGAGTTTACATTCTGTGATCAGGAAATGAATCTAAAATGTGCTTTGTGGTGAAAGCAAATCATTTTAATGAGACAGAAGAATTTCTATTGGTGAATCACATTAAATAACCCAATCATTCACTATTTATAGACCTCAAAAATCCTATAAAGATCATTTTTTATTCATATATAGACACATTTGCTCATAATATTTTTGAGGAATTTTTGATGAACAGGTGGGCCAAAAGAACAGCGCTTATTTGAAATAGAAATATATTGTAACATTACACATACTGTCACAATTTAATGTGTCCTGCTGAATATTTATTTTTTAAGTCTTACTGACAGAAACATTGTATATAAAAAAAAAACTTAAACAAATCATGTAAAATTCTTAAAAATCCATTATGTCATACTAAATAACAGAAATGCAGGTATTGCTCCCTATCACACCTACTTCCATAAACAAACATTAAAACCAACGTAATTCATATGCACATTCAAATTCAAAAATATGAACATGAGTAATGTTTCATAACATATCTTTTTAATAATCCATTAAACATTATCTAATATAATAATGCTAATTGTCATTACTAAAAAATTATGTGCATCATACCAAGGTAAATCATTCGGCAGGATACGCTTCCAATATAGTTTCATTTGAAATAGTTGGGAAATTGTTCACTTTATTAACACTTCTCCATCTGTCGTTTTTCAGCAAAAAAATTAAATAACAGCAATTTGTATGTTATGAGTGACATTTGTGCTATGAGCATCTCAAGGGTGTCATGATAAAGGTACATTACTTTAACAGGTCAGCATAGAGAACATTCCACGTTTAGAATTTCTAGGAAAATGTTCACCCGAGCCTACGTTTGGTTTCAACTGCATCATTATGTAACAGTAATCGCTTCCTTGCATGCCATCGCTGGGCCTGCATGAATCTGCAGAGGTTTGGCACTAGTTCCAACTGAGAAAACCTACGTGCTGTATCACCATCAACAACTATCCCTGCATGCTTTGAAGAATGTCACAAATGTGTTTGAAAAAATGGTTGCATGCTATGGTTGCAGACACCAAAGTCCAACTAAACTCATATTTGTCTAATTTATTTTTGCAGCTTATGAGATTGTGGACATGGTCATGATTCAAGGGAAACCATGCCATGGGTTGTACAACTATTTATAATGGTGACAGTCGCAATCTAAAAAGATTTAGGTCAAGATTAAGTAATTTTTTCTTTCACAAAACCTCAAAAAAATTAAACAATTTGAATAATTTGACAAATATTTCTTAAAATAGCTGCTCCATGTCTTTCTGTAAAAAAATTGTAAACACAATTTGCAGCTGAGTGATGGTACATCCCATCCACTGTTGCCATCTTTAACTGAATGACCCTCAACACCTTATAAGGTCTAGAGAATTAACGCTGGGACATCGTAGACCATACTAGATTGTGCAAGAGTGTAATTAAAGCTAGGGTAAGTAATGTTTTTCATAAGCACTTTTGTTTTAGAAGTTTTTTTTTTTTTTTTTTTTTTTTTTTTTTACACACATATCTTCTTTAGAAGTCTTATAACTAAAAATGTACACTGACATTGCATTTGGACATAACAGAACGTTCCGGCGGAAGAGTGACCTCTAACCCGACGCATGTTGTATGTATAGCATATAAGCTTAGGTGAGAGCAGAAGCCTCTCACGGTTCAAACATATAGGACTGGGCAACAAACTCAAGCTCTTCTTTTATATTGAAATCCTCTGACAATTGACCGTCCGACAAGCTACGCCGCTCTCACGCCACACCATGTTCTCACGCAGTGAAAAATACCTCACGGAGCAGAGAAGACACTGACAACGCGCTGACAGACAGGACAGACCAGGTTACTTTTCGGTTACTTTTGATATTAAACATATTAAACAAAGTCTAACCTTTCAAATTTGTTCATTTTTTTAAAGAAATTTAAACAATAAAAACTGTTTTGTGGCTCTTTAATGTGTCTGACAGATCGCTGTAGAGCATCAGTTAAAGCTGTTTGTGAACCGATCATCTCTTCCTTCTAGTTCATTTATAGCATCAAATAAACATGAATGAACATAAGGAATGTTGTTTTAACCGCGGAAAGGCATCAGTACACGCTGTTTTCCTCCCATGTTAATCTTCTAACTCTCCTGACTGCTTTGTCGGACAAAATGGCAGATGGCGAAGTATGATTGGTCAGATCACCTGTCAATCAAGCTCTCTGCGAAGGGTCAAATCTCTTGAAAAATTCTCTAATAGACTACTAATTCGTGACCATGCAGTGTTTTGTTTTGCTCTATCCCCTGAGCTTCCGCGTTCGTCAATACGTCATACGTCACTCTTCTGCCAGAACTAGACTCGCATAAGGCCGTTACCGGAAGTCGGTTATAGTTTATTAAGCTATAAATAGAATCTAGGGTACAATTCACTCCCATTATAATGCTTGGAAGAGCCAGGATATTTTTTTTATATAACTTCGGTTGTGTTTGGCTAAAAGAAGAAAAGTCATATACACCTAGGATGGCTTAAGAGTAAATTATGGGATAATTCTCATTTTTGGGTGAACTAACCCTTGTTTACATTATTATTGTAATGTTATGTGCTATGAGGCATGAGCTAATTTAAAGCCATCTCTCGTGATGCTTTGTAGACGCTCTGAAGGGAGGGTGGGATCTTATACTTTTAAAGCAATCTTGCTATTGCTAGCCTCTCCGAAATTGCCTACCCTACCTTTAAACTGTTGGCGAACATTGCAGTTTACCAGTCATTAATAGACGTCATCACTATATGCTATCCAATAAAAAAACTGTGATGGGGCTCTGGATAGACATTTATTAAAGAACATATTCCTCTTGCAAAACCCATGTGAATCATAATAGTGGGATCATAATTTATGCTAGAGATATGATCCTGGTACATGCTAATAAATATATGTGTGAGTATGAGTTTACAAAGACAACAAATGACTGTTTTAAATGTCTTATATAAATTTTGTTTATAAATATATTTTCCAGTCACATTGCTTGTTTTTTAGCAATGTGATGATGGATGTGTCTAAGAAAGTTTCAGAGCAAATGACAAAAAGTGTTAAAGAGGTAGATAAGTAAATTAAAGTCAACGTGTAGTAAAATAGCAGAGATTTAGTCTCAGGTGTTTTTTTTTCATGCAATTCACATTAAGAACAGCACATGATCTGTTTTTTCAATTTACCCACACTTAAAAAATATTATTTATGATTCTTCTACATGATATTATAGACAATGTACAGTCCACTAGCGCACATATATTATTTTTACTGTGTTCTCGTTTATACTGCGTGAGGCAAACGTATGTGCATTCCGGTTACATAAATCAATAAAAAACTGAACAGACTATAACAGAGACCAGACAGTCTGCTCTGATTTATCTGCGAACAATTAAAGACCTTTTCAACACTAGACACTGAATCTACATCAGTCAGAACCTGCATGCTTCTGAGACGCAGAAGGGTTTCGTTTTAAGGATGTTTATCACATCGGCCTGAATATTAAATGACCCAAACCTGATGTTCCAGACCCAAAATGCACCAGAATGCTACACGTGATGACTGATGACGGGTGCATTCTCAAACCCCTTCCCCAAATCCATCAGGCTTTGGATTGCCCTGTTTGCGCTCTTCTGCTACGGTACACATGTGTTTCGCCTTAAGCAAGGGTATTTTTAGAAAGCGATTTTAGAAAGAGGTGGCGAACTTTGAATGGTACACATGGGGGCAGAGGGTGATGGCTGGGGGCAATTACCAGAATTGTAATTATATGAGAGTTGGTTGAAGTTCAGCTTGATTTATATAAGGAAAATACGAAACATCCTTTCAATGAAATATGATGATGAGGGATGAGCTGATAATTGGTTTAGTCTTTCAAAATCCTGTGTTAGTCTTCCATCTATATCCAGAAAGTGGAGTAAGAGCCTTTGTTACTCACACATACACAAAAATATATTGGAAACACATGGCCAAGTCCCTGTTTCTGTGTGAAGTGGATAAACATTTCAACGTGCAATGCCGAAAACAACAATGTAAACCAAACGAAAGCTCTGCATTCCTGACTAACATTTACTTATTGACTTTTATTTTTGGTAATTTGGAGGCTTGTAAAAGAGAGATGGGATTCTCTGTTGTGGTTTGGTTTGCTGGGGGCATAAAACAGAGTCTGGAGGATGAATACTATGAATTGTGAAATGGACAAAAGGGGGGGGGGGGGGGGAGAGGGTGGTCAGCATTTAGTCTATAAGGGGTCATTACATACATTTCACTGGGGCTAAAACACCTGTTCCGGTTCTAGAAGGTCAAGTCAGATCACAACTTACTATAATCAAAGAGAACAACAAATCTGGAAAATTTTCTCAGAACTGTTCTGCTTGCCTTTCCCGATGCTTAGTATAACTTATCTAATGCTTTTAAAATGTTTCAGATAATTCAGAAACATTCAAAAGTAACGTTTCCATAATGTTTGGGGGGAAAAAAGACAAATGGACGTTTTAACCGCAAGCTTTTATAACATATTGGGAACATTAGAAAATGTTAGAACATGTAGCCTATTTGTTAGCTGGGCTACAGAGCAAAAACAGAGTTTGAGAGTAGGTAGGCTATATATTGCTATTATAGTTCATACAAGTTCGGTCCAGTAAACAAGTTGTTAAAAGTGAATTAGGCTACTTACTTTTTAGATGCAATATTGCCAGTAGGCTACTTTATTAATATTGTTTCGCCAACGAGGATAGTTAAAAACGAAGCCAGAGCAGAATCAGCCGTCTTGCTGTTTAGGCTACTTCCTCAATGAATCTTTGCTTTTTCGGTTGAAATAATGATTCAATGACTCACTTGTTTCTGAACGAATCAGTGTTTGTGAACGCACCCTTTGAGTAAATTATTCAATAATTGATAAAGACTAGTCGATAGTCGCCACCTAATGGCGTAACAATGCAACCTGCAGAAGGAGGCTACAATATATATATATATATATAAGGATATATAATACCTATATAACATTTTATTTTAAATAAATGCTGTTATTCTGAACTTTTTATTTATCAAACTTCCCGAAAAAAAGTATCACTGTGTTTACAAAAAAATTCAACATGGATAATAACAGGAAATGTGTCTTGAGCACCAAATCCGTATAAAAGATCACGTGACACTGAACACTGAAGTAGCCTAATGCTGAAAATCCAGCTTTGATCACAGAAATAAATTATGCTACATTTTAAAATATATTGCAACAGAAAACAATTCCTTTAAATTGTTTCTTAATTACTGTTAATTAAAGGTGTACTGTACTTTGATCAAATAAATGGAGTTTTGGGGAACATAGAGAACTCTTTCAGAACAAAATCTTACCGAACAAAAAACGTGTTAACAGTCTATATTATCATTAGCCTAACAATATAATGAATGCTTCCATCTGACTGAAAAATGTGTGTGAGAAATTATTTTTGGTTTGCCTCAATAAAAATAGGCAGAGGGAAATTGAAGGCTATTCTCATAATCAGGTGAAGGGACACCTCTTTCTTCTGAACTTCACCTTGACCCTGTCAGCTGTTCACCCGTCGTGATCTCCACACACATCCAGGTGCTTCCGCTCCTCCTCCCTGAGCCGAGTCACACTCTGCTCATCTCTTATCTCCAAATCAACCCGCCCTCTCCCCCATTCGTTCATGTTTTGCCCCTGAGCGGCGGCGTTTTCCATGAAACATGGCTTAAGAACATGCTCTCAGTCGCCTCTAATAAACAGTGAAAAGATCCAGCCCTGCGGCGACAAACGGCACCGGTTAAACACATGACACGTGCTAGGCTACCTTACAAGATGACAGGGGCCAATCCAGCAGAGATCCTGTGAGAAAAAACAGGAACGAATCTTGGTGCAGACAATTGGTCTACAGGCAGAGACAAAGTTCGTTCAACTTAATTTTTAGGGCATTTTAAACTTGAAATACAGAACAATGCCTTGGGTAGGTTCAAACACAGATGGTTCTTTTTAAATGCTCTTGAGTGTGAACTTTCAGTTTGTCTTTTTGTGTGTCCCCGTTGCACACACACTTTCAAAATAGCATTCAGCTGGACATGATCAAACATATCCTTACAACCTCAACCTTAATGTTGTCTTTCAGAACAGCCCAGTGTACGTGCCATCTTCAACGACTCCTTCAGAGTTCAATTATGAGGGCATGTTTGTACAGTATCTTAGTCACTCCATTAATTTTGGAGTGAGATATTGTCAGTTGCAAAGCTGTCTTTGTTAAAGTGGTTTGTGTTGATCAAAACACCACTTAACTTTAGTGAATGCTTCGACTTTATCTATAATGCAACACAAATAGAGTTTTTTATCCAGATTATTTAGGGCAAAGTAAGCTTTTTAAATAATTTATTTCAAATTAATATAAGGCCAAGGCCAAAGAAATATAAAATCAAGTGACACAAAATTAATGTAATCAAGCAATTTTACAAATCTTTAATAATTCTTAAAATAGCAATAGTATTTAAAATATATATTTCCCACATTTAGAGGAAAATCTCATAATCTTAGTTGAGCTACTCACAGCTTAAAGCATATGACACACTTTAATGGAAGTAAAACAAAAGCATGTTGAACTGGACTAATAAAAAAAAACTAATCGCAACTTTACCGCATCGCATTTTGAAATATAATATAATTGTTGACTAGCCAAATAATTAAAAGTTTAATAAATAAATGTTTTTATATACTGCCAATTCACAATTATGATATATTTTTAGACTGAACAATTTTCCATGACAATTTTTATTTTATTTTTACCTGCTATATAGAACATTTATTTTGCCATGAAAAAAAAGGTAGCCGTATGATGGACATTTTCTAGCTCCCATAACCAGAAATGTAATGATCAGGCAGGCGAAACTGACATCTTTCCTATCCCACAGATATGGCTTGATTTTCTTGATGTGGAGAACTTACACAATCTTTAACATAAACACCTTTAACATTCTGATGCCAAACAATAATTGAACAACATATGAAACATCTCCCCTGATACAAAGCGAAGGACTTTCTCTGGTGCATTCCACAGCGCACATAATCTTTTCCATTGCTTGCTCTTTACTCTATGTTTATAGCATGTCCTTGTGCCTCATAAACAGTTTGAGCAAACAAGCTGCAACGATTTAAGATGCTTAACATTTTTTGCCTGGTTCTCTGGTCTATGGGGGGTCATTAACTCAGCATTAATCAAATGAGGGGAAAAAAAGCCTGTGGTCTGATGGGAGGAAATAGCAAGGAACACAACAGTCAACACGCAACACTGCCGTGTGCACACTCTTGGAATGGATGCTGTGCCGTGGATGCAGAGAGACTTCGAGAGAGGCTCTAAATAGGAAAAATGTGTCTGCGGCCTCACAGGTTCAAAGAGTTTAGCAATGTGATTTATTCTTTTATTTTCCATGTTGCAATGAAGCTTGGACTGATTTTGGGAAATATTTGCAGGGGTCAGAGGCAAAGCAAGTGGATGGCCTATTAACTTTTGGATGGAGACAGCTGAAGGAAAAAAAAGACCCTAAAATGCATCCAAATTAATCTGTATGTCCTGTTTACTTTTAACTACTTCCAAGATTTTAGTCATATGATGCATCATGCTAAAATATTTGGCACACATAGTTCATTCACACCCCACTCAGCCACACACAGCATCTTTGAATCATCAGCAGTGACATCATTGCTATTCGTGCTGAAGTCTGTTTGAGTCTGACAGGTCTCAAGGCAACTTTTATTTTTTTGTTGTAATTATGGTTATCTCATGGCAGCTAACAGAAATGTTGTAAAGCAAAGGAACTTAGGTAGCACTAAAACCTTCATGTACAATGCATTATAAAGGGAATCAAAATAAGTTATAATCAGTGTTGGGCATTCAAATGACTAATTTTACTTTACGACAACAAAATATTAAAATTACTTTTTCAAATTAGACCCATTTATTGACTGACACCTCTCCTGTCCCAATGGTGAGAGAAATCGGGAGTATATGCAGAGGCGTTGTGTAGAACAAATGTGAGCATGCATTTACTCATCTGACTTTCACAAAAACAAGATTCAGTATTCCTCAGAATTAATTAAAAAAGTGATATGCAAACTCAGAATATTACACAAACCTGCAATAATTAAATGTTAAATAATGTCTTTGCTACTGACCGTCGATGATCCAATTCAAAGCCCAGATGAGAATAAACGCAACACATTACTTACCTTAAAAAGTAACTAAGACAAATAGTTACTTTTTAGGATGTAACGCAATATTGTAATGCATTACTTTTAAAAGTAACTTTTCCCAACACATAGTGATAATGCATTATATCTTATAAATAATTGCACACAAAGCTAAAATGCATTATAATTTTAGCAGATTCCTTGTTAAATCTGAAATTGGTTGTTTGTTATGTGTTTTAATGCATTATACTTTCTAAAGGTGTAACAAGGAACAGATAAGTATTATAATGAATTGTAACTGTGGTAACCGAGGAACCATATGATGTTCTTTCCAAGGCATAATTAATGCATTAAAAATGATTTTATAATACTTTATACAGTATATATAAAGGCTTTAAGTAAAGTGTTAATGGAATGTTTGATTCATCTGATCTTTTGAACAAATTCACATAATCAATGTCACGAATCTGACCTCAAATAGTGCAAAATCTTGAAAATGTTTTTCTTAACTTTATGTCTCAACATCTCTTTGTTTAAAATTGGTTGACTTTCTATTTATTTCCCTCTCTCATTATTTCTTGACCCCACTGAGTTAGAGATAATATGCAAGAAGAAGAAAAAGACGAAGAAAATGCTCATCTGTTGTCCCCATATTGGCCCCTGTTCTATCAAACATTTACATTCCAACTGAAATACACACACACAAAACATACAGGCACAGCGGTTGTTCTTAGATTCCAGTTTTGTTTTTCATATTCCATTTTAAATGAACGTAAATCAAATGCAATTATCTTGTGGGCCGTGGGGGGTGAAGTAATTATTTTTGAGATTACAGAAGACTGTTGTGAATTAAATGAGCTGGCTCTGAGAATGTTTAACAAACATTAGAAGGATGACAACCGCTCCATCTTACTAAACATGGCACATGATTGGCATCCGTACTAACATAACATTTATCCTTTTCCACTGATAACTCTCCCGTTCTCAAACGTGAACGTTGCGGTTTCCTCTTAGTGTTTAATGTATCGTCATGAACCTGCTGCTTTTATACGGACAGCTCAAAACTAGTCCTTCATGTGCTCTAAAGAATCTTGTTGTGCGACTGAAACTCTTTTGCAATATTTTAATGGCTTTTCATTCAAGTGCCAAATGGGAATAGTCACAACACATATACCGTACATAATGTGCAGGATTTATCACTTTAACTGACTCTTGACTTACTACTGAAAACAGTTCAAAATACACCAGAGGTCTCAGGAAAAATCATCTACCTGTTGAAAAAAAATTCTGCTAAGCTATTTACTCAAAATCCAGCCACATAACTGTAAAAGAGCAAAATTGAAGATGACAGTGCGTTTAATCATTACTACAATATGACGCATCCAGAGACAGCTCAACAGGCAGATAACATTCTTCGTACTATTGCTGGCAAAATAGAAATTGTTTTTACAATACCCTTTGGACACGCTGGAATGAAGGTCTAATTCAAACCAGAGGGTATCCTATTGGGGTGTCAGGTGTTCCAACTGTCCCACGTCTGTCCGTTGTCGTTCACAGCTGTACCCCCATTTACTAATCGGACCCTATAAAATATGGAATGGTTACAGCTGTTATAGGCTATATTTATCCCATTTCATTGTATTGTTGTGATTCATCAGCAGATGAGCCAGTTGTTAGTGCTGACAGTATTTGTCAGGATGTTTTTATTGTTACTGTTGCTACATTGAGAACACACAGATATTTGTGTCATGTTGCAGCTTAGATCTAGAAATCTCGAGTAATATGATATACACAAATACAGATGACTCCAGTTTTGGGATTAGGGTGTGCAGGTGTTTAAGTTACAGCTTGCGTTCCAGTCCACTGTTTGTCTGTGCGTGTGTTAGGGTGTAACCATGGAAACACATGGGAGCCTGTAACAGAGACAGGGGTGTGTCAACTGCAAAGGGCCCCAAAGGTGTTTTGAACAGTATTAGCACCACTGTTCTGCAAGTACCTGCAGATGGTGGAGGTGTAAAAACGAAGTGATATGATAATGAAGTCAAAAGTTCAAAAGCCAAGAAATGCAAATATAAAGGTTTTCCAAAGGAGTGCAAATTGTATTTACAGTGAAAAGCCAAAAAAGACAACAAATAAATAAACTGTTATATGCAAACAACCTTTTGGCTAAATGGACCCAAAACACAGATACAATAGAGCATTACAGTCCCGCCCACAGCCCGAGAGAGCTTTGGTGCCGGAAGTAAATTTCCCATTCATTTCTCCCATTGACTTTTGGAAAAATCTGTATCTAAAGAGTTTTAGAGCATGTCTGAGGATAGCCAGCTATGGCTGAACACGGACCTTCGCGGGGTCCACCAATCAGATGCATCACTGTGGGATTGTGGGATTGTTCAGGATTGTGGGTAATGAAGTACTTATCGAAGACATCGCGAATAAAAGGCATTTATCTCAAAACAAGGTTAGTGCCGCATTAACTTTTGGCGTTTATATGAGCATATACAATCGCTTAGTAGGCTAGCCTACAGCCGTAGCTGGTTTTAAGTCTACCATGTATGGTTACGTTTTTATGGCTTATACCCCAACTGTCAATGGAGAAATTGTATTGAATTCTTACTTCCGGCACCGGCTGTGGGCGGGACTGTGATGCTCTATAGCTTCCACTCTGAAGCCGTTTCTCAATGTCAAGGAAGGATCCTCGGAAGCCGGAATTTCGAGGATGCTACGTCATCGACATCCGTCGAAGGACTGTTCCAATGTCGAGGATCCTCAGAATTTCAACCAAGGGCGGAGTCCTTCGTTCGGAAAATATCCCATATACAGAAAAGGGTGCATATGTGTAGACTTCGCGCTCTTCGCGCTATCAAATCGCCCACAATCCTATGCGCGCAGCTTTGCTATCTTGTTTAAAAAAAAATACAAAATGTCGGATGTTAGCGGAGTCGGAGCAATAACGGGGCAATATGCTTTTAAATGCAAGTAGGCTATATTTACGTTACCATACATTTGTTATAACCGTCATATAAGTAAAGTTTAACGTTTAAATGCCAGTACAAATTACTACCGTATTGATATTACAAATTATACAAATTACGTTATGGCTAACCTGTCATTTAACAATTGTTAGCTTGTTTGCCGTCACCGGCATTTCACATATTTTACCATTGCATGTGTTTTAAAAGCTAGAATGTTGCTATGGACTCAGTTCTTTTCACTCAGGCAATACAATCATTTTGAAATCAATAAACTCCTTTTGAAATCAATATTTTGTCTCAAATGATTGATTTATTATTATTGATTTATTTTGTTAGGTAGGCAGCCATGTAATAAGCGGGATAATGTATAGCGAGCCAGTTTTTACAGCGAATACAACCCTTTAGGTTTATTCAAGACCCCTCCGCTTCGCGTTAGAGTTCGCGGGGTTTCACTAACGGACGCAATGACGTGCACTTGCTAGAATGTTCCATTTACGTGTTCTCTCGAATCCTAAAGTAGCCTGGGAAAACCCAGACCACTCTCAGTTGTAACTGAGTAAGGGTCTGGCAAAGCTCCATAGAGACAATTCATTTCCACAGGGGCGTCACCAACGAACGTCGGATAAAACTAAAACCAATCAGAGCGATGAATGACATGGCGTATGCAGAGCGACGGAGAAACTTCTCGAGACTCTCAGCAATTCTCTGTTTGTGTTAACGAAAATGACCATTTTAAATCGCTTGAAACAGACGCGATAGCTGATTCGAACGAGTGATGTTGTGATGTTCCACGGCGGCATCCATCTTTGTAATGTACAAAATCTGCGTGACCGTCTCTGCTCTGTCGTCATCGTGTAAAGCCCGCCCCAACGTTTCTGATTGGTGCCGCGATTTCGACGGATTGGAAATGGGTTTCAATGGGCTCTTTGCCAGACCCACTTGCAGAGCAAATCTAAATTTGCCGGAAGTGGTCTGGGTTTTCCCAGGCTAATCCTAAAAAGGATCCTCGCCTAGCCTCTGAAGGAAATGACTTGGAAGGACGCGTCCTGCCAAGGAAGTATCCTTGACATTGAGAAACACCTTGAGAGACCATCTTAAAAAGGTCAAGCCCCTCCTTCTTGGACTAAACCATTTAGAAATTAAAGGTAATAAAGAAATTTAAGAAAGACAAATGTGATATAACAGTAACAAAGAGGTAAACTATACATATTATGAAATACATACCAGAAGCTGAGTCTTTAGCCATTTTCCAAAAATGTCTAAAGACACGTCTTTTTCGAGAGCACCTGACCAATAGCCTACTAGCACGCCACTTGCCTTTTCTATTTTGCAATATTCTATTTGTTTTTATTTGTTTTTTTATGATAAAAAAAAACTTAACATGTGTACTGTGCTAGACTAACTGAGACTTCTCCTCATTTGTAAGTCACTTTGGATAAAAGCGTCTGCTAAATTATTAAATGTTCACCCAAGAATTAAATAGGCTAGATTACCAATCTCCCCCTCATACATGAGAACAATGAACTGTGCCTTCTAGTGGGGGGAATGAGATCTTCAAAATGGAGGCATTTACTATTTTGTCTGTTTGATAGAAAAATGTTACAGTACGTAAGTACTATTTATAATATGTAAGTGATTATAAGGAAACAATAAACATTTAAATATGAATTATAAAAAATAATAATAATTATAATTATCACTGTTCTTGTTTTACTTCCTAAAACAACATACCTACATAAATCAACTTCATGCATTTTTATAACATTAACAAAGGTTAATAAATGCTGTAAAAATATATTGCTCATATGTAGTTCTTGTTAACTAATGCATTACCTAATGGTAACAAATGAGACCTTGTTGAAAAGTGTTACCAGTATATTTTACCCAAAAAGTAAAAATTCCAAACTCTCTTCTGTGGAGCACAAAAAAGGAAATTCCAAAAAATGTTTCAGTGTTTTTTATACATACATTGAAAGTCATTCAATGGGGTCCAATGTTGTTTGGACCAACTGACTATCAACAATATCTTCTTTTATGTTACATAAATAATATAAATAATGACAGACTAGACATTCACAGACAGTATTATATATGCCAGGGAATATGTACTGTCCCTTTTAAACTCAGAAAGTTCGGCATATCAAAATAATAATCTGTTCTCTATTTTATAGCTCCATATACCCCCAAAAGTGCACAGATGCTTCAGAGATGATGTAGTGACATCGCAGTCACAGTTTGTGTGGCTGGAGACATCAGGAATGAAGCAGTTAAGAGGTCCCCCGTCTCCTCTCACTAAGTCCAATAAAGCAGTGCTTATCTCTGGCACGGTGTCAGAAAATGGCACGAGCCTACAGACCCCCCTTCATCCACGAGGAGCTCATAAGGAAACAGTCTCAGTGCTGCAGGCTATAGGCTGCTCCCACTTATGCTCTCCAGATCTACTGACAAACACACTGATGGATGTATTGTATTCACAACTACAAAACAGTACAAAATGTTGAGTCAACACAAAGATTTTTTCCATACCCAAAGAGATCATGGTCAGTACAGTACAAGCACACAAACAAACTATTCATTTATATTTCCATGTTAAAAGAATAAGTCAGGTTCAATACAAGTTAAGCTCAATCCTATCCTGATAGGTCCTTAACTTAATCTGCTTGGTTCCTTCTGTATCATCAGTAGCCAATGAGTTTTCTGCACCTTCAAAAAAAAAAAAAAGGTCAGCATTTGCTGTAGCGGTTACAGTGCGCTTTCAGAAACCCTCCCCCTTCCCCAGCTCCACCTGTATAGATTTGCTATGGGCAATTCATGTACACTATATTGTACAGCAGCATCATGTCTTATTTGCTCACAGAAGCGTGTGTATTGGCAGTAGCAAGTCCCGTACTTGCTCTGCAGCAGCAACAGGAGTGTAGCAGATCTATTCCACCAAGGCCAAACATATCAACATTGCCATATATCCAGTACCATGCCAAACACTCCGAGAGTTGTCTTGACAGAAAAGACAACACTCAACTCTTTACATAAATTAATTTGTTCAAACGTGTGTATTATTCAAGCGGTAAAGCTCATAAATTTGGCAACTAATTTATATAATTGGAAACTAGAAAGGTACTTCTTATCATGTTAAAGGGTTAGTTCACGCCAAAATGAAAAACTTACCATAATTGACTCACTCTCAAGCCATCATAGATGTATTAGACTCTCTTCTTTCAGCCAAACACAATCGGAGTTATATTAAAAAATATCCTGGCTCTTCCAAGCTTTATAATGGTAGTGAATGGTAAAACATTCGATTTTGAAGCTCCAAAAAGCGCATCCATTCATCCATCCATCCATCCATCCATCCATCCATCCATCCATCCATCCATCCATCCATCCATCCATCCATCCATCCATCCATCCATCCATCCATCCATTCATCCATCCATCCATCCAGCCATCCAGCCATCCAGCCATCCATCCATCCATCCATCCATCCATCCATCCATCCATCCATCCATCCATCCATCCATCCATCCATCCATCCATCCATCCATTCATCCATCCATCCATCCATCCAGCCATCCAGCCATCCATACATCCTAAAAGTAATCCATACGGCTCCAGGGGGTTAAAAAAAGGCCTTGTGAAGCAAAGCGATGTGTTTTTGTAAGAAAAATATAAATTTTTATAACTTTATAAACTATAAAGACTGCATGGCTTCCGGTAAGGGCCGTACGCAAGTCGAGTTCTGGCAGAAGAGTTACCTCTGACGCAACGCATGATAGAGGATACACGCTAAATGTATAAATATGGATATTTTTCTTACAAAAACCCACCGCTTTGCTCCAGAAGACCTTTATTAACCACCTGGAGCTGTATGGATCAATTTTATTATGGATGGATGCGCTCTTTTTGGGAATTCCATTTACTCCCATTATAAAGCTTGGACGAGCCAGGATATTTTTCGAATTTAACTCCAATTGTGTTTGGCTGAAAGAAGAAAGGATGGATTATGGGATAATTTTTGTGTGAACTAACTTTTTAACACATTATTTACATCTTGTGGATATACTATTGAAACAGTATTTGAAAGTTTATAGATTGGTCACACTCACTTCCCTTGTAAGTGCCTCACTGTAACCCAGATTTATGCTCTTTTTTTCTTTTCTTTTTTAAATCAAATGTTTGTGGTAATCGACATTGTGCATTGTCGATTGACTTGCACTGAACAGAAAATCTTCCTCTAAGAGTGAAGCAGAAAATGACTGCTGTAAAAGACAACTGTACGCACACATGCATCTGAAAGAGTTCTTTAAGAGTTAAATACATTCTGGGCTGCAGCTTGCCATTCATTTGACTTCTGACACCAGAGTCACTATAAATGCCACACATTCCATGCACACGAGGTAATTCTGATTAGACACACATGTTCTAACAGTATCTGCTGTATCATTTCAGCCAAATCATATCTGGGAGATAAACAAGATGCATTCACAGCTACGTTGCATTTCAAAGCAATCATAGCATATTAGTGTAATGACTGAAAAATAGCCACTAAGCACATGTTTTGCATTTCAAACGTACATGTGCAATGCAGCTTTTTAATTACAAGATGACCCCACCTGACTCTATAAACTCAAAAGTTTCAAAGTGTCAGGGTTTCAAAGCCTGTCGGATTTGACGATGGATGAAGGGAGAACCACAAATGTTGTCCAATTTAAATGTCCATATTTTATTCAAATTAACACTGAGTGCAAATTCATATGCAGTCTCAAAAACACATTTTATAGTCATGATGCTTTCTCATTGGATGCTTTTTAAGGGCAATCACTTAAAAAGAACATTCTGTCATCATTTACCATTACCATTCACCCTTATGTCATTCCAAACCAGTTTGACTTTCTTTCTCTGTGGAACACAAAATATTTTAAAAAATGTCGTCCCTACAATAAAAGTAAATAAAAGGTACAGTGTTGTATATTCACATTAAATACTTTCATTTGTGTATACGGTGAGGCTTTCCAACACTAAAATATGATCTAATGTTTGCACAACATCAAGCTTCATTTGGCTATTCTTTCATTTTTACATCAAAAAAATCAGCATCAGGATAAAAAAATCAGGATGTGATTAAAAAACCCCTGTTTTGAATCATTCTTATTTTGCAGACACGTAAACAGCCTGACCTTTTGACGCTAAAAAACAAACATAATCCCAGAGTGACCGTGGTTTACGCGTGCTAAATAAACAGGCAGAAATTCTGAAGTGCTGAGTCAAAATTCATCTGGAGGAGCAAATTTCAGTCACGGATCATAAATAAAGGGAAAAATTGGATTAAAACAAGATGTGAACAGGGAATGCGGTCACAGATTAAGAATGAGGAATAGTAAAGGGACAGTTAACAAAAAGCAGATTATGAAGTGCTAAAAATAACGTCTCATCTTCACGGAGCAAGTGTGTTTTAAACTACCCCCTGGTGTCAAACACAGGCCAAGCCAAACATCAATCATTTATGTTTTCAACAAACAAGAATCTATGGCAACAGCCCATACACATTTTAATCCAACATTTTATGGACAAATGAACCATAGCGGGGGTACTCGTAAATTCAAGATGAGAGGTAAACAGACCAGGTATTATCTGATCACCTAGTGTTCGTTTTAGCCACTTGTTGGATTGACAGGGGCAAAAGATTAACAAGTACAATCAACTTGGATATTTAAGTAGTTTCAACTTAAATCACATTAAGCTTACTGAAAAAAATGAGTTGAATCTTGTATAAGTTACAAAAAAAGTTGAATATTGCTTAACACAGTTCCAAGTTAAAGCAATGTAAAAAGATACGTTGTCATAACTTATTGATCATATAATGTTTTACAGATACCATACAGTGAAAAGTGTCAGAAAGAATGACATTTCGAAACTTAATTCAGCAGATCTCCATCTGTTTTGCTGAGAAGCTCTGATGAAGCTGTCCTGGACCGTGCGGCACGTCCAGCGTGACCCCTTTGCAGATGGACAGTCAGATGTTCTCTGTGGGGCCTAATTCATATTTCATAGTCAGAAGTTAGGAATGTATGAACACAGATTTCTATGGCCGATCATTAATGGCGAAATTTTTGCATTCCAAGAATATTTTGTTGCTGTTGCAATTAGAACAGTGCTAACTAATCAAGCACATATAGCTGTACATTATAAACATGTTGCTGAAATCCTCAAAGATCCAACACACATCATGTAAAGCAGTGTCACAGAATGCCTGACAAAGTTTTTGTAGCCCCAGGGAACATGTAACATTTGTTTAAACATTATACATGTGTGTGTGTGTGTGTGTGTGTACAGTGATTATTATGTTCTCAGGAAGTTTATTTTAAACTTCAAGGAAAAAACACAGATAACTGGAATCCCGTATAGCAAATCCATTCAGACTTTTGTGCTCAAAACATTTGCTGCCCTTTTTACGGATGAGGTGTCATTCACAAGGTGCAATTCAATCTTTACCGAACTGTCCTGTCCCATAACAGTAACCAACAGTGCTTTTACTGGAAATTAAGGCATAAGTCCTGCTGGTATCAACTGGATATTGAATAAAAACTCTTGATGATTTATAATATTAAATTGTACAATTGTACTTTTGGTATACTAAATTGGTATACTTAAAGTCTGCAAAATTGGAACAACTAATTTTGTACTTAATGTACCGTACTTTAGTTATCCAGAAGTAGTGAGGTCCAACTAAAGATATACGTATATTTGATTGTGCTAAAGTGGAACTGTATACTTTAGATACACTTTAAATATCTTGCATTTAAAGACGGATATTATGAGATTTTTTTCACTAAATGTTGAAATTAAAATGAACTAAGATTAATATGCTCTAGACATATTTTTCATTGTTAGTTCATGTTAACTAACGTATTGGACAAATGGTGTAACAAATGGAACCTTTTTGTAAAGTGTTGCCATTTTATCATTTGTAAGATTGGAATACGTAAAACGTAACCCCAAAATAACCCTAAATGTTAGGGATGCTGTCTCAGATTACGTCTTAAACACTCACTGTTACAGGATTTAACAAATTATCTTAAAATAGTTTAAGTTAATTAATTGAAAGGAAACACTACATATCTGATATTGATAGAATCGTGTTGTAACTTCCTCTTGAATGTACCGATGGTAATAAGATACAAATAGCATATGTGGTAAACCTTATACTGGATCTCCAATAAAGCAGCCTGAAAATGAAGTGATTCCTGTGCAGTTTAATTTTGTCCAAAGATTCTTTAGTATAGCCTAAGATTACATATATTAAAGGTAGTATTAAAGGTATTAAAGGTAATACCACAAAGCAGATAAAAAGCCAAAGATTCAAAGAACTAAACTCCCATATCTAACAAGACGTTGCCCCAAACACAAAATTAGATGGTGTGCTCCAGTTAGCCAAGTAAAAAATATCTGGATTATGTGTCCTGATTACCAACACAAAGTCTGGCCACAATGTTAAGATTACATAAAGAGGAGCACGTGTCATCACTCATACAATCATTCACTCAGTTTGCAAAAATGCAATGGAAAGAAATGTATGGTACTTTGAAAGCAGGTCACATGACAGGCCGGTTATCGACAAGTGTTCTAATGAATGCACACTGAGCTGGTTGATATGATCTCGTAAGGCTTCTGTAAACTCTAACAAGGTGCATTTGAGTAAATTCATTCATCACATCTTAAAACTTACCAAGTTTAAAAAATGGTCTTCAATAAATTAACTTATTTCTAACTACTAGCAATTAGATTTATCTCAGTAGTGTTAATGAGTTTGTTTTTACTTAATAATTTGTATTTAATTGGCTAAAAACAATAAAAAACACTGTAACAACCGTAAGGATGGACACATGCAGGATTTTTTTTTGTTATTTCAGATTATATGCAGAGATAATTGATTTGAACTAAGTTCACCAACAGATACACTCAAAAAATGGTGACTTCAAAGCCAAAAATTATTTACAACAAAACAATATCAACACCACTAAACAGACTTGTCCAATGAGCCATAACCAATAAGAACTCACACAAAAAAATACTGTTCAAAAATCCTTCAGAAATAATTTTAATATGCCTATATTAATATTTTCTATCATTGTTCCAACAGTTGTGCTGCTTAATATTCCTGTGTAAACCGTGATGCGTTTTTCAAGATTCTTTGATGAACAGAAAGTTCAAAAGAACAGCATTTATTTGAAATAGCAATCTTATGTAACTTTATAGACATCTTTACAGTTGTTTTTGTTTATTTAACAAAAAATACTGACCTCAAACTATTGAATGGTGTATGTGTATTTTCAAACCACAACATCTTACATTTTGATTCTGAAGAAAATGTGGGTGCTTGCCAGTGCCAATGTTTTAGTGGTCACTAAAGCATTTCTAAATGGGTTCTAAAGTGTTTTTTGGTGGGCGCTAGGGCATTGCTATGGTGTTACTCAATGGTTTCTTACTGCACAAAGCAAAAAAAAAAAAAGCAGAATCCATATGGATATGAAAAGTGTGGGCCCCCTTTGCAAGCATCTCTACATTATTTCAAGCACATCGATTTACAGTGGAGTTTTCCATGCTGGTATATCCGCTCCACAACTCACCGGCATACATTATACATGCATTTCTCTGCCATTTATTAACCCGCACTGAGCACTAAAAGGTGGACCTCTGGACCAAGAGAATGCTGGTAAACAAAAACAATGAAAACAATTCAAGCAAACCAACCAACAAACAAAGAAGTTCCTTGTACTAAAGGCATGATATGATATATCTTAGCCCTATAAATGTGTACAAAACATTGTTTATTGAGTGTTTTGAATTGATAATCATATTGATATACCCATAAACTATCATCTAACACATTTGCCCACCCTTGTAACTCCTTTGGTAAATTAGAAAGTATGAATCAAAACTGCATGACAATGATATAATGTCACAAATGCCAACAAAGGAGCGCTAAAACAGTTATGCATGAAAAAACACGAGCAAGACAGCACAGCAGAAAATGACTGTGACAAGTACGGATGGATGACCACCTGGGGATCATGTTTACATGGCCAAGAATCATTACTTCAGGTATTTGTTCCAAAGCCCAATACTTCATTTCACATTCTGCTACACACATAAGTGATCCACAGCGTCTTTAAAATCAGATTAGGCACAATGACTGACCAATCAAAACTGTGCAAAACCAGCAACTGTGAGTAATAAAAATCCAGACAATAATAGCTAAAGATATGCCACGGAAGATTAGATGTAAGTGGTTCCAGAGCGCAAAAATGCCTTCGAATTGAAGTGATGATGTGACTCAAACACAAAACAGAGAATATATAAGCATTATTAACTGCACGAGCAGCCAAACTTAAACAATGACTGTAAGATTTAGACTTTATAGTTCACCAAACAGCTTGTGTTAAGAAATTAATTCCTCTGAAAGTCATTAACCTATTTCAGGTGATGGTTCCCAGAAAGCTACTGCTGGTTAATTATCTGAAACGCCCTTTGCTGTTTTTAACTGAAAAAAAAGAGGGTTGAATCATCCACAGTTCCTGTTATCCTGTTGTCTCTTCTGTTGAGTATACGCTTCGGAAAGCTCGTTTTCCCAAGAAAGCTTGGGACCCGAGGAAGTTATTTGATGTGTTTATTAGGGCATGCTTGGATCTTAAACACGTGAACACATTTTGGTTAAGTATGCTATACTTCCATGAAAATTTGACTGTGAGGTCTATAACCTTCAAATACCAGTTTAGAACTGAGCACTTCACTGTTTCGCCTATGATTCAGATGCAGTTCCAATTATTACACTTTATGTGTAATTGTGGCCTTCACTGATATATCTGTGAGATAAAAAAAGTGGACTACAGATACACCGACAGTCTATGTGGCATTCCGTCATTAAAGTGTAAACACGAAGAAGGATCAGAAGAGTTTAGGGCCGCATTTGGGACAGGGCCTTCAAGTTGTGCAAACCGATAAAGCAGCGGGCTTTATGCTGCACCTTGAGGCATATATGAAGCATTGTGCTAAAAAAAAACATCACATAAGAGTACTGCAGGGATTATGTATTTTTGTAGGCCAAAAACGTGGATACGAATTAGCATTTTAGCACTTCTGGTTCTACTGTCCCAAAATCAATAGGTTTTTAGTTAAATGCTTGAAATAAGGTCTGTGGTTAACACAAGCTGAAGATATTTTCACGTTATATTCTACAATATAAAACACATATCAGTAATACCCCCTTAGGATTTATTTTAAAGTGGCTAAATGGGACTACAGAAATACCCCATACAGAAAAACCCCCGCCATACAGAAAAAACTCATACTAGTCTGCTTTCACAGCCTTGTTGTGCTTATAATCGTACTCTTGAAAATAGTTCTAAATATTTCAGAGAAAATGCTTTTTTTCAAAGGGATAGTTCAATTCTGTCATCATTTCAAGTTGTTCCAAACCTGTATGAGTTTCTTTCTTCTGTTGAACACAAAATAAGATATGTCAGTAACCAAACAGTTGACGATAGTCATTGACTTCCACACTTCCACACAAGGTTTGGGTTGAGGGTGAGTAAATGATGACAGAATTTTCATTTTTGGGTGAACCCATTTACATAAAGACTCAAAGAGTTGTCAGAAGCTTAGTGATGGTGACTATTTCAGTTGTGTATTTTCAGAATCATAAACTTTTTTTGGTCAAAAAGTAAAAAAATTTCTGCAATAATCCAAAAGCCAATGGAACGATCCTATTGGGGTCAAGGGAACCAGTGGGATGCTAACTTCCAGGTTGGCCAACACTTGTTTTCCAATTAAAATGATAAACATCTTAACAACAATATACATTTACTTAAGAAGCAAAACTGCAATTTTCCAGAGAACATGTCATTTTAATTAATTAATTATTATTTTAAGCAGAAAACAAAGCATTTAGTGTATGTTTTAAACAATGGGATAAGAGAAATGCATTTAAAATAAACAATATTAAAACCAGTCTTATTATTTTATATAATAAATAATTGTTTAGTGTGCATAATTTTTCTTAGAGCAGAAAAAAAGAACTTCTCAAAAATCTAAAAGAACTACTGCGGTGACTGGCAGGCCACATACACACTTCCATGAAACAGAGTAGAAATAACCACACTTCTAAATCTGCTTGTGATTTCTTTCTTAGCATGAAAACACCATTCACACCATGCAAAGACTGATAGTAAAAAAAAAGATATGACCCACTTGTTTTGAATCAAATCCACTGGATATCCACCAGCGGCTGGTTATACAACCAGCCAGTGAGGATTTATATTAATTTTGATGTGCAGATTATTAACAAATAAATAACATGTGCTGTCCGACCACTCGGATGAGCAGATGCCAGCACAGTCATTATTACATCGAACCACTTACTCCTATATATATAAAGGATGCACAATAGCAATAAAAAGTGTCAAGCATATAACTTACTGAGAACAGAGGGGATTTTGCGTAAAATGTCACGGTGGTTTCACGATGCATTACTTGGCAAGTGTAAACGAGAGCATGTATGTCACGACATGGGGATGTGATGAGATGTGTCATTTTCATGGAGCAGATTCTCTTCCTGAGGCTTAAAATAATTTGTGGCTGTCTGTATTCATTGAGTTGATGATGTTGCAATAACAATGCCTCTAGGGGACTTGCCCCATCTGCTTGGAATACACCCTTGATTTTTTTTTTAGTCGTCGCTCAAGCACTGATATAACCAAAGTCTGGTTTCAACCTGCTTTAACCACATTTAACAGCTGGTAATGCTAGGAGGAACAAACAGGTAATCGCTCTATTACCAAAAAAAGGAAATACATCACAGCTGTGCTGTCATACTTGCATCAAAGCATGTGGAGTTCACTATGAACATAATACTTCAATGCTGTTAGAATCTAATTCTGGTGCACACTTTATTCATGCTTTATTCCTCTCATAAAGAGACAATATTATGTGACTTCCAGTCACCGCAGCATTTCAATCTCTTAGTATTTTCTTTGAGTTTGTGTGGCACTAACCACAAATGGATTCAGACAGTCAGTTTGTCACTTACACCAAGAGCAATCGAGCAACTACTGAGAAACATCTGAGCTGGAGCGTTTTAAATTTCGACACTGTGTTTCTACTTTCTACAGATAAAAAGACGAGAGGGAGAGGCTTTGCTCATGCTTAAATATAGAATTGGGTGTTGTTTAACTCAAAGGAAACTGGTAGGAGGAAAGTTGTCTTTCCTGAGCATGTCTTCACTTGGCAGGAACATTTCCAGCAGCCTTATGAGGCACTTAACGTAATGTTACCATAGTCACGCAGCCTATTTGCAATTCGATCGTGTCTAATGTGCTAAAACAGTGCATTTAAAAACCAAACAGATCGCAACTAACACGGTTGAAACATTCAAAATTTATGTTTTGCCGTTTTTTGAAGGACAAATTGATCAAAAGTGACAGGCAAGACATTAATGATGTTACAAAATATGTCTATTTCAAAGTGTTCATCAAAGTGTAAGTTTCCAGAAAATATTAGCACAACCGTTTTCAACATTGATAATAATCTTGAGCACCAAATCAGCATCAGAATGATTTCTGAAGGATCATGTGACAGTAATGATGCTGAAAATTCACCTTTTCTATTATAGGAATAAATGAAAATTTAAAATATGTTAAAATAGAAAACAGTATTTCACAATATTACTGTTTTTGTTGTATTTTTTTTTAAGTCTAGCTGAGAATAGAGACTTTCCCCCCCAAAAAATACTTACCAAAAATCTTACCAACCCCAAACTTTAAAGCAGAAGTGTATAAACAATCTAAATATTGATTTTTGTGTCTATTTATATACATGGACGGAAAAATATGCCACATGAACCTGCAACAATCCAGAGAGAAGAACCCAATCTAATTTTTGGGGTGAGGAGAATGTTTGAACAGAAATAATTACCATCTACAGTTTCTCTCTCTCTCTTCTTTTACAAATTTGGGCATGTTCCATTCTCAAATGATTTTGGCAAGATATCTGGTGTCATATTAGCTGTACTTGATATAGAAATCATTAATTCCACATTCCTAACTTGTTAACAAAATGTGTAGGTGGCTGGAATGTGCGAGGGCTCGTACGGAGTCATTATCCCAAGGACAACATCTCCCATGCAGTCACATCATTTGAAATAAACTCGATCACCAATTAGATGTGCATTCCAGATGCTTCGCAGGAAGTTAATCATCAGATGTTTACAAGGCTGATGCTGAAGCGTATTTGTCTGGGAAATGAATCTCGACTCTTCAATTCAAAACCTCTCTGACCCTGCGAACACACCAATGCAGGAGATATGAAAATGATTCGGAAACAAAACAAATGGTGTCATCTAATTAAAAACGATATTACAGGAATGCTGGAATAATGATTTCTCTCAGGGGTTATATTCCATCCTTTTAAGACAGGGCACATAAAGTTGTTGGCTAGTTTAGAACAGGGATGTGGCTGCTATCACTCAAGACAACTCCCGCCCCTTCCCACCCCCTGTAAAGTATATAAAGCACTCAGGTTTTTCTGTGTAACTCAGACCATTAGCAGTGTCACAGCTGAATACTCATCCTTAGCCAACTGAGATTTGGACACAACTTGGAAATACACAAAAATACTGACTTCAACATCACCGCTTTTCAAGTGTGCAGCCAATTCTAGAGAGCGACCGGAGTTATCAGGTATGTTTTCTTGGTTTGTTCTCTGAAATTTTTGGTTTCAAAGGTCAAGGCAAAAACATGGGTTAGCGAGACATTTGACTTTCTGGCAAGTCATTTTCATTGCACCAATTGTGCACTTGTCTCAGGCAAATATAAGACTTGCTACTGGGAAATGACACGGTTGAGCAAAACTTAACCTCTGTGTAACTTTCAAAATAAATGAATGACCAGTGTGGAGTCAACAAGGAGCAGGAATATCACGCCATTGGGACTTTTGTTCAAAAATCAGGTGTTCTCCATGAGAAGAGAATGCATTTTATGTGATTAATAATGACAATGCTACATGTTCTTCCACAGGTTCCATTCACAATGAACTCAGTGCTTCAGAAGGCTTTCCTGTGGTGTGTGCTGACTGCATTTCTGCCGAGCATCACGGGTGCAAAACCTCTGAATACAGATGGTTTGAGAAGGTACGCTCTCATGACTGAACCCCTCTTGTCATTCAAAACTCTGATTTTGAATAATATCTCACAGGTTTCTCTTGTCATCTGCTAGGCTCGGTGTTTGGCTTCAGGGTAAGGCGAGGAAAGATGTCAGCAGCGTGTCTGAGAGAAGCGAGAGCGACTCGACAGCTTTGCTGACTCAGAGGAACAGCGCTACCGAGTCATTTGTCCCACAGCACAGGTATGTCACATTCTTTGACTGGATAAACACACATATCAAGGGCAAACTGACTAATTTCTATCAGCAGATAAAGGAAAACTAAATGCTTTCTGTTTCCCTCCAGGAGTGTGAGGGTAAAGCGGGCAGAACCAGCCTACACGATCAAAAGAGTCGAAAGAGCGGGCTGTAATCTGGCCACCTGCTCGGTGCACGAACTGGCCCACCTGCTGAATATGATGCACACGAAGACGAGCAACGCCCCCACCGATAAGATCGGCTCAGGGGGCTACGGACGGCGACGGAGACGTTCGTTCCCATCAAACCACCCTGCACTAACTTTCCACGAAGGCCGTCTAAAGCTGGCATGGGTCCGATCCATCCACAAAGGGATTTAAAGAACAACCCAGGAACACCTCTGCGGTTTGTCCTGAGCCTTTGGTTTATATCGGCTCTGTTTACTGAGATACTTCTGATACTTCCTTTGCTGAACGTTAGTGTACTCTCTTCAGGCACAAAGGAGCAAGTGGAGCATCCTTCTCTCCATCCTCTGCCTGATGGGTTGGACAGAGAAGGATTCAGGTCGCTTAAAGTGGTTGTGGAAAAAAGGAGTGCTATCAGTTGAGACATAATATATATATATAAAAAAAGCTTTGTGAGAGTCTAAGGCAATATGACAGGAAATGGGTGGTCAATGCTCTGTGCATGTGTTTAGCATTCTTGTCATTCTAATGGAGCTTTGGGTCTCTTCTGCAGCACTGATGCGCTCTCTGCTGGAGGAATGAAGGAACAACCCAGGACACTGCCAGCCCAAACTTTCAGTGAAGAGGACAGAGAGAGAATAGCAAGAAGAGCTTTCATGAAGCTATTACCCTGGAGGACCAATGATGAAGAACAGAGAGAGAAACCTCTTTATGGAAGAAATTATTTTTGTTGTCCTCAACATCCACATACTTGAAGACTGATTTATCTATACTGTGGGGGCCGTGCAATAATTTACTTTAATATTATAATGTAGTCTTTTATTGGTGTGTTAAAGATGTATATTATGAAAATACTGTAAGTTTAAAAGTTCATATATTTATATATACATACTGTACATGTATCCTTAAAAAAATATTGTTTATTTTGCGTTTATTTAGAAATAATTGTGATTTCACATCGCTGTAATGCGAAGCATTTTTTCCACATGAATCATTCAATAATGTGTTAATTGATAACCTATTAAACTCCTGCAAGTGTGAATGAGGACACATTGTATCTTATTTCCAGGGCAGCTTTGCTAAACATAGGCTACTGAGGTTACGGTAGTCAAATATGATGTGTGACCTGGACCGACTGAAAAATTGTGTTGCCGCCATCATGCGAAATTACATCCTTTTCAATGCTTCATTACTTTACACAAAACGTTTACATTTTTAATTACCGTGTGTGACTTAAGTAAAGTAGCCACAGTAAAATACTGTGAAGCTGCTTTGATATAATCTGTATTGTGAAAAGCGCTATACAAATATTCTTGACTTGACTTAAAATATTTAATAGGCTACGTCGTTTTGGCAAGTGCTCTGTGGGAAAAGTGACTTTTTGAACTACATTACAAACCCAGCAGAGGGCGCGCTTTCCCTATTAATTATTACACACTAAAGCAACATTTCACGTTTTAGAAAAGGAATTGGTTGAAAATAAAACACTTACCAAATAAAAGCAATGTAAAGATAAGGTAATTTAACTGTGACTTGCAGATTAAAATACAGCCTTGAGCAACATCTTTCATGAAATGAGTTGGAGAGATAGCTTGCAAAACAGACTTTCCCACATTTTTTGTTTAAAAAATAAGTTAGGCCTACACTCAAAAGAATGCAGCCTACTTCTCAGAATTGTTTAAAATAGTGTACACGTAGGCCTACAGGAAATGAATTGGTCTCAAGACTTGTTTTGTGAAGGATGAAGTTCTTGTTACTTGACTTTTTAAAAACGCGGCGCTTGTGCACGTGGGAGACGCCGAAAAAATAACGAGAGCTTAAGTCAAAGACGTCTTTGCATTTTTGCATAGAGAAATAAAAAAAATGCAGCAAAAGGGAATGCAATAATGCGTTTTTTTGGTGAAAGTAAACATTCACCTTCATCTCAGTGGCAGTTCTCTACTCAGATTAATGGGAATATGTGTATAAAGTCAAGCCTCGAGGTTGAACAACATAACGCGCAAAATAGGCCTATCCTACTTTGTTGCAATGAAAAAAATTAGTTTAGTTTTCATTAACAAATATAGTCTAGTCGCAAAATGTCGAAAGTCTCTTTAAACACTTGAGAACAAATGCAAAACACAACAACAGCCCAGCCCAGCCCAGATAACAAATTAAACACACCAGACGAGATTCAAGTCCCAAGTTCAAGGTTCCCTACCACCAGCACTGAAAGGGTTAAGTGCAGTGACATTTTTTAAGATTCAGCTTGTAAAAGCCTCGAGGCATTTATCTTCACACCCAGTGAGTTACACTACTGAACACAGCAGAATCTCTCAGGGAACTGTCTGTCACACGAACAGAGGGAGATAGAGAGAGACAGAAAAACGTCAAGGAAAACAGATAGAGGTGAGTTGGTTCGTTCGTATCGCTTTAAAACGAAGTTTAGTATCCCTTTGGCAGTTGGGTTACCACAGTAGAAGTGCTGTAACCTGTGGCCTCTTCCAAGCATCTCCTGCAGGTCCGAACCTGTTGCAGGATGATGCCTTATTCCATTACTGCTTCTCTGTTGTCTTATTGTACATTATTATCATGTCTCTGTCTTCAATTATTTACATATCTTTCTTTATAAAATGGAAGGATTCAATATTGGAGAGTTTTACCAGGTGTGGTGGTATTTTTTTTTAACATTGAGGCATTTCCTTATTCAGAACTGCATGCTGTTTGTGTTCTTGTAGATAAGCTAAGATGACAGCTAACTACGTTCTAGTGTTTATCAGGAGTTGTTTCCCCCTAAAACAGTGCCCAGGAAATTTAATAAACATAGCCTACTAGGAAATAACATAAACTTTTGTGTTTTGCTTTTGGATGTGACTTTGCAAAAGTAATGTCCATCAGATTATAGTTAGTTGGTATGCGTATGAATTTCCTTTTCCTGTTTTTGAAAACCAGAAGACTAGCAGTTAGCTTTCATCTGCTCGCTGAGAGGTAAAAAGTCCATGTTGCTGTAGATTAATTCTTATCAAATTAATCAGGGTGTTTTCACTGTGGAGTTTCTCCTTCCCACAATGCATTTTAAGAACACAAGGAGTTTTACTTTTGTCTCTCAGGTGGAACTTTGACTAGAGATCGTGTTGCATCTCCTACGCTGTACAAAATGAGCAGGAAACAAACCCCATTGCCTAAGCAACAATCAACACCCAACTTTGGGAGGGGTAAGTTTGGCACAGTATAATACTATATCTCAGTGCTTCATGTTGGCTTGCACGTACATTTTGTCTTTGTAAAAGGCTAGTATGTTTAATGTGCAGGTCCACTGCACAAACTCCTGAAAGCTGGCATGCAGACATATTGTTATGTATTGTTAAAGTAGGTTAAAAGTATAGCAAAACATGGTGTCCTCAACATTCTTTGCAAGCATGTCATAAAGTGCTCTATCAAAAGAGCACTGAACCCGTTCTATAAATAACCTTTTTGCAGTGAAGCACTTTACTCATGCCAGGCTCGATGACTTGTGCAATCGTTAAACACGAAGTCATTGCAAAATATTTCCGTTTGCATTTAAAACCAAAGAAAGCCTTATTATAAATGCAATTATTTAAATTATTTAAACATGAATGGCATTCAATACATTTGACTTCATTATTTGCTAACCAAATACTACAAAACAAGAAGAATACTGCAAATGTATGGCACAAAGTGAACTGAACTTGTGTGTCAAAATGAAAGTGGCTTTTCCGTCTCTGAGATGTGAAGGGGAGGGGGCAGAGGCTTGGTAGGTATTGAACCAGTGCTACGCTGCAGGGCGGAGTTCAGCTTCTCTTATTTGTTTTCCTGCAAATGAGTAAAGGTCGGAAGAGACACGGTTTTAGTAGACACAAATAAACAGAGCTATCCTGTCTGTCACCCCTTATACTTTCTCTGAGACACTGTGGTAGCCTGACCTTCTCAAAGCTCCAGGTAAATAAATGCATTTCTGAGCTGAGCTGTTGTGTTTTGAGAACGCTTTGCTCATTTACTTTAAGCCTAGGGTTCTTCCATGCTCATTTCAAGGTCCAGCAAAATTCGGTGAGTGTAACTTTACCCATGGGGATGTATGAAAAAGGATTAGGACATTATTGGATGCTGTTTGGAACGGAGTCCTCTGGGGTCTTGTGTGTGTCAGCGTGTGCTTTTCAGAAGCTTGATAATAATACTGCACGTACAGTATACTGGAGGCGTGTGAGTTATGTTGACTTAAAAAGGAGTAACCTCAATTCTTGTTATCTGTGCAGGGGTAGGGCATAGTGTGAGCTGGTTTAAGTCAGGTTGAGCTGTTATATATAAAGTTGCTAAGGTTGTGGATGGGAATGTAAACACTGTTTTCAATAGTGGATACGTTGTATAAGCCATAGCGTATACAGCCTGTCATTAAAGTAATGTTACTGGAACATGAGTGAGCTAATGCCAAGACAATGTTATTCCCTTATAAAAAAAACCCCAGCAGGCTGGGAAATGATCCTGACAGCTTGCAAGCTCCAGAACCTGCCAGCATTTAGAAGGCTCTCAGGTTCAGCTCGCAGCTTGTTGTGATGTCCAGCCAGGGCTCTCTGCTGATATGATGCTGTCAGACAGACCCTTTAAATAGGGGGGAGCGGGATACTCAACACTAGAAAACACTGAAGTTTCTTCATAGACAAAATAAGACCTAAAACTGAAGACCACAGTTATAAAGCAACAGGAAAACAGAGAATCCAAACACAGAGATCCAGTAAAACCATGGCAAAAATAGCTAAAGAAGGTAAGAGAAAGTGTATATTCCAATAATAGGAATAGGAATGTACAATAGGATCGGTCAAGCTGAATAATAGGGGTCAGTGACAGTCAAAAGATTGGATATTGACAAGCTTTTCTGAAAGTTGACAAGATATAACATATTTGTAGGATAATAGTGTGTGCTGAAAGTAAACAATTCCTTTGACAATTCCTTATTTATTTAGTCAAATATGTATTATAGAGTAAAAATCAATTAGATATACATATATTATTCTATATATGAATTTTATTTGTAATATATTTACACCTTACCTTAAGAAAAAAAAATTATATACATAATGTATTTGTTTTTTACTGTATATATAATGCATATCTTGCTGTAAAAATATATATGGTTGATTTTTACTTGGATATATGACTGAGGGGTTTACTTCCATGCGTAAGACAGCTGTTCTAGAAGTGCGTCTGGTATGGGTTTCCTAGATGGGCAGGGCTGAGAGGAGTCTGGAATCATCCATCTGACAGGCGCGTCAAGCGTCTATATCGAAGGGCTGCGGATTGTTGACAGTCCAGTGGAATATCCAGTTACATGTCAACAAAGGTGGAAGTCAACAATCTTGCTCATGACTTTATAACCCCGCCTGCCATTAAAAACTGTTTATAGGGATGGGCCTGACCTACATTCCCATGCTATATGAGCACTGAACCTTGTGATGTCACTCACATCCAATGTGATATGGGAAATAGAAAGGTGGCCAAGGCATGGTAACTGATATGAAACTATAATCTACTGGACAGGATGCAAATGTGGTTTTGATAGCACACGGAGTCTGTGCGTGAATGGAGGAAGGGTGGTTAGGCATAATAGAGATAAAAACCAGTGGTCAAGGCCTAAAAAAATAATGCTTTTTGAGAAAAATTCAAATGAGCAATTCAATTCATTATAACACTTATCCAACATTATTTTCTTAAAGTTTCAAATGTCAAAAGCATGCTGCATGACAGGGGTTTTCAAACTTTTTGATGCCAAAAACCCCAAAATATGATGATCCCTATCCTAAAATATAATGGCAGCGATATAATTGATTCAATAAAATAAACATTTATACTGTGTGACGAAAATGTTAAGCATTGTTGTTTCCGTCATTGTCACTAAATATTTACTTTGTATTAAGTTAACAGCATATTTTTTTCTATTCACTATTAGGATGATGTACATCTATAAACCTAAAAATAACCAGATTTTTAGGGCCCGAGCACCGATGGTGCGAGGACCCTATTGGAATTGCTCTGTTTATTATTATTATTCTCTAAACTGAATCGCATTTTTGAGGGCCTAAACATGATCAAAAACTTTGCACACACGTCAGAAGTGGCGAAACTTTACATCTGATATGGGTTTCAAAATTGGGCGGGGCAAAATGGCTTGTTTTTATTTGTATTTCTTACTGTTTACAACTAAGGCTGTCAATTGAATACAATTGTGATTAATGTCATGATATTTGACTTTGACTTTGAAACCCCTAAAAGATACATTTAGTAAAGTGTTCGATTTTCTGTAGACCCAGACACCAGTTTGAAAACAAGACAATTTGCCTTTTCTTACAGTGTTGCATGTAAAACTAAACCACAAAGTTACACTTTGCAAATATGCTGCATGTACTTCTGCTTCAGTGCATGCATAACATTAATGCATTATTATGTACAAGTTCCCCTTCACTTAGTAAATAAAGAAATGCTTGCTGTGCACCATGAGTAGTTTGCTGCCAGAGAGAGGACACAACTCATCTGACACTTTGGGAATCCAGTCTCTAATAGGACAGGAACTTAGGTAACCTCAAAGATACCTGACTAAGGCACAAGATGCAGAGTGAAACCAGAACTGTGTGGACCGATACTTGAGGACATGTGTACAATCATGATGTGTGCAGTTGTAAAACTGTAATGAACTGTAATGAAACACATAATTACCTCCAGTTTATTTTATCACCTTCAATAATGGTTTTACATTATGGCAAAATCCAGCAAATCATTTCTTAGCCAAAATATGACAAATAATAGGCCTTCTAATAGTGTCATTCATTTAAAGCATGACTCTCAGTTGTCAGGTTTTGGCAACATGTTTGGGTACTGCCCAAAGTAATGAAAGTTTTTAGAATTCTTCATACAAATGAACGCCATGTACATAAGTTGTTGTTCCTACACCTGATGAAGAACATTGACTAATTATAGAAATAACAGACATTCTTTCTGATGGCACCACTCCTTGCAGACATGCCGCGTCAGTTCACGAAGATCTCTCTCCAAGAGGTGGACGAGAAAGTGCGACTCATGGCTGAGAAAGTGTACGCTTCAGCTCTGAAGGAAGAAGAGTCTAAGAACACCTTGTCCATGTTCACCGTCCCTGAGGACTGTCCCATTGGCTTACATCAGGCCCAGGAGTGGGAGCTACGCAAAGAGATGGAGGAGCAGATGTCAGAGAAATCTGTCAGGAGGTCAGTGAACTCAAATGGGCCACAGGTTGCAGAACTAATCCGCAGTTTGCATTATTGTGATATTCAATATGTATTTATTATTCTTTATGCCCCATTTTAGGAAACAAAGTTTCAAGCTGATACGATCCCAATCAATTTCCTTGCAAATCCCCGCCGTTCAGGATTGGGCTATGTCTGTGATTTCACCCCTGCTGACCCCTTCCACAGCCGCAGGCCCTATGCCAGACAATGTCCCAGAATTCCAGAGGGTCACCATCAGTGGAGACTACTGTGCAGGGGTAGGAGAAAAAAAGATTAGGCCATGATTATATTATTATATATAACAAGGTATATAATGATTTATTCTACGGGGCTGTTGAATGATTCTGATTGGTTGACGAACGTTTTAAGGTGTGCAATTACTTTCAGGGAAACGCACGCCTAAAGTAGTTCCAGGCAGGTCTTGGTATTACAGTTCCATATCACTTCGCCAAATGATTTCAGTTATTTCAAAGTTCCTTACAACCCACAACAGCAAGAGAACCAAAACCCACAATGACACTGACCAAGCAAATAAACATGGTAAACAATGTGATAAAAACAACTAATTATTTCCATGTTTTTTCCCACAAAATGACTTTTTATCATGTACGGAAAGAACACACTCTCATTCTCCCTCTCTCTCTCACACTCAAAGCGAGGTGCATTACCGGGTGTGCATTATTTTTCTAATAATTTAACGGCCCGTCGTCAATTATTCCTTACATATTATATATGACGGTATTTAATAATATAATATACAAGGAAAAGTTCAAGAAAGTTAATAAACGGGGCTGGGTATTTAATTGGAGCCAAGCGAATTCATTCATAGGACAAGTACAAGCAAAGTCACACCTGTGCGACACAAATTAAGTTTGCATGACAGTACAGGTGTGGTTTCAGAATCAAATACTTTGGATGCAGTGGTAGATTAGTAGACTAAATTATGAAAAAATGCAGGCAAGAAAGTGTCCATTATACAGTGATTCATATTTGATGAACAGAGTATTTTGTATGCGTACTTTTAGAGGTTTAAGGCATATACCGTTCAAAAGATTGGGGTCAGTAAGGTCTTTCTTTTTAAATAAATGAATACTTTTGTTCAGAAAGGACACATTCATTTGTTTAAAATCGACAGTAAAGGCATCTATAATGTTACACATTTTTTATAAATGCTGTTCTTTGTACTGTATATGCTGTACTCCTAAAAGCTGACAAAATGAATTCATCTATGATCACTTCTGACAGATAACAGTTGAAGACTATGAGCAGGCAGCAAAAACTCTGCTGACAGCACTCTTCATCAGAGAAAAATATTCCCGGCTGGCATATCACCACTTCCCCAGGACCACAGCCAGCTTTCTAAGGAGTGCTAATAATGAGAAATGGAGTGAGGAGGATGAAGTGATGCCAGGTATGTCATGTTTGGCAACAGTTCATGCATTAATAAATTAACTGTTCAAAGACCTATAATGACTACAGCTTTGAGACATAAGTGAGAAATTACTGTCCTAAAACCTTAGTACTATTCTGTCTGAGACTGTAGGGTGTTCATTAGGTTTGGGAAAGTGATACTAAAAACATCTAGTCCTGTTTCTATTTATATCAGGACATAAGTATGACATTAGTGTTCATCAGAACTACCGTTATGCTCTATTTTCATGGCAACAGATATCTGCCCCCCTCTAAGTGAGGGTGAGGATCCCTACAGTATGGAAGACCTCCCACAGGATCTGAACTACTCCCTGAGGATGAAAGATGGAATCATATATGTCTATGATAATGAGGATACTTTAAAAAAGGATCAGCCACGGAGCTTGCCGTATCCTGACTTGGAAACTTTTGCTATTGACTTGAGCCACGTCCTTGCCATGATTGCGGACGGACCAACGTGAGTTCGGATATATTATATTTATAACACTGCATGCATCTGTTGCTAAATAATAACAATGATAGGTAAAATTCAGATTCAAATTCAAAAAGAAATACATTTAGGGGAAATATCCTCTTTTATAGGAAGACCTATTGTCACAGAAGGCTTAACTTCCTGATGTCCAAGTTCGAACTACATGAAATGCTGAACGAGATGGCAGAGTTAAAGGAACTGAAAGGCGTTCCTCACAGAGACTTCTACAATGTCAGAAAGGTATTTCAAATAAAGTTGCATAAACACTAATATTTACTGCATAAAGACACTTTTCACTTCTAAACACATACTTGTGAATATTCAGGTTGATACGCACATTCACGCAGCTGCCTGCATGAACCAGAAGCATCTTCTGAAGTTCATCCAGGACACCTATAAGACAGAAGCAGAGCGAGTGGTGGTGGAGAAGAACGGAAAGAAGCTCACCCTCAAACAGGTTTTTGACAATCTGAAAATGGACCCTTACGATCTCACAGTGGACTCATTAGATGTACACGCGGTACGCATTTCACCTCAGGACTTCCAAATGATGCTTTTATGCTACATTTTCTTGCAGTAATGGATCATTCCGCAATAAGAAATTGCTCTATTGTTTGTTACAGGGCAGACAAACCTTTCATCGCTTTGATAAATTCAATTCCAAATACAACCCAGTGGGTGCTAGTGAGCTCCGAGAGATCTACCTCAAAACTGATAACTACATCAATGGAGAATATTTTGCACGTCTCATCAAGGTACAATTGATCAACTCGCATGCTGATACACAAGAAGAATTAACTATAACTGTCAGAGCACACAGATTATTTTCTTAAGTGGGTAACAAGCAATTGCATTGTTGTGCAGGAAGTTGCTCATAACCTGGAGGAGAGTAAATATCAGCATGCAGAACCCCGTCTCTCAATTTACGGCCGATCCCCTGAAGAGTGGGACAGCCTGTCCAAATGGTTTATCAAGCAAAAGTTGCACTCCCCTAACATGAAATGGATGATACAGGTGCCCAGGATTTAGTAAGTCCTCTTCTAATGTCAATATACATAGGAATTTAAAGAAATTTAACAGTCAATAAAACTTCAATAATCTAACACAACAAAATGGCAAGATTTTTTAAAAAATATCTAGATATGCAAATAAGGAACTCCCGCACATATATTTTAACACTGGCAAATATGAGAGTTTGACAGGGACGCAAAACTCAGTTCCAGGAGGGCCACAGTCCTAGTTTAGCTTCAACCCTAATTAAACACACCTGATCAAGCTCTGCTCATCAAGTCCTTCAGACAATTGAAAACTACAGGATTGCGTGTTGGAGCAGGATTGGAACAATGGCTGTGGCCTTCCAGGAATTCAGTTTTGCACACCTGCTGAATGACTTCTAGAGTTGATTTAGGGCAATTTGTTCAGCTGAGTGATGTGAGCATTGTTATGATTACATCATGCATGACTTTCAAGAAATATGATGCAATACCAGCTTCAGATTGCATAATTTATTGTTTTTCCTAAAAACCAAGTACTGTCCAAACCCAGTCATAAATGTATTCATAGATCCAGTCATAAATGTATTCATAGATCCAGTCAAAAATGTATTTTAGTAATTTCAGGTTTAAACTGAGATCTCTTCCCTTTATTATTCATTCATCCTCCGCCATTCCCACAGCAATGGTCATATATACTGACCTAATAAAATATCTTTAAAAAACTAAAGCCAATCAACAATTTTAAGCATCATTTTCGTTCTCAGTGACCCAGAATTAGTATTTTGTAAGTTAGTATTAGTAATAGTTTGACCACATTTATTTCAGAAGCATTTTGGCTGTACTGTTATTGTCATAATGTTTAATTGTTAATATTCAAATCAGTGTTTTTTTCTCTGTCAGTTAAAATTCATGATTTCTCATTCTCAATTCAATTCTGAATGGCACAACTCTGCAACATATATGACGTTTCCACTCAAACTATATTTGTACTCATACTTGCTCATAATTCATATCCAGTATTTCTAAAATCTAATTTTCCTGATTTGTGTACTTTGTTTTTTAGTGACATTTTCAGATCAAAGAAGATTGTTCCCAACTTCGCCAAGATGCTGGAGAACATCTTCCTCCCACTGTTCCAGGCCACCGTTAACCCTCAGAAGCACAAAGAAAAACATGTTTTCCTGAAATACGTAAGTGCTTCAGGCAAAGAGTTTTGTTGAGATGGCAAGACAAGTCAGAGCAAATTCATGCCACAATAGCACATTTTTAACACCAACAGTACAATTACAGCTTAAACACAAAACAATAATTTTACTAGGGGATCAAGATTTCAATGCCAAATCCCTTATGAAAAATTAAATGGTTCTCAGATGAATATGAGTTAATGTAAAATTGTCACGCACTATAAAACTACAGAAAACAAACTACAAACTGGTTAAACTACGCTCAAGTCAGCAATGTAGTCATTGTGTATTAAATTTAGGTGTTTCACCAAATGTGACCAAAGTCAAAGGAACGCCACCTTGCCTATATATCTGAACGGCCTGATCAGTCCTTATGTAAATATTAAGCCACAACCTAAGGAAAACGAGTGCAAAAAGTGGCTGTAAAAAGATGTCATAAAAGCTTTCTATGTTTTTTCTGCAGGTGACAGGGTTTGACAGTGTGGATGATGAGTCCAAACATAGTGATCACTTATTCACCTATAAGAGTCCAAAACCGGAAGAGTGGACCATGGAGGAAAACCCACCATACACTTACTACCTCTTCCACATGTATGCCAACATCATGGTCCTCAACAACCTACGAAAGTAAGTCACAGTAAAGATCAAGCTCTGATTTCAGCACTACAACCCATTGTATTCCCTTCAAATTTAGCCAAAAGATTTATAACTGAAGTCACATACCATGTTAAATAGTGAATGTATATAAATATTTTTTTTGTTGTTGCAGGGAACGTGGTCTCAATACCTTCCAGTTCCGTCCTCACTGTGGCGAGGCAGGATCCATCACCCATCTGGTGTCAGCCTTCCTCACAGCTGACAACATCTCTCACGGACTCAACCTGAAGAAGGTCAGTCTTCGAATTGTGAACACGAATTGCGCTATATGATCTGTCGCGCCACATTAAAGAGCACAAAAATGTATTTATTGTTTGAATTTCATAATATAATTGACAGAATCTGAAAGCTGAGACGTTATTATATTATTATATATCAGAAGTAATAAAGCACAAATCTTATTGCAATTTATTAGATTGGAGGCGCGCTACTAAGGTTCTTACTGACCCAATAGGACAAGTGACTTTTCTGTCAACTGACCATCTTTATTATTGATCCCTGTATGCTAAGTTTCTTAGAAAGGAGGAATTTAACACACAAAAAAACTTGAAAATCACCAGATACCAGTATTGATGTACTCCTTAACATTGCTCTTGTTCATTTCTCAATACAGAGTCCTGTGCTGCAGTACCTGTTTTACTTGGCCCAGGTGCCCATTGCCATGTCTCCGCTCAGTAACAATAGCCTGTTCCTGGAGTATTCCAAAAATCCCCTCCGGGAGTTCCTGCAAAAGGGACTGTGTGTGTCCCTCTCCACGGATGACCCATTACAGTTCCACTACACAAAGGTCTGGGAAAGCAGTTCCTGTGAATGACTCGCATAGCAACAAACACTGCCAACACTGAATGAGTTAATTATTAATCTACTTTGAGTACAATCGTCTCGAGCAGTCAGGTGATGTGATTCTGTTGTTTATGTCTTTAGGAGGCCTTGATGGAGGAGTACGCCATAGCGGCACAACTGTGGAAACTGAGCACATGCGATGTGTGTGAGATCGCCAGAAATAGTGTGCTTCAGGGCGGTCTGTCTCATCAGGTACTTTCTCTCTCTGCCCTAACCTCTAAAGAATATTCTAGGTTTAGATTTCAAATAATTTCAGATCATCCTTTCCCCAAAAAGAAAAACCCAGCGAAATATGAGGTGACATTGAGGAACATTCAATGGCTGTAAATGGGGCCAATTTGTAGAGGATTAAAAGCTGAAAGTTTAATAAAAGCACTTTCATTAAAGGTACAATCAGTGCTTGAAGTTGGCCGGAACACACCGGTACTATACACACTTCTATATTTTAATCTGTAGCATACGCTCACTTTTTCTTGAGTACCGGCACTTCTCACATGTTCTGCTACTCTGAAATGCAATTTCTTTTTTTTCAAATGCAAAATTTCAACCGAGGGGCCTGTTCTTCCGCAAAACGCAGTTTTGTTTATTAACCGCTAGAGCAGCAAAAGTTACATAATGTAATTATTATGTTTAAACTTGTGTATTATTTGAGCTGTAAAGCTGTTTAAATATTTTTTTTACAGTCATTCTAGGGTTTTAGAGTTCATGGTATTGCATTGCCCTGGTGATGTTTTAAAATTTGATATAACTTTACACAGAACAGGGATAATAAGGGATTATTTTACACCAAAATCATGTGATCATTGCTTATGTTGATGTTTTTTGGCTATACGATTGAAACAGTATTTGTATAAAATGGCCCCATTCACGTACATTGTAAGTGCCTCACTGTAACTCAGATTGTTTTAAATGAAAAATAATAATAATTATGATACAAATACTGTTGGTTGGGCTAAACTTCTACTGAAACCGCAATAATTCCTTAAGAAAAATCTTCCAGTGCTAAATTTAACATCAACCCTTGTGTATAAAAAAAAGATGACATTTAGATTTTCCTTGCAGGAAAAGAAACACTTCCTGGGTGAGAATTATCTACAGGATGGACCAGAGGGCAATGACATCCGTATGACAAATGTGGCGCAAATCCGTATGGCCTATCGTCACGAGACCTTGTGCAATGAGCTCAGCTTCCTAGTGGATGCCGTCAAATCAGAAGCGTTGGCTGCACAAGCCCCGTAAACATGGCAGGGTGATCGATAGGATAGAACATGAGTCCATACGAGTGGACCAGACATCAGCATACAACTTTATCTTGCTATAAGTGGTGCACAAAAGAGCCATGGATATACATCATTCAGGTAGCAAGATGTGGAGTCTTGTGACTAAATGCCTTATATGATGGGCATATCCCTTGTCATAGTGCCTTGTATGTAATGGATATATTTCATATCTCAAATGTCAAATAGCCTATCCCTTTAAAATATGGGACGTTCTTATAAACTTTTTCAGTATTTTGCATGGTTTCTGAAAATGGGAGGGGCATACCTAAATGGGAGGGGTTACCTTTTCTTAACAAGGTAGTGAACAATGTATTCTTTTGTTCAAATAAATATTTTTGTAAAAAAGAAAGACACTGGAACTAGTTTATCGTTTGCCTTGATAAACTAGTTTGTTTGCAACCTGATATTTCTTTTTGTTTGGAACAAAATAGACTTGTGTGCTTGAACTTGCATTTTGTACACCAACAATGATGGTTAAACTGTTGTAAGGATGTTGTATAATGTATGGGTGGTTGGCCTTTGAAAAGCCTCCTGAAACATGCCTGAATGCTTCATATCTTCACTAATATCCGAATACTGCACTCAAAGTAATGAATAAAGTGGTGTCAAAAAAGCCTTGCTGAATCATTTCATAATGAGATCGTAATAGTTGATATTTCATATGAATTGAACAATTGTTCTTTATTTGCTCTACACTGTAGCCCAGTGGAAGTACTAGAAACTGCAGCATTTAAACAAACTAACTAGAGCAAAATATTCAATTTACTTTATTATTCAAGATTTACACATGAAGACGGAACTGAGAACATCAAACATCCCAATTTAATTCATAAGTAAATCTCTGATAAAACTATTAACATTCAGTCCAGTCTCTATAAATCTGAATATTGCAGAAATTAATATTTTCCTCAAATTCACATACTCCTCTCATACAAAAGTCCAAGATGGATAGGATTTCAAACTGAAAAAACAACAACACACAAATAAAAGGTAACACACCTCCACTGAAAGTGTCAGTGATGCCCTATAAAATAAAGGTTTCATTTGCAAACCATTAAGCTGCAGAAAAGAAGCAAATTAGTTCATTCTCAAATGTTAATCCATTTGAAAGATACAATTATTTTTCATAAATAATGTAATGAGCCCTATAATTAGCATTTGGTCCTTACACAGAAATAAAGTTCATGTTATATAGATAATAGCTATTCTGTTAAACCTTAGATTATAAACATTACTGAATAATGTGTGACTAAATTATATAAACCTAAAAATAACCAGATTTTGTTTATTTCTTACTATTAGGGCTGCCAAATGAATAAAATTGTGATTAATGTCATGATTTCTGACCAGATTGTCAAAAGCAGAATGAAACCACAAATACATTATATTATTGCATTAAACATTTCATTTATGTCTTTCATTATCAACTTTGAAAACCCTAAAAGATACATTTAGTAAAGTGTCAGATTTTCTGTAGACCCAGACAGCAGTTTGAAAACAAGACAATTTGCTTTTTCTTACAGTGTTGCATGTAAAACTAGGCTAAACCACAAAGTTACACTTTGCAAATGTGCTGCATATACTTCTGCTTCACGGTGCTGGCTGTGCGTGCATTCTGATATATGAAAGAACAATGACTCAATATTTAACATGCTTTATAAGAAACATTAATGTATTACACAACTCCATTTCCAGAAGAGAAAATTTGTAAAATGCAATTAAATCAAGAATCTGTGATTTGTTCATTCTCTTTCAACTTTACTTAACTGACAAAAAATACAATGAAAAGATTTCTAATGTTTTCACTGACCAACTTATTTGTATTTTGTAAATATAAACACATTTTGATTTTGCTGGCTGCAACACACTCCAAAACAGTTGGGACAGAGGCACATTTATACTAAAATTTACCAATATTTACCAAAAAAGTAAATATTTATCTAAACTGGATATATAAAGAGGTTAGATCAGATGTTTTTTTTACATTTAGACAACGTGTATGGCACACAAGGCCTTGGGATGGGGAAAACATGCTGGGGGAGCAAGGTTTACCTCTTAAGAAAAGTATGCACCATATTCATAAAAGTAATACACAACTAAAAACAAACAACTCACATAATCTAATAATCAAAACTCTCATCATGAGCACAAAACAAAGTTTTTGTCTTCCCTGACCATCTCTAAATAACATTGTTTATTATGAAATGCTCTTAATATGCTGATTAACAATGCTAAATCTATGGGAAAAACATCTAAAGGTGCCACTTTAAAAACTTTCACAAACCTATAGTAAAACAGTCAGAGTCAACTGTATGACAGATAAAAATAATTATATTTGCTCCATTCTTGTTTTCTGCAGTGTTTTAGTATATTTTTTCTGTGCACCTTGTTTCTGCTTCTGTTGTTGAAATAACCACGTCATCTGCAGCTCTTAATGTGGCGCTTTACGTCTTTAGCGGAGAAGAGAAGCAACATCATTACAGTACATTATCATTACCGCTCCGTAGAAATGGTTAAATGGCGCAATTATGTCCCGCGGTCCGGATGGAACCGAGCCGGGGTCTGGAAATGGAGGTTCTCTATCTGATTTAAAACACCACTGGTGAGTGTCTGAGAAACTCTGTTGTAGCAAGGGCAGAATGAAGCCTTCCATTGTTGTTGTCATCATGATGGCATTACATGTCTCAGTACAATCCCAATATACGCTTCCATGTAAATGGTATCTTCACAAGTCACCCATGCCGTTTGCACTGATGCACCCCCATGACAAATGTTTGCTTTTGCACCTGTCACTGATGAAAGTCTGGATGGTCCCATCCGTCTTTGCGTCTGATAACTCAATGTTCATTTCTTCCCAAAATACAAGCTGAAACGTGGACTCATCTGATGACCACGGCACACATTTCCACTGTCTTTTGGATCATCTGAGATGAGCTCGGGCCCAAATAACTCGTGGTCCTCTCTGTGTAGAATTGATGTAAAGCTTTCTCCATGCGTAATAGAGATTCAAGTTGTATTTCTTGAAGCAGTGTCAGACTGTGTTAAGTGAAAACGGTTATCCAAAGTACTCTCGATCCCACATGGCTATATTTAACACAGTAGCATGATGGTTTCTCATGCAGTGCCATCTGCGGGCTCGAAGGTCATGTTTCCTGTCTTGATCTCACATACTCAGATTTCTCTGGATTCTCTGAATCTTTTCAGGGTACTATGTAAGGTAGATGGTAAAATACTTAAATTCGTTGCAATCTTGCATTGAGGAATGTGATTTTTTAGTTGGACTATTCACCTATGAAACTTGACACAAAGTGATGAGGCATGACCCATTCAGTGACCCAAAATATTACAAATAACAGGCCTACTATGTCATTAATTTCAAAGCATGACTCTCAGTTGTCAGGTTTTGGCAACATGTTGGTAACTCAACCACTCAACTGTACTGTCATAACACAAACACACACTACACTTTCTAGTCTCATTCGACCAAAGTAAGGGATTTTGTGGAATAGATACATTGAGGAATGTGATTTTTTAATTATTGGACAATTCACTTATGACCCATCTTTGCCTGCAAAGACTGAGATGCTCCTTTTATACAGAATCACGATTCCCTCGCCTATTACCAATTCATCTGTTTATAGTGGACTGGTTTATAGAGTTAACAGCCATCAAAAGCAAAATTGGTTGAATACCGAATACAACACAAATAAAGGTTGAAGAGAATGAACAAATCAAAGATTCTTGATTTTATTGCATTTTACAAAATGTCCCAACTCTTCTGGAAATGGGGTTGTACATACTGTACATTAGTTCTCCTGTCATTCTTTCTTCATGATTGTGCCTAAACTAATTATGATTGCCTACCGAGGAAATAAAGGAATGCTTGCTGTACACCATGAGTAGTTTGCTGCCAGAGGACACAACTCATCTGACACTTTAGGAATCCAGTCTCTAATAGGACAGGAACTTAGGTAACCTCAAAGATACCTGACTAAGACCAAGGCACAAGGTGCAGAGTGAAACCAGAACTGTGTGGACCGATACTTGAGGACATGTTTACAACCGTGATGTGTGCAGTTGTAAAACTGCCATGTACACGTACACATTACCACCTTTTATTTTTTTTACCACCTTCAATAATGGTTTTACATTATGGCAAAATAAGAATAATTTCTAAGCCAAAATATTACAAATAATAGGCCTACTATGTAATTAATTTCAAAGCATTACTCTCAGTTGTCATGGTTTTGGCAACATGTCGGTAACTCAACCACTCAACTCTACTGTCATAACACAAACACACACTACACTTTCTAGTCTCATTTGACCAAAGTAAGGGATTTTGTGGAATAGATACAGGATTATGATCATAGATTGAGAAGCTGATGGAAAATGTTACTGCCCAAAGTAATGAAAGTTTTTAAAATACTTTTAACAAATGAACACCATGTACACAGTACAATAACAAGGTGTTACACATGATGAAGAACATTGACTAATTATAAAAATAACAGACATTCTTTCTGATGGCACCACTCCTTGCAGAAATGCCGCGTCAGTTCACGAAGATCTCTCTTAAGAGGTGGACGAGAAAGTGCGACTCATGGCTGAGAAAGTGTACGCTTCAGTTCTGAAGGAAGAAGAGTCTAAGAACAGCTTGTCCATGTTCACCGTCCCTGAGGACTGTCCCATTGGCTTACATCAGGCCCAGGAGTGTGAGCTACGCAAAGAGATGGAGGAGCAGATGTCAGAGAAATCTGTCAGGAGGTCAGTGAACTAATCCGCAGTTTGCGTTCTTGTGATATTCAATATGTATTTATTATTTAAGATGAAAAGCTCCACGGCACTCGCGTGATGAACGTAAAAAGCCTTTCATTAACTGGGCTATCCAACAATTAAAAGTGTTATCCAATGAGCACCAGTGGCTATGTAAAGACACCCGTGTAGCACTCTCTGCTTTTGTTGTGTGGTAAATGTATTTATTATTCTGTATGCCCCATTTTAGGAGACTGAGTTTAAAGCTGATGCGATCCCATTCCTTGCAAATCCCCGCCGTTCAGGATTGGGCTATGTCTGTGATTTCACCCCTGCTGACCCCTTCCACAGCCGCAGGCCCTATGCCAGACAATGTCCCAGAATTCCAGAGGGTCACCATCAGTGGAGACTACTGTGCAGGGGTAGGAGACAAATGAGCATATATCTAAGTATCTTACATATTAGATATTAAATAAAACAGTACATTATATATATATAACATACATAAAAATGCATATTAAAAGTAATATAATATAATATAGTATGTGACCCTGGATCACAAAACCAGTCACATGGGTCTTTTTTAAATTTTTTTATTGAGATGTATACATAATCTGAAAGCGGAATACATAAGCTTTCCATTGACGTATGGTTTGTTAGGATAGGACAATATTTGGCCGAGGTTCAACTATGTGAAAATCTGGAATCTGAGGGTACAAAAAAATCGAAACATTGAGAAAATCACCTTTAAAGTTGTCAATTTATGCTCGCAATTGTGCTGCATTCACTCACAAAAATAAATGTTGTACAAATTTACGGTAGGAAATAAATATCTTCATAGAACATGATCTTTACTTAATATACTAATGATTTTTGGCATAAAAGAAAAATTGATAATTTTGACCCATACAATGTACTGTTGGCTATTGCCACAAATATTCCCGTGCGACTTATGACTGGTTTTGTGATCCAGGGTCACATATAATATATAAGGGAAAGTTCAAGAAAGTTCATAAACAGGGGAATATCATTTGAGCCAAACAACTATGAAATAATTATATATATAAAAAAAAAAGTACAAGCAAGTCGCACCTTGTTTGACACAAATTCAGTTATAATTTGCATAACCAGTACAGGTGTGGTTTGAGAATCAAATCTTTGGATGCAGTGGTATATTAGTAGACTAAATTATGAAAAAAGCAAGCAAGAAAGTGTGACATTATACAGTGATTAATATTTGATGAAAAGACTATTTTGTATGCGTAGTTTTAGAATTACAGAATAAATTGATTAAAATTGACATTAAAGGCATTCATGATGTTACAAAATGTGTATAATTGCTGTTCTTTTTAACTTTTTATTCATCAAAGACGGCTGAAAATGTAATATGTTAATATTTTTTGAGAGACTCCTTTCAACAAAATCGTACCAACTTTTGACTATTGAACTGCAGTGTATACCTAAAAGCTGACAAAACTAATTAATCTATGATGATTTTGGACAGACAACAGTCGAGGACTACGAACAGGCAACAAAAACTCTGCTGACAGCACTCTTCATCAGAGAAAAATACTCCCGGCTGGCATATCACCACTTCCCCAGGACCACAGCCAGGTTTCTAAGGAGTGCCAATAATGAGAAATGGAGTGAGGAGGATGAAGTGCTGCCAGGTATGTCATGGTTGGGAACAGTTCATGCATTAATAAATTAAAGGTATTGTAGGCAATTTTCGGAGTGGCAATAGCAAGCTAGCTTTGAAAACACATGAACGCACACAGCAGAGTTAGCAAAGTGTCACGAGACGAGAGACGGCGTTAAACTACCGCATGTCTCAGAGTACATACCATTACAATAATAATGATCATATACAACTTAACCCTCCTGTTACCCTCAAATTTACCAACATATTTTTTCCCACTGGGGGAAATTGGACTGTAGAAATTTAAACCTCCCGAATATGATTTTTTTTAACAAGGTTTATGTCAGGCACTTTATGTTTCTTTGTTGACTTAAATAGCCCTTTAAATCATGGTGACACGATTTCGTAGTTGACTCATTTAGGAAGAGAGTGTTCTGGCACTTGTGGAAACCCTGGGATGTCCTGAAGCCTTCTTCACTGCAGTTGAACCCCTCCTCCTTGAATTCTTGATCCGGTAAATGGTTATTTCAGGTGCAATATTCCTTGCTTGCAGCAAATTCCTTGCATGTGAGGCTATTTTGATGCAAATCAGAGGGAAGTTTTTTGAAGATTATAAAATTGCTTTTTTTAATGACCTCAGTATGATCCAAAACAACCAAAACAAATGTGTGTACAATTTGTATATTTCTTACATGATTTATACAGCTAAATGAGCATGGGGTCAAATTGACCCCAAAGAACAGTGATGCTACAAAATGTGTACTGGACTTATAAGACTGGGCATATCATCATTTCAATTTTGTGTTTACCCAGTTGTCCTCATTAAATGAGGAAAAGTCATTAAAAATTAAGCAAAAAAAAAAGAAAGATGTCAATCATATATTTAGTACCACCTGACTGCTGCAGATTTATTTCGGCCTTGATAGTGTTGCCATTAAAATGCACAGCTCAGGGTATAACGTCACATGTTTCCATCTCCTCCAAATTACAGTAGTTACAGTAGTTGCATGAGTGCAGCATGAGCACGTTGTTTTGGTTCAGGAAGAACTGTAAAAAGTGGCTGCTGTTTTGGTTGCGGTGCTAGTCTCAGAGAATGATGCCTGTCTAACTCTGCAAAGCATGACACGCACGCACTGGTGTGTGGAGGTATGAAAATACATACGTTGACAGGCAGGCAGGACATTTTATGGTCCTATGGCTTCCACAGATGATATACATTTAAATACATTTAGATCACTTAATAGTGATTGCTTTCAGGACTTTAACCAACATGGCAAAAATGTTTCTCGCTTACCCTGCCTTTAACTGTTCAAAAAGCTTTTAGACATAAGTGTGAAATTACTGTAGTACTATTCTGTTTCAAAGACTGTAGGGTGTTCATTAGGTCTGGGAAAGTGATACTAAAAACACCTAGTCCTGTTTCTATTTCAATCAGGACATCAATATAATATGACGTATTCATCAGAACTACCGTTATGCTCTATTTTCATGGCAACAGATATCTGCCCCCCTCTAAGTGAGGGTGAGGATCCCTACAGTATGGAAGACATCCCACAGGATCTGAACTACTCCCTGAGGATGAAAGATGGAATCATATATGTCTATGATAATGAGGATACTTTAAAACAGGATCAGCCACGGAGCTTGCCGTATCCTGACTTGAAAACTTTTGCTATTGACTTGAGCCACGTCCTTGCCATGATTGCAGACGGACCAACGTGAGTTCGGATATATTATATTTATAACACTGCATGCATATGTTGCTAAATAATAACAATGATAGGTGAAATTCAGATTCAAATTCAAAAAGAAATACATTTAGGGGAAATATCCTCTTTTATAGGAAGACCTATTGTCACAGAAGGCTTAACTTCCTGATGTCCAAGTTCGAACTACATGAAATGCTGAACGAGATGGCAGAGTTAAAGGAACTGAAAGGCGTTCCTCACAGAGACTTCTACAATGTCAGAAAGGTATTTCAAATAAAGTTGCATAAACACTAATATTTACACTATTTACTGCATAAAGACCCTTTTCACTTCTAAACACATACTTGTGAATATTCAGGTTGATACGCACATTCACGCAGCTGCCTGCATGAACCAGAAGCATCTTCTGAAGTTCATCCAGGACACCTATAAGACAGAAGCAGAGCGAGTGGTGGTGGAGAAGAACGGAAAGAAGCTCACCCTCAAACAGGTTTTTGACAATCTGAAAATGGACCCTTACGATCTCACAGTGGACTCATTAGATGTACACGCGGTACGCATTTCACCTCAGGACTTCCAAATGATGCTTTTATGCTACATTTTCTTGCAGTAATGGATCTTGCCACAATAAGAAATTGCTCTATTGTTTGTTACAGGGCAGACAAACCTTTCATCGCTTTGATAAATTCAATTCCAAATACAACCCAGTGGGTGCTAGTGAGCTCCGAGAGATCTACCTCAAAACTGATAACTACATCAATGGAGAATATTTTGCACGTCTCATCAAGGTACAATTGATCAACTCGCATCCTGATACACAAGAAGAATTAACTATAACTGTCAGAGCACACAGATTATTTTCTTAAGTGGGTAACAAGCAATTGCATTGTTGTGCAGGAAGTTGCTCATAACCTGGAGGAGAGTAAATATCAGCATGCAGAACCCCGTCTCTCAATTTACGGCCGATCCCCTGAAGAGTGGGACAGCCTGTCCAAATGGTTTATCAAGCAAAAGTTGCACTCCCCTAACATGAAATGGATGATACAGGTGCCCAGGATTTAGTAAGTCCTCCTCTAATGTCAATTAACATAGGAATTTAAAGAAATTTGACAGAGAAACTTCAATAATACAACAAAACGGGCAAGACAATTTAGTTTTTTAAATACACATTTATATATTAAAATAAAATAAATGTCATATGTTTTCATAATATTTAAGAAATTAATTAAATATATTGAGAACACAATGAAAAAAATATGATATTTAAGTTTTTACACTTTACGTCTATGTGTATTGTGTAGATAGTACCTATCACCTGTCTTGTTTATGTAACACTATAAAAATAATCAAAAAGTTACATAAATTAAATTTACCATGAAACAAAAGGCAAAAAACTATTATGTACATAGTTTAGTATTAATCAGTGTCTACTCGGCGCTTCTTGGCTTGTTGTCTCTTGTATTCATCATCTCTTGTCACTGTATAGCAATAGTCTGCAAGCATTGATGGGCTCCATTTGAAGTTATCTGCACTGTAAACAACTGCGAGGCATCTCTGCTCACTCTGGCAAAATAGAACTGTGTCCCTTTGCAAAATCAAACCCTGAAAAATAAGAGCAAAACGCTGTATGACAGGGATGCAAAACTCAGTTCCAGGAGGGCCACAGTCCTGCATAATTTAGCTTCAACCCTAATTAAACAAACCTGATCCGGCTCATCAAGTCCTTCGGGCTTATTTGAAAACGCCTCAGGTTACATAGTTAACCATAGTTCCCTGAAAAGGGAACGAGATGTTGGATCAGAGAAGACAACACTGTGGCAAGACTTCAGCGTGATTGTGTCGTGAAGCACGTGTGAAATCAGCCCAATGGCATGATGGAACGTCATAGGCGGGTGACGTCATGACCAGGAAGCTATAAAGCATACCCGGACCAAACAGCGTTACCTTCTGATAGGCTTAAGCAAGTCGGTTACAGTCATGCAGGAAGTGTGGCAGCGCGACTCAGCGCCGTAAGAGTCGCAACAATCATAACCTGAGACTTTTCTTTTCAAGGGACCTTGCGCTGCATCAGAGAATTCTACGTTGTGGGAACGTTTATACGCCTGTCTTGTGTGAAATCGTAAAGAGCAGCACTAAGACACCGGCACCTGGGACCCTGGTGTACAGCCCAAATCCAAGTTATAAAACCTCACAAATGTGTGCGGAGAGGGCCAGCCCGCCACATCACATAGATCTTGGAGGAAAACTCCAGATAAAATAGCCTTTGAAGCAGCCATACTCCTAGTTGAGTGGGCCTGGACAGCCATAGGTGAAGGCTGGCAGCTGACTCATACGCAAAAGAGCCTCAACTATCACCTTGCTCATACTCTGCTTAGACGCTGGGGACCCCTTCCTGGGTGACCCAAAGCAGATAAACAGCTGATCAGATTTGCTCCACACAGCAGAGCTGTGGACGTTCGCATCTAGTGCCCTAACTGGGCAAAGCATATTAATTTTCTCCAGGTCCGAAGTTCGAAGGGGGGAGGGACAAAAAGCCTGCAGTACAATAGATCTCGCCACATTACTGGGGACCTTAGGAACATAACCCGGTCTAGGGTATAGAAAGGCTTTCACTATACCTGGTGCAAACTCCAAACACGAAGGGGAAACCGATCGGGCATGCAAGTCTCCTATTCTTTTGAGAGACATAATAGCGAGGAGAAATAGAGTTTTGAGTGTCAGAAACTTTGCTGGAACTTCCTCAAGAGGCTCGAAGGGAGCCAGAAATAAGCTGTAACCCCGGCATCCTGACCAAATTTTCCCCTTGGCCTCGGCCCATCACGGCCTCCTAATCATCTCCATATACTGATTGGCTTCATCACTGTCTCCTCTCCACCAGTAAGCTGGCGTGTGGTGGGCGTTCTGGCACAATATGGCTGCCGTCGCATCATCCAGGTGGATGCTGCACATTGGTGGTGGTTGAGGAGATTCCCCCCTTCCATATGTGAAGTGCTTTGAGGTCCCAGAAAAAGCGCTATATAATTGTAACAAATTATAAAGTTGGCGCGACCACAGGCCCCCCTGATGTTTTATGTAGCCGACCACCAATGTGTTGTCTCTATGGAAAAGAACATGGTGGCCCCTGAGGTCTGAGAGGAAGTGTTTCAAAACCAGAAAAACCACCATCATCTCCACACAGTTTATGTGCCAGGAGAAAAAAACAGACCCAGCTCATGAAGGGAAATGGTTTAATTCATTTCCCCCATAGAAGGCAGGAAGTGAACATCTAGCTTACTTTTCTAACAAACTTCCACTTCTCGACCGGCCAGACGATTTAAAATGCAGTTTTTTTTTTTTTTTTTTACCATTTTACAATCTTTCTATATAACTCCTGTCTAATACAAATAAGTGTATGTGACAGACAAACACCAAATAGACGATTTCACAGAGAGATCTTGCTGAAGACACAGAAGATAAAGCTGTTTGGTCCAGGTATGCTTTATAGTTTCCTGGTCATGACGTCACCCGCCTATAGCGTTCCGTCATGCCATTGGACTGATTTCACACGTGCTTCACAAAGCAGTCACGCAGAGGCGTTCCCATAGCATTGAATTCTCAGACACAGCGTGAGTTCTCTTGAAAGGGAACTACAGGATTGCGTGTTGGAGCAGGGTTGGCACTAAACTCTGCAGGGCTGTGGCCTTCCAGGAATTCAGTTTTACACCCCTGCTGAATGACTTCTAGAGCTGATTTAGGGCAATTTGTTCAGGTGAGTGATGTGAGCATTGTTATGTTTGCATCATCCATGACTTCAAGGAATACGATGCAATATCAGCTTCAGCTTGAACTATTCATTGTTTTGCCTCACCAAGTACTGTTCATATTTGTTTATAGATCCAGTTAAAGATGTATTTTAGGCATTTTAGGTTTAAACTGAGATCCCTTCCCTTTATTACTCATGTATCCTCTGCCATTCCCAAGTCAAGGGTCGTATACTGACCTAATAGCATATCTTGAAAACTAGAGCAAATCAACAATTTTAAGCATCATTTTAGTTCACGGTGATCCAGAATTAGTCAAGTTTGACTACATTTATTTCAGAAGCATTTTGGCTGTAGACCAGGGTTATTAATATTAGACTACCTAATGTTCAAACCAATGTATGCAAGTTTTTCTAAATTCAAATGAAAATTCTGCATCCTTTGAATGAATGAACTTAAAAGGCATTCTCAATTCAATTCTGAATGGCACAACTCTGCAACATATATGATTTCCCCACTCATACTATATTTTTACTCATACTTGCTCATAATTCATATCCAGTATTTCTAAAAGCAAATATTCTTGACTTGTGTACTTTGTTTTTAGTGACATTTTCAGATCAAAGAAGATTGTTCCCAACTTCGCCAAGATGCTGGAGAACATCTTCCTCCCACTGTTCCAGGCCACCGTTAACCCTCAGAAGCACAAAGAAACGCATGTTTTCCTGAAACACGTAAGTGTTTCATCAGAGTTTTGTTGAGCTGACAAGACCAGTCAGAGCAGAGCAGAACATTTTAACACCACCAGTGCAATTAACTGTCAGGGTTGAGGTAAGGGATGAGGCGAGGACAGAAAAATAAAAATAAAATATCCCATGGGGGGACACAGGACCGGTCAGATTGACTTGGCAGGACATGACATGGCATCAGGGATCAGGACACAAGGGATATAAGGCAACAAACTGGCCCAGGACTGAATACAAGGAGAATAGGGAGCAAACAAGGCAGGTAACGAGGGAGAGCAGGTGGGACGACTGAACCAGTAATCAGATAACAAGAAGGGCAGGGTGCAAAGAAAGGCATTTGGCACAAAGAAACAAACATGACAAGCCATGTGCTCACACCAAACAAGACACGAACACGCAGCTAATGAGAACACTCACGGCCAACTCGGAACCGCACGCTCAATAGCAGTGTCAGAGCTCTGTCACCAAACCAAGAATAAACAAACCGAAGTGACATAACCCTGACATTAACAGCTTAAACACAAAACAGTCATTTTAGTAGGGAATAAAGACTTCAATGCCAAATCCCTTATGAACAATTAAACAGTTCTCAGATGAATATGAGTCCATGAAAAATAGTCATGTATGATAAAATCACACACACACACACAAAAAAAACAGATGTGGTTGAATTCCCCCCAACTCAGTAATGTATTCATTGTGTGGTCGATTTTTTTCAAAGGATTGTCATCAAAGTCAAAGGAAGTCACCTTGCCTAGTCTTTATGTAAATATAAAGCTGCAGCCTGCAACCTTTAAGGAAAACGAGTGCAAAAAGTGACTGTGAAATTGTCAAAAAGATTTCTATGTTTTTTCTGCAGGTGACAGGGTTTGACAGTGTGGATGATGAGTCCAAAACCAGTAATCACGTATTCACCTATAAGAGTCCAAAACCGGAAGAGTGGACCATGGAGGAAAACCCACCATACACTTACTACCTCTTCCACATGTATGCCAACATCATGGTCCTCAACAACCTACGAAAGTAAGTCACTGTAAAGATCAAGCTCTGATTTCAGATCTATAACCCATTGTATTCCCTTCAAATTTAGCCAAAAGATTTATAACTGAAGTCACATACCATATTAAATAGTGAATGTATAAATATATTTTTTTGTTGTTGCAGGGAACGTGGTCTCAATACCTTCCAGTTCCGTCCTCACTGTGGCGAGGCAGGATCCATCACCCATCTGGTGTCAGCCTTCCTCACAGCTGACAACATCTCTCATGGACTCAACCTGAAGAAGGTCAGTCTCTAAGACGAATTGTGTTCACATCAAACCACACAACATTACACCCATTGGCAGTGTAGTTCAGAATCCACCAAATAAACAATTAATTCACCACTTTCAACAGTAAGGATCGTTTCAGCTTTCCCCGTTTGGGGTACTGTTCACTGCCAGTGCCACCAAAAAAAGCATGAATTTAAATGTATAATTACAAATAAATTTGCACCATTTACACTCGTATAAGGCATCTGCTCATTTTGGCTAAACAGAACTGTGTCCCTTTGCAAAATCAAAGACTGACAAATAAGAGAGACAATGTATGACAGGGATGCAAAGCTCCTTGCCACGAATTTAAATGTATAATTACAAATAATTATTTTTACATTTTTATTGTATTTGTAAATGTATAGTTTTTTTAATATAATTAATTAATATTTATTTTAGGATTTAAAAAATCTGTTATTATAATTATACAGAAAATATTTTTTTCTCTTTGCTGGAAAATTATGACACACATGGCGACATACTAAGTCATTCTTGCAATTTTGTAGAAAAAAGGCCCCTTATTTATGTAAGCCAGATAGATTCACCTAGTTGACAAAAAAGAAAAAAAAGAAGATACAATACTGAGCCAATAGAACAAGTGACAGTTCTGTTCTGTCAACTGGCCATCATTATCATTGAGCCATATATACTAAGTAATTTAACACACACACACACACAAAAACTTGGAAATCATCAGATGTAGTCTTTTCTAGTGGTCTAACATTTTTCTTGTTCATTTCTCAATACAGAGTCCTGTGCTGCAGTACCTGTTTTACTTGGCCCAGGTGCCCATTGCCATGTCTCCGCTCAGTAACAATAGCCTGTTCCTGGAGTATTCCAAAAATCCCCTCCGGGAATTCCTGCAAAAGGGACTGTGTGTGTCCCTCTCCACGGATGACCCATTACAGTTCCACTACACAAAGGTCTGGGAAAGCAGTTCCTGTGAATGACTCGCATAGCAACAAACACTGCCAACACTGAATGAGTTAATTATTAATCTACTTTGAGTACAATCGTCTCGAGCAGTCAGGTGATGTGATTCTGTTGTTTATGTGTCTTTAGGAAGCCTTGATGGAGGAGTACGCCATAGCGGCACAACTGTGGAAACTGAGCACATGCGATGTGTGTGAGATCGCCAGAAATAGTGTGCTTCAGAGCGGCCTATCTCACCAGGTACTTTCTCTCTCTCTCTCTCTGTGTCCTAACCACTAAGGAATATTATAGGTTCAGATTGACCAAAAAAAAAAAAAAAAAAAAAAAAAAAAAAAAGTAGCTCCGGCTACAATGTTTATTAGTAAATATAAGTAGCTCCGCATATAAATATAAGTAGCTCCGCAGTTTTGCTTATTAACCTCTAGAGCGGCAAAAATTGGTGTAGGCCTACCTTTAATTCTTCTGTTAACACTTATATTATTTGAGCTGTAAAGCCGTTTAAACTATTTTTACAGTAATTTAAGGAATTTTTTTGGGAATTTATGTTATTGCATTGCCATATGGCGGTGAAGTTGTAAATTTTTGTTTTTGTTTTTTACACCTAAATCATGTTAGCATTCATGTCTTTTGGCTGAAAGATTGAAAAAGTATTTTAACATGTATGAATGGGCCCCATTCATTTCCATGCCTCACTGTAACTGAATTATGAAAAATTAAAAAATACTGTTGGTTGGGCTTAACTTCTACTGAACCCGTAATATTTCCTTCAGAAAAGTTTTCTAGTACTAATTTTTAAACACAATGCTAAATTTAACATCAGCCTTTGCAAAAGCTGACATTTAGATTTCCCTTGCAGGAGAAGAAACACTTCCTGGGTGAGAATTATCTACAGGATGGACCAGAGGGTAATGACATCCGTTTGACTAATGTGGCGCAAATCCGTATGGCTTATCGTCACGAGATCTTGTGCAATGAGCTCAGCTTCCTAGTGGATGCCGTCAAATCAGAAGCGTTGGCTGCACAAGCCCCGTAAACATGGCAGGGTGATCGATAGGATAGAACATGAGTCCATACGAGTGGACCAGACATCAGCATACAACTTTATCTTGCTATAAGTGATGCACAAAAGAGCCATGGATATACATAATTCAGGTAGCAAGATGTGGAGTCTTGTGACTAAATGCCTTATATGATGGGCATATCCCCGGTCATAGTGCCTTATGTGTATATATTTCATATCTCAAATCTATTCTTTAAAAAAAAGAAAAGTGGGACGTTCTGATAAACTGTTTCAGTATTTTACATGGTTTCTGAAAATGGGAGCATACATTTATAACCTTTTCTTAACAAGGGAGTCTTCGGGATTCTGACTTGAACAATGTATTTTATTTATTTTATTTAAGTTTTTGTAAAAAAAAAAGGCACAGGAAATGGAATTAAAATTTGCCTTGATGAACTAGTTTGTTTTCAACCTGTGATTCTGGGGCGGGGTTTTTTTGTGGCACAAAATAGACTTGTGTGCTTGAACTTGCACATTTTGTACACCAACATTGATGGTTAAACTGTTGTAAGGATGTTGTATAATGTATGGGTGGTTGGCCTTTGAAAAGCCTCCTGAAACATGCCTGAATGCTTCATATCTTCACTAATATCCGAATACTGCACTCAAAGTAAAATAAATAAAGTGTGTCAAAAAAGCCTTGCTGAATCATTTCATAATGAGATTGTAATAGTTCATATTCCAGATAAATAGAAAAATTATTCTTTATTTGCTTGACACTGCAGCCCAGTGGAAGTACTAGGAACTGTTACAGCATTCAAACAAACTAACTAGAAAATATTCTATTTACTTTATTGTTCAAGATTTACACAAGAAGACAGAACTGAGAACATCAAACATCCCAATTTAGTGCATAAGTAAAATAAATCTCATTCAAAACAACACTAAGAAGCAGCTAATGTCATTTTCTCTCTAATAAAACTATTAACAACAGTTCCAATCTCTATAAATCTGATAATATTGCAGAAACTAACATTTTTAAAACTATATTAGATCTTGATAAACTGGATTAAATCATCATACACTGCCACACAAATTGATATGTATATACTGTAAATAGATGTAGAAAGTTTGAGCTATACATTATCATATCTTTTATAATACAAGTGACTTCCCTAAGCCCACAAACTCAGTCTCTCTCATACGCACAAAAGTGCAAGATGAAAAGTCTAGGATTTCAAACTGAAAAATAAAATGAAATTAAAAGGTAACCAACCTCCACTGAGAGTGTCAGTGAAGCCCTATAAAATAAAGGTTTCATTTGCAACCTATTAAGCTTCAGAAGAAACCAAGCCATTAATCCATTTGAACGATCCAATTATTTTTCAAAATGAATGTAATATAACAGAGTCGTGCCCTATAATTACCATTTGGTCCAACTTACACAGATAAAGAGATCATGTCAAATGGATCACTGTAATTATTGTTAACCTTAGATTATAAACGCACATCAACATTACTAAATTAAGTTTGACTGAATTATAGTGTCAACAATACTATTAAACTGTTGAACATGCTGATACTGTGACGTTTTTTCAGGTATTACAAGGCCTTAACGGAACAAACGTGATTAAGTGCAATTACTTCACAAACAAGATAAAACGGCAAGTGCAACGAGGGAATTATGTTTTACAGCTACATGTTGTCTAGAATTTACCAACATGCATTCACAGTCTGTCAATTGACTAGATGTAATAATATGACCAAAACAAAAAGTCAAATAATCAGCAGTTATTGCCTCCAGTGAATGACACTATATAGTGCAACAAATAAACAGTCACCCTATAAAATAAGTATTTAAAGAAGGTCATTGTTATAGGGAGTTAGAGTTTGACAGTGGCACAGTGCTTCATTTTAAGGTCTGTGTGGGTGTCCGGCTTCATCTGCAAGATTGAGAATGTACCCAGCTATATCTTCCTCCGTGGGAGCATCTGACATGACCCATGATTCATTAGCGGCAGTCACCTGAATTCGGCAGACGGGGCAGTTTCGGCTCTGACCGCTCCTGTATGAGGCATAGACACACAATAGCACAGGGTTGGTCATGGCTGATTAAAATGATTGGTGAATTCTGTCATTATTTCTTGGTATAATGTTGTTCCAAACCAGTTTGTCTGTTCCCCCCCCCCCTTTTTCTGAAAAATTGTCCCCCCCCCATATATATATAAAAAAAAAAAAAAATGAATGAGGACTGAAGCTCTCAAACTTTATAAAAATAAATTAAATTGATTCTTTTTGTAGCATATAGTCCTCAATGAATCGGGCTGTAAAAAGTCTAAAATTCAGTTTGATCAAATTTAAGGTTGTTAAAAGTCAAAAACAGGAATCACAATGAAATTGTGAAAAACTAGATTTACGATGATAACTTAGGAAATGCGTCATCACAGTCCGTGAAAAGAAAGGGTCCATTCCTGATTTCATGCTGACTTTAATGTGATGATAAACTTCAAAAGGTGGGGTCAAAACGTGGCACTGTTGCACGTTCTGGTGCAGTTTCAAAGCAGTTTGCAAACAATGAATACCGCACATTTATGCCAAGTGATTGCTTGCTACTGTCGATGAATTATGATGTATTATAGTTGTGAGAGTGCATATTTTATCTGCCTCATCTTTTTTAGTGAGCAGCTGGAAGTAGTAAAGCAAAGACATTTTAAAATAAGAGTCTTCATTTCAGGCTTGTTTTTTTAGGCAAATTTCACTTCAAATTGTGCATAAAATATTTTTTTTTCTGGTTATTATTGGCATTTTGGTTACATAATAAACTGTATCTGGCATTTCATTAAACTTTTGAAGCTTCTCTCTAGGCTGGACCGGATAACAAAAATGGATAACATTTATGGTTGTCTTTTTATCTTTGCTTTCGAACCTTAACCCATTGAGCGTTTATTTTGGCAGAAAACCACAGGAAGACTTTCTCTATGCTGACAACCACAGTTTTAAAAACGATTCTCGACGCACAGTTATAACCGACTCAAACACACAGCACTTACAGAGTAGCATTTACTGAAAATCGAAACTGAAAATGAACAGTGCTGTGCTTTACTCTGAAACATGCAGCGCGTCAGAGTATATTTATATAATTATATCACAACCGGGGCGAGTAACACAGTATCAACGCCGTGAGGTTGTGCAGCGCAGTCAGATTCAATCCGTGCATGAAATAAATGTATTAGAAAACATAACATGATCTTGCAGTTTATTTAGTAAATGTTAAATGCCACCCCCCAGTCCTCACCAGAATTAGGAATCAGATTTGATCCTTTTTTTGTTATATGGACGAAAGTAAGCCATAAAGGTTTGGAACAACATGAGGCCAAGTACTTCCTTGTTTATGTGAGCTAATCGATTAATCAGTCATGATAATAAATCACAGATTCTTACCACTTGTCAATACACTTCTGACAGAAGCTATGTGCGCAGGGCAGAATAATGTCTGCTTTCCCATCCATACAGATACAGCACTCTTCCTCATCAGTCAACTGTTTAACCCTGTTACAGAGCACAAAGAGCATATTTTGATTGGTAAGACAATGAATGAGTCATCCATTATGCATCATTACATCAGGTGCAGATTTGGCAAACAAATGCAGTCACTAAAGTACCTGCCCATCCACATGCTGGCCTGGCAACTGTCTTCTGATGACAGCGGTCCTGAGGATCCTTCTGCTGCCACCTCTAAACTCCAGACTTCAGCTGCTTGACTGGTGATGTCTTTGTAGAGCTGGATAAACTGGTACAGGTTCATAATACGGGAGGCCTCCACCATTCCATTCTCCTTGTTAATCTACAAGGACACAGAGAGAACTGCAACAATTGCCATCCCACCCTAGATTGTAATCATATTAATATATTCCATTGATAAATGTATGGGTCTGTGCATTGATCTCACCTTGGTGCACACTATTCTCACAGCAACCTTCCATAAAGCAGTTGAATCAGATCCAGGCTGCACTTCAAACAAAAGGTGTTTTTTTTGGCCAGATGCTAGTTTAGCAGTTCTGTGGGAGAAAATTAAGTCATCCGTCAAACAGGATAATGTGTATATTTTTTTTACATTTAATACATTGATTTAAAGTTAGAATTAAGAAGGATATATAGCAACGTCATTCTTTCTTTTTGCAAATTCAAAAAAATATTAATAGACTATATATTTGTATTGTTATTTTTATCCGTTATTTTTCTTTCAATATTTAATATTAAAATAATATCATGTTTTTTATGGGATGCCACATTCTTATCAATCTCTAACAGATTATTGCAACTATAATTAAAAAGTAACTATTATTATCATTATTTACATTAACTATAATTGTTATTGTTTTACATATTATGTTCAATATTATAATAATATTATGGTTTATATGGGACGCCACATTCTTATCAAACTCCAGCAGATTATTGTGTCACTATAATTAAAAAATGTGCCTATTATTATTATTATTATATTAATGTAATTTTGCTTTACTTTTAACATTTTCATATTATAACAATATTATGGCTTTTATGAGACGACAACATTAAACAAAATATTATTATGATCATTATTTAAATGTATTGTTTTCCATATTATAATAATATTAAGTTTTTTATGGGACGCCATATTCTTAGCAAACTCCATCAGATTATTGTGTCACTAGCCTATATATATTGATGTATTGTGTATTGATTCATCCAAAAAGCCTCACTTACACATCATTGAGCTCCGCCACACGACCCAAGAACTCGTCATAGTTGAGGTATCCACTGTCACGCACTAGCCCCACATGTTTGATCAGTTTCTCAGGCAGTCTGGTCATTGCCTGGCCAGAAAGATGCTGGCCCATCCTGGCTCCAGATGGAGGTCTGCTCTGTAACAACTCTAGACCTCATTCACTGCTGGTGGCCCTAGACAAGAGAGGATGCTGACATGATGCGCTGCCCTGTAGTGTGACACACTGTACTTTAAACAGTAGTTTCTTACACATGCAATTTTATTACCTCATTATAATTAATAGAATACACTAAATAACTTGTAAAATTTTGTCACACCGAAATAGATAGCCTATTTAGGTGTAGTAGTGAAACTTCACTAAAATGTGATTAAATTTGTTAAAAGAACTGGCGGCCAGTCACAGCAGCTAAAATATAGACATTCCTTTATTCATGCACTGTGGGAAACTTTGAAAACTTGTTCAAACTTGAAAACTTAGAAAACTTGTTCAAACCTTTAAATAACATTTGAGGATTTGGGGGAAATAAATGTGTGATGATGTAGCCTAGATATTTAATGTAATGTAGAAGAGTGCAAAAGGAAGCATTTTCATTAGAGCTCACAGGCATCCCACTCACTAAATAGTTAAACCTAAAATATTTATGAAAATTAAGTTTATGCATATTAGGGAGCGACTTAACAACAATATGAACTTCTTGATGTGCTACAAAAAAGCATACGGCCACAAATTGCCACAAGTTGTCAATAATTGAGATCAGCGGTACATTTCGCAGACTTTAAAATAATACCTGAAACATTCATTCATAACAAATGTGCAACAATGCTTTCGAATAGAACAGGTGTTTATTTATTTTCTCATCTGCCCAATTTGATGTACCAAAAACCAAAAAAAAAAAAAAAAAAAACGAACTCTTTTAAAATAACTAATTAAGTAGACGAGTGAACAATATGGGTTTATTTCGGAATGTGAAAAGGCGGCTTAAAAACGATGATGTTTGTATATCGAATATTACTACAAAAACAACCATCTGGCTAACGTTACTAGTGCTAGCTTGCCTAGCCAAAGCAATACATAAATCTCTTAACGCAAATACACCAAAAGTTAGTATTAGCTACAAATATACAAGAACTCATCGATATGCAAATAAATGCGTACAAACCTGCTGACATTTGTTTTATCCAAGTAAATATTCGAGATGACAAGCAGGATGATAACAAGAAAACCTTTGACGCGGAATGATGACGTAAAGACCAGACTCGATTGTAAAAAAATACATCGAACTTTGAAGCAGATAAACTAGCAAGTAGGCAACTAAGGAATTTAAAGAGTAGGCCTACACATTATTCTCATTTAGCCTATTGGGTTAATTAATGCTCAAATGTGATAAAAAATGACCAAGAACAAACTAGTATTTACATCAGTTCTTAATATTTGAAAGAAAAGATTATTTAAAAAAAAATGAAATGAGCAGCAAGCTAAAAAAACAAACAAACAAAAAACAATATAAACAAATCATGTTTTTTTTAAAACACTTTTTCACCCCAAAAATGAAAATGTTGTTTCAAATCTGCAGGGCTTTCTTCTGTGGATCACGAGAGGAGAATGTGCATGTTTCTCTTTTACATATGGAGTTACAGTGACAGGACTTTTTTTTTCCCATTTAAATACAAAGTACAGTGTTTTTTTTAGGGAGAGTTTGGGTCTTGATCCATTTGAAGAATTATGTTGTTATATTTCCTAATGTTGTCGTCTTTGCTGGTCTGTTCTGGCATCCAATGCCTCTCACTTATTTGTTTCCACATCTCTGTTTCAATAATCTGTTTTGGCCTCATTCTGGTCCAAGATGGAAACCGTTGTCCTCTTTTGCTGAAAAAAGCATGGAGAATAGACCAGTCAGTAATGTATAGCCTATGCATGTCTCCTTTCATAATAATAATAATAGTAAATACAAGTAGAAACGTACAATTTGATGTACCAAGCTACACCTGCCGCTGCCAACAAGAGCAGTAGCACAAAAGAAATGATGACAAATGTTTTGGGAGTTGCTAAAATATAAAAACGACAAAAGAGTGTGATCAAATTAATGTGTAAAGTGATAAAAAAAAGTGATGTAACTTTTAAAACCCAACCTCTAGATGCTCTGTGAGGTGTAGTGGTCTGGGACAGCGCAGGCTGACCTGTGGAAGTTATATGCTGAAAAAGAAAATGAATGGATGAATAAGAGGAAGTCGAGGGGGATGAGGTTGAGAACTTGGGCGAGGTTCTGGAAGATTCTGGAAGTTCTGAAAGAGACAGAGGGCTTGGTGTTGCCTGGGAACTGTCACTGATGTCAGAAAGACTAAGTGTTATAAATGTTGATGAGGAAGTGTTGAAAGCAAAGGAAATGGATGGAGTGGATGTGGATGTGTAGGCAGGAGAAGAGGTTGACTTAATGGATGATGGATGGGTTGTTTCAGTGGAATAATGCTTGTTTGATGGTGTTCTTCCTCCTGTTGTTGGTTGAGGCCCGCTTGATGTTGTTTCAAATGATCCATCAGGATCTGGGGTGCATTGAGAGAGACATATTCTGATTATGTTGCACATTTGCCTGACAAACTATGTTAGCAGATTTATGTACTGATTTTATCATCATAATATGTTCTTCACAAAATCCAAAGTCCAGACATATTATATACATTTCTTTCAAATCACATCAAACATCATTGTTCCATATTTCAGGACATTGATTATTATGATGAAAGCATTTTTAAAAACATATTACACATAAACTTACCCGCTGGTTTAAAACAATAAACGTCAAACTTTGTGCTGATGTCAGCTCTCCAAACAGAAACGCCTGAACTGTTTCGACCACATTTTTCATTTCTCTCAATTCGAGGAATAACGGCAATTCGCTCTTCAATCCAACCAAACCTGTGTGAAAGAATCATATTGCACTCTTAGAAGAAACATAAAGAGTTAAAAAATTACTTCTAGTACTGGCAAAATACTACATATTATGAGGACTTTAGATACTTTAGTTGTACTTTTTATTTTACTTTTAAATATTTTAAATATAAGAGAGAAAAAAACACTAAACTTGGTTAAGGTTAAGATATTTATCTGACAAAATATTTTAGCAAAACAAGGCAATCTACAGCTACAGGTTTTATTTTATTATGAAAAATATATATATATATATATATAAATTCATGGAAAACAAACAGCTCTCAGAAAAAAAGCACTGTCTGAACATAATCAGTTATTACTTTTTTTGCTCTCTTGGTTTTGCATGTTTATAATTTATTTGTATGACATCCTGGCCAAAAATTATCTCTGCACAATATGGCATGTTTTTTTTGCGTTATCACAAATAAAATAATTGACAACATGCAATATGCTTAAAAAATATTTTACAAACTTTTTGAATAAAGGGTGAAGATTTTAAAATGTCATTTAGAAATAGGAATCATATTTCCTAAAAAAAAAAATCAATATCATATACAGTAATATTTTAATTAACTATTAAATTACTATTTTATTGTCTATAATTGACTATTAATCTGACTATTAAATTACTATTTAAGTCGTGCTTTTATTATTAAATAGTGCTTTACCTGCATGTCTGTAAGCCATTTTGGTTAGCTGTCTCCACTTCAGCTAGGTTTGCAATTCTCATTTTAATAGCCTCGCATGCCTCATTGGCTGTGGTGGCATTAAAACTGTACTTGTTGGTCTTGGTTTGGACTAACAACACTCCAGAAATTCCATCATTTGTAGGGACTAAAAAAGAACCAACATTAAAATGCAATAGATTCACAAACAATTAAAAGCCAAACAGTGCATTTAAATCAACAGAAAAAGATAGAGAGGAACCTACCTAGGATTTGACTCACGTCCAGACATGGTGTGCTTGTAAATAAGAAAAACAGTGGACAAAATGTTAACCAGACTCTTGCCATGACTGCAGAACATGCCACCAAAACTGCCCAAAAGGTTGAACACACTCAGTCTGTTGATGGTGCAGAAAGCGACCCATAGAAATAGGAAACAGGAGGTTGAGGATGATCTGTAAGATGACCTTCCCAAAGAGGGCATTTAAAGCGGGGGCAGAGGACATCTGAACAACTTTTGCTTCCTGTGGTTGTGCACCAAATATGTTACAGTAAATATCTTTAAACACAATCATGCACTTATAGACATTTTGGACAATTTGGAAAAATATCCATCCACCAGGCAGCTATATCGGACACTTTGGAGCAAGTCTCGGGCACCTAACAGGCATACCTTTATAAAAGTACTAAGCAACTAACAAACTACTTAAATAAAATATTTATTTGATGTTTTTAAAGCTTTATTATAAATATCATATATATTTATTATAAAAAAAATCAGTTTAAATTCATTGTTGATGTCCTTGATGTTTTTTTTATCCAAATATCCAAGTGAAACATGTATAATGTGTGTATAGCATGAGTGACATCCGAGGTAGGCCTGCTTCCTTCTTCAGGTCATTCTTTTCAGTGTTGTCAGCAATTTTGAAGGCTACATAAACAGAAAGGCTCATTACCAAGTCACATTCAAAGCAACCAGCCAAGTGGCATGCAAGAAGCTATTGCAAGAAGCTGGGACTGAGAACAGCGCATTACAGGCTGTTAGTCTAGCGAAGACCAATCAGGCAAAAATCTCCTCCTCCTATGAACCCACATGAAAGGTTGTACAAAATGACAGGAAGTTATTCGAAGCATCCTGCCATTTTGCAGATTCACATAATTTATTATCTCATCACTTAATTCCTGACTTAGAACATAACAACATAATATTTCCCTGACTGTGCAGAGATCACAGGATATAGACCACAAAAGGTTTTGACTGGGACTTTCAATTTTCTTCTTCTGTCATTTGAAGAGGTTTGTGTTCTCTGCTTCCTTTATAGTTTGTAGTCAAAAAATGTTACAAGAAAATCAGTTTTTGTTCAAATGACAGAATCAAATTGAATTGTTGTTACTAGGCATTTAATGTTTATAGCAAATCACAAACAAAGCTAACTAGGCCAGTGGAACTTGTCCTTTTTGTGCTGCTTCACTCTGCTTGAATAATAGAGAGGGTTGAGTTTCCATGCCTAGTCTGTAAAGTGAAGGGAATCAATACTTGTAAACAGTGTTGGGGGGTAACAAATTCCAAGTAACGTGGGATACGTAATCAGATATTTTTTCAAGCAACAAAGTAACGCATACTTTTCAACTTACAAATATCTGAGTTCATTTTTCAAATAAGTGACGCAAGTTACTTTTGTCCCCCATTTATTGCCTGACACCTCTCCTGTCCCCATGTTTAGAGAAATCGGGAGTAAATGCTGAGGCGTTGTGTAAACATGATGGTTATAGTTCCACACTATTGTGAGCATGCATTTACCCATCTCACTTGCACAAAAACAGATTAAGTATCCTCAAAATGAATAAAAATAGTGAAATGCAAAACCCTGCAATAATTAAATGATAAATAACACAATATACTGTATTTCACTGCATAAATGTATTTAATCTCACTTTATTAACTAATGTCTTTGCTGCTGACCTCAGATTATCTAATTCAGTCATACGAATAAGCAAAAATGGCTTTAGTTAAACAGCACATGTCTTTCATTTTTTGAATTGCTGCAGAGAAGAATAGAGGGCGCAGCTCAAACAAACCTTTCAGCTCACGGCAATTCGTACGAATTTTACGAGGTGGCTAATTCGTACGAATTTTACGAGGTGGCTAATTCGTAAGAATTTGTACGATTTTTGCTAAATCGTGCATATTTTACGAGTTGCAAAATTCGTTTGAACCTAGCCCTGACCCCGCCCCTAAACCTGCCCATCACGTGGGTTTAGACAAATCGTACGAATTCGTATGAGTGAGGTCGCATGAATTGGTACGAATTAGCCACCTCGTAAAATTCGTACGAATTGCCGTGAGCTGAAAGGTTTGTTTGAGCTGCGCCCTCTACTGTACAGGTACAATTTTGCATTTCTTTCAGTTTGGGGCTTATTCATTTAACTTTTGATGTGAAAGGCTCTTTACATGAGCCAAAAATATAACTTTCTTTTTATTAAAAAACAAAGAAGCAAGCCCAGGTTAGATGAGAAAAAGTAATACAAAAGTACAGTAATACTACTTTCCATTAAAAGTAACAGAATTAGTTAATTGATAAAATATAACACATTACTTTTAAAAGTAACTTTCCCCAACACTCCTTGTAAAGGATCGGGTGTTATTGAGGTAGACTATAGGGCCATAATGCAGAACCATTCTGAATAACAATTAGTTAGTTACTTAAGTCACTTGTATGCTATATATCCATTTTAGTGTGCTAATCATTTTTAGAGTGTTTCACACATTTGGTAAGTTGCTTGTAATGTAACAATGATCATCCTGATGGTGTGATAACGAGTAGGCCTAATCGCAAAATAAATTAATACATGGACATTAAATCTTGATTTGATTTTATACTTAATTCTTTTTTAAATTAATCTAACTAAAAATAATCTAATTAAAAAAATGTTATTAGATATATGCGATTGACCAATCAGAATCAAGTATTTTAGAGACCAGTGTAATAATACAGTGTATTAAATAGTGTTGCTTGTAAATAACCTTGAACTTTGGCAAGCAATGTGTCCAGCACTGATTGTGGTCCAAACATGAATGATAACTCAAATCGCTTTATTTTATGGAGTGCTATTATTTTTCCAAGTGACCAGGCTCAAGATTTTTGCTTTGGTGGACGATAAAATGGGAAATTGCCAAGAGACTTATGTAGGGTGAGCCATATGTAATGATCAGAAAATGATAGACACCTTTGAGGAACCACCCAGACACATCTTGGTAGCGAAATTTGTCTGCTTAACACCACTCACATTTGCATCAGAAAATTAAAACAATCTAGTCAGTCTTCAGTCCTGGCATCATTACCAATATGCTGTGAACCCTAACCAGCGTATTTCAGGATTTTGAGAGGCACTATGGTGCAATTAGTCAAGGATGAGGAGAGCTGTGTTTCAATCCTTGTGGTAGCATAGAGTTTCTGCTCCCTCTGTGGTGGTATAACATTTCCTTATAAATAATTAAACTAGGCTGCATGTTGGTGAGTCTCCTTAGTTCCCATTGCATGCACTTCTACAGGGACTCTGGGTCGACAGGAGCAAAAAAACAAAACAAACAAAAAAAACATTTTAAAACTGCTCAAAAGTTAAAGTTTGAAACTGGTTTCAGCGTCGTCAGAGCGATGACCCTAAGGGCCACCTCTCACGGAGAGCTCCAGAATCTGATTTCAATGAAGACCTATGCTTCAGACAGCGGTATTTTTAAGTCCCTTTCTCACAGCAGCAACAACATGGGGGGACGATTCGAAAGCATTGAGGAGATTAAAGGAGTTTCGAAACCCACACACCCTCCTCGAAGACCTGTACGTGCAGTCCGACCCGTCAGTGCTCTGAGCGCCAGCGGGTCCTTCCTGCAGATCAACCACCTGCAGGGAGAACTAGTGAGGAAGAGGAAGGTAGGTGCCGACATGATGGAGAACATCAGAGCAACATCCTGAGGGCACATTCTGAACATTAGGATGTATTTATACTGAATATAATTCTGCCTCATATTTCAGAACATTGTGAATGACGTTTGTAATCTTGTAATTTTGTCTAGCTTGTAATCTTGTAAGCTTGTAATCAAGTAATTTTCAATGCCAGTAAAATACTTGTATTATCATTTTCAAGTTATGTTGAAGACAATATAATGTCAGTACAAGTAATTATATATGTGTGTGTGTGTGTGTTTGTGTGTATGTATAGTTTCCACAGACATATTAAACAACAAAAGCTGTTAATAGTTATTAAAGTATCTTTTTAACTCTTATTATAAGTATTTGAAACATTCTCCATCAATATACTTTGTGTCTTGGATGCCTAGTGACCCTCATTGTCGCTGTATCTGTGTTCAGGAATGTGAGGACCTGAAAAAGGAGAACAAGTATCTGTCTAACGAAATTCACATGGAAAGGATCATGATGAGAACTGAGAGTGAGCTCACCATGAGAAACCTGCGGAATCTCAACCAGGAACTCCAGGCCCAAGTTAAAGAGGTGTGCACATTAAACATCTTGAAATATAAGAACAAGAACAAAATAATAATACAAGTTTTCTCTCCTTTGTTATAATAAGTTGAAACAGAAGGTGTATCTCAGCCAGCAGAGGGCGACACTGTGTTCCAGGGCAGCTGAGGATGCTGATAGAGCTCGAGCAGAGGCGGACAAGAGCAGGGCACTGGCAGAGACCCGAGCACTAGACAGCAGGCAAGAAAAAGATCTTACACTAGCTGACAAAACACGGCTGGGCGAAGAACTACAGCTGCTCAAGAAAGAGGTACACATACAATATCATGAAAATATACACTATGGCTCCACTGAAATTAAACTAATTTGCTTACTGTCATCCATAGCACAAAGATGTCCAGCTACTTTTAGCACAGGCTGAAAAGAATTACTTTGAGACCAAGCTTAAACTAGACAGGGCGTCAGGAGAAAAGCAGACTTTCCTGGAGGAGAACAGAATACTGGAAGATGAGAGGAACACATTACGACACAAACTGAAAGAACTGACTGAGGAGAATGTGAAGATAATGGAAAAGTAAGCTCACAAGCATTCGGAAGCGCCATTTATCTTTTGTAATTTAAGCAAAAGATCCTGGCTGGCATGCCAGAATTAGGGCCATTATAATGCAATAAAAGTTAAATGGGAATGGTTCATGATGCTGTCTGTCTCCTCTGCAGGGAGGTGAACTCCAGACGCAGAGCTTTGGTTGCTGAAGAGCGGAGTGAGAGGGCCAATAAAGCCCTGCAGGAAGCGGAGCAGGAAAGACATTTAGTTGAGCAGGAGAGGCAGGATCGCACCAGGGAGTGTCTCAGCTGGAGAGAGAAACACCAGGCCCTGGCAGAAGTCATCAGAGCCCAGGAAGAGCTGAAGTCTCGGAGGCAGACCAAAGCCGTAAGTCCTCCTGATTGTAGCGTGAAGAGTTCCTTTTGTGTTTATCATCATTATAACACAAGTAAACTGAATTTTTCTTGCATCTTATTTTATAATTTTCCTTACTAGTCTTACTAGTCAAATTACTCTTTAGAATGTTCTTTGATGATACCAATAACACTCGCATCTCACTTCAGTGTCAAGCTAATATTAAGAGCTACTTCCTGTGTATGACTGAAAGCGACCAGAGGGTTAAGATCCTGAAAAATCAAGACGGCACACCAAGAAACTTCACGGTAGTTTCTGATATGCACATTAATAAACTTTTTTTTATTTTTTATAATAGCATTAAACAATATGCCCCCAACAGGAAGGAGACCCTGTGTATATATCTACACCTGACCTCAACAGTGAGGATTCAGAGAAGAGGTCAGGGAGGTAGGTCTTTTTCTCTCTTTTCTTACCAATGCTAAATTAAGACCAATGTCTTGACTTAATTTGTCTCATCCCTTCAGCAGAACAATGTACAGGGTGGCAGCACCTCGAGTTGGAAGAGACACTGGCCCACCCCACTTCAGTGAGCTGTCACCAATGGCAGACTCCCACGATTCTGGATTTTCAAGGAGAAACAGGAAAGTGGACTATTTCTGGATCCCCACTGATGAGGAATAACTGCACTTAAAACACTAGAGCTGATCAAGTTTTTCCTTTATTGTAAATTCAGCAATAGTGGTGAATCCAGCACTAAACAGCCTTACAATGACATGATCATAAGCCATTTCATTTGACAATTGGATCAGTTAACATGTTGGCAAATGCAAGTATAACAAGATTAACTGTCAAATACAATTAAACACCTGTCAATAAAAGGTTGTTTGAGAACCCCTTATTGACAAGGGCAAAAGCCTTTCCCCTTTAATGGGCATTGAGGGTTTTCATTTACGTTTAATGATCAATTAAAAGGCAGGTTAAAATAATCCACCAGTTTAAGGGTTAAGATTGGAATAATTTGCAGCAGATCATTTGGACCTGAAGGGCAACATTACAACAGCCATCAGACAGAACACATCTCAGTTACCTTGTCAGACCACACTGCAGACAACATTAAGTAAGGCTGGGGCAGCAGAGGCATTAAGTTGACACTAGTAGCTTGATATCGGAATCTTGAATGATAATACTTAAACTACTGCAAGCTGAGATATTAGGTAGTGTGTTGTGCAAAACTGAATGACTATGCAGTTGTTCTGGATCTTAAATTCAAGACTAAATTTAGACATATCAGAAGCCTGTACTAAATAACGCTTATTCAGGAGGTAGAAGTGGAAACTGCTAAAAAGTTACAGTGATTACAGTTTTAGATGTTTAAATCATGCACGAGGGTTGAAGGATATTGCAACCGACCCAGAATAACACTAAAAGTGTCTACAGCGTAACCTATGAAGGCCTTTCAACTAGGATCTCATGATTAATGTTAACCAATGCCCCAGACAGACTGCAAACAAATCATTGGTTCTATATAGTGACTGCTTAACTTTCGCAGACATCAAAATGTTTCCTGTCCTGTGTCTCGTGAAACAAAAACAGATTAAACCAGGCAGAACATGTAAGGAAAATTTGACTAACACTTTTTCTACTGAAAAAGCATAGTGGTTATCTATCATCTAAAAATAAAACCGATAACAAGCCAGACATTGGTTAGGATACAAGCAAACAGAGACATTACGATATTGGTATTACTATGCCTTTCGTTTAATTCATGAGCCTAGCAGCAGTGTAATAAAGCTGTCTGAGTGTGAGCTACTGCAAAGAGTGTGGGAACCAAAGAGAAGACAGCAAGTCATGTAGCAGGAAATTTATATGTACTATGAGGATTAGTCCCTCCTCAGTCGGCTTCCTCCTCTGACTCCTCTTCCTCAGCCGTCTCAAGCCAAGTCAGCCACTGGTTCACCTGAAAAGAAAAAGATTTGTAAATGTACATGCTTGTACTGAAGAGAGATAGAGTGAACTTTGTGTTTGAGAACACTGCATTAGTTAAATACACACCTGAAATAAGGCTTTTCCTTTTCCAGGAAATTCTTGGGAAACGTCTTCTTTCCATGCAATGAAAGCTTCCTCCTCAATGATCTCCAGGTCATAAAAGTGGACAAAGTAGCGAAGCAACATACCTAAATTGCAATAAAAAAAAAAGATAAAATAAGAGCCTCATACCTCAAATAAGAAAGTCATGTTTTATTGATCTCAACAGGGACAGAATCTTACAAATCACAGTAGTTTCTGTACCTTTTGGGAAAGCGTTGGAATTGCAGTGCACCTGCAGGGCGTACAGGGCACTGATCTGCAGGTCAGTGTGATCGTGGAGGAACTTCTGCATGACTGGCTTGAAGGCGAGTAATAGTTGCTTCTCCTGGTCCAGCTGCTCTTTAGAAGGTGAGGAAAGTTGCTCGTCACCTTCGGTCACACCAAGCTCAGCAAAGAAGTACTGCAGGAAACTGTTAAATGGAAAAACAGCAAGGCTTGTAAACTACTACATTAATTATAGCAAAATCTGAGTTGCATATATCTGCATTTGTAGATGTGAAGAAGATACAGTGGGTTGTACCTGGTCATAAGTATGTTGACGAAGCCCTTGTCTGTGTGGAGTTTGAGAGAAATATTGTCTTTGATCCACTTGTAGATGGTCTGAGGGGAGGGGTCTGCCTTGATTTGTTTCAGCAGTTCCTTCTCCAGTTTTAGCAAGGGGAAGAGGAAACTCAGACCTTTCCCCTCAAGAACTTCCAACATACGGTCCTTATTCTGGTCGATTTCTGAAAAATAAAAATAATAATCCACTAAATCAATCCCATTTATTATCAACATATCTAACAAATAATAATAAAAAATCTTTCAGAGGACTTTTCTGCTGATATAGCAAAAACATTTCAAATTTTCACTGCAAAAAACAACATCAAATGCAGTAATTGACCATCAAAGTCGAGTATTCCAGAGTTGTATAATAAAAACCTCTAAGTGTAGGAGACTTACCAGGAAGCATCTTCTGCATGTTGACCTTGCTCTGCTGGAAGAGATCTGTGAGCCACTCGCGGTCCTTGAGCTTGGAAGCTTGCTGCAGGCAGAGCAGGAAAAGAGGAAAGTGGTTGCCATTCTCCAGTGGATGAGCCAGTTCTGCCACACTGACCAGCTCAGCGATGACGGCTCGTGCTGCAAACTGGGCTAGGTATGACTTTACCAGAGGAATGTCCACCTCAATCTTAGGGCATTGATCCAAGACATTCAGCAGAGCCTGATGACAAAGCACAATTATTGGAATTAGCAGTGAAATGCTAAATGCAAACCCTTTTGATTGCTTAAAAAAAAAAAAAAAAAAAAGGGTAACTTACACACATGAAGTTTTCCCCAGTGATGAAGCCCTCAGTTCGCAGTGTATTGATAAGAGTGCTAGCTTGTTCTCGGTCTTCATCAGTTCTCTCCAGAGAACAGAGGATGATCTTACTCAACATCTCTGGCAGAAAATGTTTGGGAGCTTTCATCTCTCTCACACCAATGACAGCATCCTCCATGTTCTTACTGTTCAGATACTCCGTCACAATGTTCTCCTGTTGTAAACAATCAGTGAACCATTAGAAAATCTCCAACAATCAGTGATAAATGCTTTAAACATAAAAGTATAACAAACAAAGATACCCACAGTCATTTTCAGCAGTTCTTCCTTAGTAGGTGGTGGTTTCTTAATAGTCTTCTGAGGTTTCTCCTGGATCAGAGGGGGGTTGGATTTCAGACCAAGTTGAGGAGGCTAAAAAGAACACATGAAAGATGATCAGCACACTGGCAAGATAATATTAAAACCCTATAATAGCAATGAATTGCTCCCATATGTAATTAGTTGTAAAAAAAAAAAAGAGTTCAGCAAAGCTTAGAGAGATTTATACCTGTCCAAGTGGTGGAGTCTGTGTCCGTGGAGGCTGAGCACTGGGAGGAATCATGGTGGGAATCTGGGGCTGCAGTTTTGGCACTTGGTTTTTGTTCAAAAGGAAGGACTGAGCAGGTCTAAGGCTGATCTGTAAGAATGGATCATGGTAAAAACAAACATTGTTAGGTTAATTACAAAGATTAAAATGCTTAAGACCATTGTACCAATTCACACCCTCATATCTCATAATCGCAGTCAGCGGACTGGGTAGGAGTTCAAGAATGAGGGATAGGAGAGAAGCAAAAGGAGGAGATAAAAATAAAGAGAACAGACAAAGAAAGAAAGAAAACTACTATCCAGTTGAGTCCCTCAGAATAACGCGTCTTTTTATAATCACAGGGTGCAAGATGTTTTACTCAATATTTAGTGCCTCAGGCATACCTCATCTGCATTGAGCTGACCCCCCTTCTTAAAGCGTGGAGGCATGTCTTTAGATTGAGCTTGCTGCTGGTTCGAATGGTTCTGGTTTTGATTGTGAAAATGCTGATTTTGTCCCTAAGGATATACAGTTATTTAGCAATCTCATAAACTGCTTTGAAAAAGGCAAATTATTGCTGAAAAAAAATGTTTATGCTTACCTGGTTAGACTTGATGAAAGGCTTCATACCCAAGTCAAATTGTGACTGTGGTTGGGAGGTCATATGTCCACTGTGGCCATTGAAAAGAGGATTTGTACGATGACGTCCTAGGGTGGGGGAAAATCTGTCCTGGATCACACCTGGACCAGTTCCTATGCCAATACCTGCACATATAAATGGAGTTAATATGAAGACATGGCACATTTATCAAGAGACCGTTGATCAATACAATTCATAGGTTCTTAACTCACCTGGAATCTGACCAAACATATCGGCCAATCCCCCGAGAGTTTCTCTATCCAGTTTCATCCTGTTCGGCATAAAGGGGCCTTCTAGGAAGAAGTCCATTCTCATTCCCTGGTTCATGGGTGGAATAAAAACACCCAAATCCTTCACAAAAGGAAAGATAAAAGCTTCTAATAACCAACACTATTTAAACTTACATCAGTTTTTAATAGAAGTCAATGACTCTTTAGCCTAAAAATAATATTTGACAGTATTTTGTAAAACCTGAAAGAAAAACCACCGACTCACCTTCACTGCATCTTGACGAATCTGGTTAATCGTCTTTGGTCCGTTGTCGATGAAAGCTTTGCGAGGAACCCAATTGTTCTCTCTCAGCTCCACAGTGTCCTGCAGTAGGAAACGAATCCTTGCAGGCAAATCCTTGTTGTTCATTAAGGATCGCATACGGCCAAAGTACTGATCCATTAAAGACTGTGGGAAAGGCAACAATAAATGAAGTATTCCCACAAAGAAATTACAATCATGCTACACAATGGCTGTCATCCTCTTAAAACTGCTTTAGAAAAAAAAAAACTGCTTCCAAAAAGTCACAATGCCATTATTCCAATCAGTCATGGTTTGGTTCTTTCAAATATAAGGCCAATTTCAAGAAAACTGACCAATGTTAGGAACAAGGTGAAATTAAGCAGTCTATTTTAGAAAGAATAGGAGCCTGCGACAATAGTTTTATGGTTGAAACTAGGGGTGGACGATATGGCAAAAATATATAAAAATTCACAATTTTATCACAATTCTTTTTCATGTTGGTTTTACTATTTTGCAAGTGACTGAGCATTACAGCCAACTATTGTCCCCATTTTAAAAACAAATCCTTAGGTAACAAAATAGTCATAAAAATTGTCAATTAACTCAAATGGTTTTAAACCCAAATAAATGTATCTTCTGTTGAAAAAAAAAAAAAAGTTATTTGGAAGAATGTGGGTAACCAGTTGATGTACCCCAGTGACTTCCATAGTATATACAGTGCTATGCATAAGTTTAGACACCCATGCTAAAGTTGACTAAAAAGAGGAATAAAAAATCATCTTTTGGAAATTGAACTTAATGCCTTAATTTAAAAAAATAGGAAAAATCTAACCTTTAAGGACACCAATTTTCTTTGTGAATGAATAATGTATCGTAAATAAATAAATGTTCTTCCTTAAAATACAGGGTGCATAAGTTTGGACACCCCTATGTTAAATTCCCATAGAGGCAGGCAGATTTTTATTTTTAAAGGCCAGTTACTTCATGGATCCAGGATACTCTGCATCCTGATAAAGTTCCCTTGGCCTCTGGAATTAAAATATCCCCACATCATCACACACCCTTCACCATACCTGGAGATTGGCATGGAGTACTTTCCATAAGATCATCTCTCAATGCAAATCAAACCAGCTGTTAGGCTAACTGAAATAAAACCATGCCAATCTCCAGGTATGGTGAAGGGTGTGTGATGATGTGGGGCTATTTTAATTCCAGAGGCCAAGGGATCTTTATCAGGATGCAGAGTATCCTGGATCCATGAAGTAACTGGCCTTTAAAAATAAAAATCTGCCTGCCTCTATGGGAATTTAACATAGGGTTGTCCAAACTTATGCACCCTGTATTTTAAGGAAGAACATTTATTTATTTACGATACATTATTCATTCACAAAGAAAATTGGTGTCCTTAAAGGTTGGATTTTTCCTATTTTTTTAAATTAAGGCATTAAGTTCAATTTCCAAAAGATGATTTTTTATTCCTCTTTTTAGTCAACTTTAGCATGGGTGTCTAAACTTATGCATAGCACTGTATTTTCTTTATGGAAGTCAATAGGGACCAGCAACTGTGTGGTTAGCCACATTTCAAAAAACAATTTGTGTTCAGCACAAAAAATTTATTAATACAGGTTTGGAACAATGAGGGCGGCTCCGAGATCGGAAATTGGGCCCGAACCCAGAGTACTCCCCCCGTATCTCTGGTCAGGAAGATAACCAAGCAAGTATGAGGAGATGGGGTGGTGGAGGGATGCTGAAAACTGTCTAGGAATATGGGTGAGCCGACTGCGTATATTTATAGGTTTTACTCATGCTGATTGAGTGGACCTGTTGATTACTGATTGATGACAGCTGGTTGGAATGAATTCAGGGCTGGACATTAACTTTATAATGTCAAGTAAGTTTATGTTTCACTTGTCCATACACAAGTCACTTGTCCGGGTAAAGATTTATAATTTTATTATTTATTTTTGATAAATGCTCTTTCTACCCGGCAGATGCTGATTTACCAAGTGATACTTTAAAACGTGTAGCTACATTACATCTGAACATTAGCTAATATTTAACTATGTACATTTAACCAATACAAATGCTATTAATGCTTGTTTACAGTACACGGCTGCCGACGCTAGCTAGCGTCACTTGTCAGCCGGGTTGGGTTGCCCCCGACAGACGCCACAGAACATTACTCCGTCTTCATAAATAACCCAGTAGAATTCATTTCCATTTGGTTACAAATTTTCGTTCCCATTTTAATTCGTATGGTGCTATTAGTGTAACTGTAAGGTGACTTGTTTTTGGAGCTTTTCCTGGCGCTTTGAGGCAGGTAAAAATGTTTCAACTTGGACCGACTCCTGATTGGCCAATCAAACCATTCTGAGTTGGACACTGGTTCGACGGATTGTGGGGAAAAAAATGTGTTCGTTTCAAATCGGTAAAATTAAATCTGTAAAATAGACGTAATGAGTGGCACATAACGTGAAGTAACATGGCATTTTATTTTGTTTGAAATTTAACTTGTCCAGTGGGACAACTAATTTTCACTTCCACTTGTCCTACAAAAAAAATCCACTTGTCCCGGACAAGCCTTAATGTCGAGTCGACTTAATGTCGCAATCGACTTGATTGCTTGATCATTAGAACTTGTTCCTCCCGAACCTTGTTAATAAAACATCATATAATGAACTTTTGTGAACTGCAGTGTCCCGTTCCTCTGCGTTAACATTTGTTGTGAATATACGTCGCATTGTACAGTATGTTTAGACGGAGACACCAGAACTGCAACTGATAGAATGCACGATATTTCTTCAAAAGCATATCGTGGAGACAATCGTCCACGATCAAATTGTGATATCGCACATCCCTATTTGAAACTCATCCCAAACACCTTAAATCAAGCCTTAATACCTACATATGAGCATTAAAATATTATTTCTTGAAGACATTTAACTGATATAAGTGTATTTTAAAGTTAAACTTGCACTTTTACTTCCAACAAGACTTAAAAAAAAAAATACAAAAAAGAAACCAGTAAAAACTTGAAAGACATGAAATTGGTGTTTCCATTCATCAGTCAATCCATTTCTACTGGTGAATAAGAAAGTGAATAAGATATAAGTGTATTTTAAAGTTAAACTTGCACTTTTATTTCCAACAAGACTTAAAAAAAACAAAAAAAAAACAGTAAAAACTTGAAAGACATGAAATTGGTGTTTCCATTCATCAGTCAATCCATTTTTACTGGTGAATAAGAATAGTGACCCTTAAATGTTCTTGGGCCAGATGGTACCTTGGCTTTTTCATGGTCGAGTCTGGGCCCCACAGTCCTCATTATCTGACAGAGACACTCCAGATCCTCTCCCATGTCCTTGAGCTGGACCCTCTTCTTTTTTTCCAAAAGCTACAGAAAGTGTAGAGAATGACTCATCAAAATCACTGACTCACCATTAACCAAAAAACAAAATGGAGTGCAACTAAATGATGAGTGGGATATGTTGAGCGAAATAGAGAAGGATACATACTGTTTTGATGCACTTATGAAGGATAGATTCATGGATGAGGTCAAGTTTTCCGAGTTCTGAAATGAATTTGATATTGCCAAGCATCTTGATCTTGGCAATGGCACGCTGCTCCTCCTCCTCAGAGGTGAGAGGGTTGTCTTGTTTGTCATAGACTTAATGCAGAGACATTTGAATATTAGAAACCTGCCACAGAGCATAATGCCTTGCAATAAAACAAAACAGTGTGTGTGTGTGCGTGTGTGGGGTTTGGCAGGGGAGAAGTGACTCACGGTCAACATTTTTGGCGCGGTTTTCAAATTCATCTTGAAGTTTGGAAATTAGAAGTCTTCTGAAAGTCTGCAGGGAAATACACCGTTATTAAAATTAATATGGTGCACAATGAGAAAATAAAACTAAAGGGCAATTAGCTTGCTAACCAATCATGTCTGGAAATTAACAGCTCTTTCAGATTCAAACCCTTAAGAAACACAGATATGGCATTCAATTAATAAATGGCATTTAGGAACTCACTGTGCTCTGCTTTTGCGATGACTGGATTTCAGGTGTTGGGCCATCAAAGTTTGGTGCATCCTCTGCCAAACGCAGACATAGCTGAGCATAGAGTGAGCTGTATTTGGGCTCTTCTAGGGCTTTGTCTACGATCTACGGGAAACAACAGAATTAATGTAGCCACATGTATTTCAGTAGTGTATAGTATGTTTAGCTATATTTATAGCTGTTTTTTTGTTCGTTTCAAATGCATATGAATCTCGGTTGCTTTTAAGATCTTTAAAAAGGCAAGATTCAGTATTAAAACATTCCTGAGAACTTTTTTTTTTTAGGAGTGGCAAAGTAATCTGGCTTAGAACTAATATCCAAGCAGGGTTGAATGATAGTCTAAATATTTGTATTTCAATAACTAATACCACAATGAATCAATCGATTACATGAGCAAAACCAATAACCAGCACTACCAATAAAAAGTTTGAGGTCAGTAAGATTTTGTTTGAGAGAAATTATACTATTTTGCTTTTGTTTTGAACTTTGTATTTAAGGAATCCCAAAGTCATGTTTCCACAAAAATATTAAGAAACATACGTTTACAACAATAAAAAAAAAAAAAAATGTTGTGTATTAGGATGATTTGTAAAGAATCGTTTGGCTCTGAAGACTAGAGTAATGGTGCTAAAATTCAGCTTTGCCACCACAAGAATAATTACGTTTTAAAATAGAAAAGAGCCATTTTAAATTATAATACCAGCTTACCAGCAAGATGACTCCTTTGAGGACAAGTTTAGAGTCTACGCCCGCATTGAGAAGCTCAAGGCATAGCTTGTCAAACTTCTCAGGGGTCAGCTTATTAAGTATGCTAAAAGAGAAAAGCAACAGCAAAGAATAAACATCTTGTACCAGTTAAAACAAAGACCACAGTTTACCACATGTAAAGATTTGTGCTTATCTGAGCTTGAGAGCATCAGCTGACACAACCACAAAAACATGCTCAAAAGGCCAACAAAAAACAACGAACAAAAGAGCTCAAAAACAGAGGCTTCTTTTAAGCTCATCACAGCTGAATTGAAAATTCTGAATCACCATGCACCAGCTAATTTTTTTCTGCCTTTAATACATTGTTAGCTTACTGCGCAATTTGTACAAGTACACTTCTGAAATGCATAACTTGGACACAGTCACCTCTAATAGATTATTGATCCCAATCATTTTCTGTAAAGCTGCTGTGTATGTGTATTGAGAAAAGTGCTATAAAATAAATGTGAACAAAATTTAATTTTCATGCTCCTTAAGGACACTTACCCTCTCACTTTCCTAAATATTCCATCGTGATGTTCTTTTTCATTGGAGGAGTTGACATTGGAGGAGTTGACATCTCGTCTAGTGCTTCGTGAAGGAACCCATCTCTGAACGCTAAGCCCTGGGGTTTTCCCCAGGTACTCGCTAAAGACAAACAAAGCAATTAGAGTCTATAAAGCATGTAACAAAGCTGGAATGTTTTTGACTTTAGCAAGGCATACCTGTTGCCGACAGTCTTGGGATAGTGCTGAGTTGCACCCCTACCTCCTCCTCCGCCCGAAGAAGCACTAGAACAAAAGCAATATTAGATTTAACGACTTCAAAATGCTTTTCACACAACAACCACCACAAACCAATACTTAACTGGCTTACAGTTATCCAATTTGTTGTGGAAACCATTTTAAATAGCAAAGCAGAAGACAAAGGAACTAGTGGACCAGTTAATACACCTTATGACTTTTTATCTTTAACGTGGTAAGAACCCCAATATCTGAGTGACTCTCCCATCTTGATCAATTATTTCAATCTTCAATTCAAACATCCTTTTAAAAATTCAGGCAAATGCTTTACCCCTCTGTCATGAGTTAAGTTAAATCGACTGAACTGTCCACTTGCTCAAGGCGATTGGTGCGGCGTCAATGCAGATGCTCGGGTCTAAAACGCAACTGAACCAGTGTGCGATAGAGAGAAATGCCAGTCATTACACAATGTTCATGGGTGTTTAATATGAGAGTAGACCTATACATATCATTTTGACCTGAAAAGCTTCAACATTGGGAAATCCCATTTAAATAGGGTGCCTAAAAATGAAGCATTTTGCTGAACAAAAAAAATATTTAAATACATTTAGGGCAAAAAGTGCCTATATTTTTAGTCTATAGCTAAGCTAGGTTTCTTCAACAGATGTTAAGAAAGACTGGTAGCCAAATCCTGGCCAGTGCTTGATGTTTGATCTCACCTGAAACGAGAAGCACCCCCTTCTGCAATCACACTCTCCACTTTGGCGGCTTGACAACGAAGAATCTTCAAAAAAATTATAATCAAAGGGCGGGGTGGGGAAATCCGAACTGTATGAGAGATAAAGAAAGTTAAGGACACATGATAAAACACAACTAACAGGTTATGAAATGACTGCGTATTACAAACACTCAGGAGGTAACGTTAGCCTACTAGTCTGGTCAGAGATTTACTGATTTCCTCTTCCTTAAAACGAAAAGGCCTAACGTTACATCAGAGATCGATGTTTAACTGTTAGCAAACATTTTATAGAACGAATATTTGGTCGGAAACAAAATGGTTATCCACCTTTCATAGCAAAGAGGCGAGACATTTTGCTTGATAACACAGTAACGTTAACAAAGGCAACAAAGAAAAAACAGAAACCATAAAAATAACGCTTTTTAGATATCAATATTTTGAAAGCATGAAAGATGACCGAATCACTTAAACTTACGTTAACAACAAAACGTGAACATATAACGTTATATTAACATTTATTTGGCGTAATGGCTAGCTAGCATGCTATCTTTGGTCACGTGGCATTTTCAAGATTCAGGACACGGAGAGAAGCCAAAATGAGACATACAAGTTATATTAATATGTCTAACACGACTGACACGTATTTTAATATTTTAAATGAACAGTAATACATACAGAAACGCTCTCAGGTGTTTGTTCTATAACGACGCCATTTTCTGCATTCACGCTCTCACAAGCAGCCATTTTATCTTACGTTTTATACAAAAGAACCTACCTTTCCTAAGGCAACCTCAGTTTGGATTTTGGTTTGGTTCTTCTAAAAGAGAGAGGAAAAAATAAAAATAAAAACAGACGTGTTGGGAGTATTGGGACGGTAACCGGTCAGGCACGATTGCAGCTCACTGTGGGTTAGAAATGCTATGCGCGAGCCTCCTCCTGTCCTGACTGACTGCTTGACGTCACACAGGAACTTGATTTGTATTCGTCAGGACTTCGTTGTCAGTATTTTTCCGTTATTAACCATGCTACAGATATACCTATTTGGTATGGTCTCCTAAAGATTCATTTAAAAATAATTGTAATTCATTTTAGAATATTTGATTTGATCATAAACAAAACGGTTGGTCTTGGCCATAAAACTATCATTTGGTTTACTCTTGGGTCCAGTTGCATAAACGTTATTAACCATAATGAGAGTCTTAAGAACTAGTATGAACAACTATCAGTTAGTTAGGGGTAATCAGTCTTACTTTTGGGTATCAAATCGAATTTTTTTCTATGTAACTGACTTAAAAAAGTTATGAACTGATGACAACTTGTTATTAGACTATGCATCTGGCCCCTGGAGTGGACATTAACATTGCATACCATGAATGTCACATTGGCACATCGGCATGGGATAGTGGAATGTGTCGCTTAAAACAAGTGACATGTGCTAGTGGATATAGTGGCATGTTAGGCCTCTGACACTATTGCGGAACACTGACTGTAGCTGTGTCCCAATTCAGAGGTTGCATTTTTCGAAGGACTCAGACTTCAGAGGCTGAATCCTTCGAAGGGCGGACCGAGCATTGTTAGATGGGACGTCTAGTCTACCTAGCTGCCGTTGATGAGTAGCAGTAACGTAGGCCTACTACACTTTTTTGAAAGTTAGGCTTATTCAACTGTCTGAAAACAAAACAGGGTTCACAAACTGTCTAAATATGTTCACCACGGTCAATTTCTGTATAATAAAGAGTATAGGAACTTAGTAGGATAAGTCAACGTTTGAATCGCTTTATAGGTTTTGTTTTTTCTTCATTTTTTACATCATTTGTTTATTTGTTTAAGCTGAAACCCAATACTAACGTTTAAAAGTGCAATGCCTTAATTTCTCTCAAAAAAAGTCCTGTCGTCACTGGCGCGCAATAAATTCTGAGGTAGGCAAGGCCGCGAAGGATCCATCTGTTGTATCCTTTATTTTACAGGAAACAAAGGCCGCATTTGAAGGAGACTTCGAATTGGGACAGCCTTCGTCGCACAGCGGTGACACAATTGGCCTTCGAAAGCCTTTGAATTGGGATGCAGCTTGTGTCGCGGAACATGTTGTCGTATGTTGTAACACCTCCAGTAGTGACTGACAGGTGAGCTGAGCAGCTGTACTGATGTAAATGTGACACAAAATCCGAAATAAATAGCCTATTTTAGTTATATTTTTAAATTACACAATTAAAGTTGTTAACTTAAACATCATTTTTAAAGTACAATCAACTTGGCTGTTAAGACATTTCCACTTAAATTACATTAAACTGGCTTAAAAAAATGAGTTGAATCTTGTATAACATATAGCCTAGGCCTAAAAAGCTGCTCACTCAGCTTATTTTAACGAGTTAAAGTCATGTAAAAATATGTGATCATAACTTATTGATCATATGCCTTTTTACAGTCGGTCATATATTTTTTAAACATATTAGTTTGTGGCACATCAGTACTGAATGTGCCACTGAATGTCATAATGCCAATGTTGTTGATCACGCAAACTGCCCATAGGAAACACAAGGAATAAATCACAAGTCACAAGAATACCGCATTAACAGTAAATCCATACATGTAAACCTTTATTTTTGTATGATGCTGCATGCATGCCGGTGTCAGTATAAGTAAGTGCGCTGGCCAGCGTAAGATAAACCAAAACAGTTGAGGAACATCTACAGATGGTGTTTTTGTCATTTGTTTGTGATTTAGATGGTACAAGTAATCAGAGGCGGATATTGATATAAATAGTTAGTAGCCTACATCATTCATATAATATAAAGGTTGTAGTTTTTTTGGATGAAAAAACCTTTGTGAACAGTTCCTGTTTTTGCAAACCCTCAAAAAGTGACAACTTTAACATGCTATATAAAAATATCTGTGGGGTATTTTGTGCTAAAACTTCACACACACACACTGGGGACATCATAGATTTATTTTACATCTTATGAATTAGCCTAGGCATTTTACCACCCCTTTTACCCACATGATGACAACTGTCCTCCATTCCTACAATGAAGATTGCTCTTCATGTTGAACTACTAAACAAATATCTGGACATTTATTATCTTTTATCTCTAGCTTTTTATTTTCAACATTATGAATTTTAAAAGGTAATTGCAAATATATAATATAATAAGATTGTAGAAAACAATCTTTAAAAAAATTTCTGTCAGAAAAAAAAAATCCATCTTCTGCAACAGGCAGAAGGGTGCATGAATTAACTGCTCCAATGATAAAAGTGAGAACGAATTTGACATTAACAAGCACAAGAATGCCATGGATTTGAGTTTCTTTTGACTGCAGATAAGAGGAAAAAATGGATATCGGAAAACTAAAGCTTGAGCATGGTGAGTGTTTAGTGGATACAAGCCAGAAATTGCCCATTATCTCTAAAGAGAACAAGGCCAGCAGCGTCAATCAAAAGGGAAAGCTTATATCACAAAGTGTGACTGAAACCCAGGAAGGGAAGATAAGAAACAGGTGCACTGATCAGGTGTACTTGGATAGAAATGCCCACAGGCTTGAAATAACATGGGAGGTGACTGTGATGGAATAGCTGGATCAAGAGCAACAGTTACATCTTAGCATCACATTAAACATGGAGTTTTGTAAGATGTCATGGGTGGGAATAATAATTGGTCACATGCTCATCGAATGGTTTGTACCATACACACATCATTGCTGTTAGAAATATGAAGGGAAATTATTTATCTTTATTTGTAAATGAAGGTTTCTTCACTTTAAATATAAGACAATTAGTATACTTTTAGTACTTTTAAGAACCGTATTATACATAGTTATAAGTATACATTATCTTGATTCACTCAATTTTAGTGTCTCGGACTTCAAAGAATGTAATGTAAATATACCAATAAAAAAGAGAAAAGAACATTTAAGTGTAGAGGGGAAATGTATTTCTTTTGTAGTCCAAAGCTTTTGTAGCAATAAATCAAAGGCACATTCCAATTCCACACATGTTTAAATTGCATTTCTGACTTTAGCCACTAAATGGCAGTAGAAACTTAAATATCTTTTCAAAAAAGAAATGGCCCCCATAGCACTATGGACAGATAATTTGCACAAAGCTTTAATAATTCAACTTTGTAGGCTATATAAATCTACACTGAATGAATACTTTGAACTCTTACAATTTTATAATGCATTCTTGATGTTTTTTTTAATTCATATTTCTTATTTCTGTGTATACCAGTATGAACCACTACCAGTTACATTGATAGTATTATTATTTTTTTATCCACAGGAGCTTAATGTTTAATTATTGCAGAAAGAGTCAAACATTTGTTTTGGTATAATCATGGGATGTCATAATTGTAAGCAGCATGCAGTGCTGGGCATAATTACATGTAATTTGGATAGCCTAATCAGATTCCAAAAAATAAGTAGGCCTACTTGTAATTAGATTACATTTCATTTTAAAATATATACTCTTAATCAGACTTCATTACTTTTTAAAATGATTGATTACATATTATTCTCACAATGGCCGTAAATTATTTATAATTATTTGATTCTCCCCATTCTCATTTTTTAAAATCTATGATATTTCTCTTTCTAAAAAAAAAAAAGAAGAAGAAGCCTACTGCCTATATGTTCAGAAGGTGAAATTGCATATGAGCAGCCACTACACATGATGACTATTGCTGAAAATTGAGACCCACAGCATTTGATCACTATCATTTCACTTTTAAGAATTGTTTTCAAATAACCACGCTTTGGAAGTTTTTTGTCTTTCAAACACATTAAAATGTACAAATTCACATCATTTCATATTTACTTGCAATGGAGGGATTCCCCAAATTTTTTATCAGCTGAAACTTTTGGACTTAATGTCCTAATAATATTTACTTGAAGTAGCCCCTGAGATTTAAGGAAATATAGGTCAATAATAATAATAAATAATAATAATAATAAAATTAAGTTCACATTCTCTGATGTCGGTTAACTTGCATGACCTGCAGGTAAGCAAAAAAAAAATATTTGAATCTTTTTAGCAAGTGATGTAGCCTATATGATTTATTTTAATTAAACATTTTTATGATTTAATTACTTAATAGCTTTTCATTAAACTCACAAAGTCCTGCAGTTCCATGATCATCACGAACCGTCTGGGAGACCCTGACATAATGTAATATTTAATGCACTTCATGTTGTTGCTAACAAACAATGGCATATTCTTTCTCTTTGTATTCTTACAAGATTGTCCTATTCAGATCAATGTGATAAACGACTTAGGTCAAAAGTAGTCAGATTATATTACCGTCCTTATGTGTAGCCTAGTGGAGTATTATTAATTTGGAATCAGTAAGGACTACAATTTGTAAGTAACCCAACACTGCATGCATGACACAACCACAAACCACTGAGCATGCAAGGTTATTCATGTTAATTAAATAACCTTCAAGACCGAATTGTAGACCTACATAAACCTAATCTTTTTAGTTTTTACATTGATATTATTTGACCTTATTCTCCCCCCAAAGAAGTGTGATCAGCCACCCCGTCCCTTAAAGGGATAGTTCACTTTAAAATGAAAATTATGTCATCATATGGCGCTTTTCCACTGCATGGTACGGCTCGGTTCGGTTCGGTACGGTTCAACACGGCGTGGAGCGGTTCGGTTCGCTTTGCTTTTCCACTGCGTGGTACGACTCAACTCGGTACGGCACGGTTTGGTTTGCTTTAGCTCGGTTGCTTTTCCACTGCAGTTAGTACCGCTTCAAAGTGGGTGGGACTGATCGTTAAGTTGTATGTCTGGTGGTAGCCGTGTGCGGCTAAGAGCTGTGCTACTTCCGCTCCTCGGCAACCAACGAGAGGAACGTCTGCACCTCGTCCACTGACCACGATTCAGCCATTTCTTGTTTGATTTTTTTGAACTTTTTTTGTCAAGTAAAAACTCTAAAAACAGGTGCTACCGCGTTTGCTGTTGTCTGGCTATTTAAATATAGCGGGTTTAGTGTCTCGTGTAGCAAATATACAATGACGCTGAAGTGACGATTCTGTCTGACCAATCAGTGATCTGCAGTGTTTTCACGTCACGTTTAGTATCGGTACGGTACGCTTGGAACCTCAACAGAGGTGGTACCATTTAAAGCGAGCTGAAGCGAGCCGTACCGTACCGTACCATGCAGTGGAAATGCGCCATAAGAGAGCCGTACCGAACCGAGCCGTACCGTACCATGCAGTGGAAAAGCGCCAAAGCGTGCCGTGCCGTACCGAACCGTACCGTACCATGCAGTGGAAAAGCGCCAATATACTCACCCTCAAGTTGTTTCAAACCTGTATGAATTTCTTTCTTCTGCTGAGCACAAAGGAAGATATTTTGAAGAATGTCGGTAACCAGACGGTTAATTGTTCCCATTGACTGCCATAGTATTTTTTTCTTTTCTTACTATGGCAGTCAATGGGAACAGTTAACTGTTTGGTTACTGACATTCTTCAAAATATATTCCTTTGTGTTCAGCAGAAGAAAGAAATTCATACAGGTTTGAAACAACTTGAGGGTGAGTATATATATGATGACATATTTTTCATTTTAAAGTGAACTATCCCTTTAATTCGCCGCCCTTCGCCAGGTTCCCGACTGGTGTGGCGTGTGGGTGTGATTGGAGAGGAGGGCGCTGCCGCTGAAGAGGGGAATTGGCGACGTGTGATGAGGCACACCTGAGGAATATGAAGCCTCATGAGTCATCACCGCCGCTGTTAAATGCTGAGCGCGCCTCTCTTCGAGAGACCGGTCTCTCTCTTCTGTGCACACACAGGTGTTCTCGTGGGTCCAGGAAGGAAGCGCGGAGGGATTCCCGCGGTCCGAACGGAGAACCATGCGTGATGCCCGTGATGCCCCTCACGCCTCAGACAAGAGAGAGAAGCGCGTGCGATCACCAGACACACAGCAGGCACGTGCAGAGGGGGGGGCTTTGGGTGCTCGAGCCCCTGCCCTTTTTCAAAATTAATCAAAAGTGCCCTTCTCAAACAAATATCATTGATAACATTGTGGTCAATAAAACAAAATGCATTTGCTTATAATTTACATGACAATGTGTACAAGACTAAAGTAGCCTAAATTCACGTTTATTTTTACGTTTCTGTCAGTCTGAGGTGTTGTTTCTATAACGCGTTGCTATGGTTTGCGTCACTTGCGTCAAGTTGTGCGTGTCTTGCTTCGGTCTTGACTGTAGTGATGGGCGATACCACTTATTTTGTTTTCGATACGATTCCGATACTTTCAAGGCCAGTATCGCCGATACCGATACCGATACGATACCTCTAAACTGAATTTTTAAATATAAAAATTTCTTAAATTATTGAATTACTAAGAGTAAAATGAGTAATGATGCATACTTAACATTATATTTGAAAGGCATTTTAACATTCAATATGCCTTAATTGGAACTTATTGGAATATATATATATTTTTTTTACACATGGTTAAAATATTTACTTGTAGTGGTAACCATGGAAATCTATTCATTTAATCTATTCTATTCATTTTCACAAGGGACTGCCAGTGACAGGCTGTTGCACCTATAAAATGCAACTTTTTTTTATTCTGACAGTGTATGTTATATATTAAAATGAGTTACAAAATAGAACATTAGTATGAACTTTTAACATTAAATTTAAAACATGTTTTTCTGTCTTCTGTTAAGCATAGTTCTGTACGTTTCCCAAAAGCATCAATGGTTTCTTATGATACTTTTGGGAAACGCAGCCCTGTTTGAATGACGGCAGTGTATGAACGCTCTCAGTGATTGATTGGTTCTGACTTGCAGCATTTGCGTGTGTTCAGATGAGCAGGAAAATAGTTCTACTACACAATTATTCACTAACATAAGTTATTCATCCAATTCAATGCATATTGTACGCATTAAATTTCTTGTCAAATAAACAAAACAATGTATAAAAAAAAACACTGTAGTATCGATATTTTTTTATGAGTATCGATACTTTCGATACTCGACGTCAGTATCGATATATCGATACTTCGTATCGATTCGCCCATCACTACTTGACTGACGGTCTCCATTTTCGAGGGTCTAAAACTCCGGAGTTAGTGTGTGGACGGCAGGCATAACCGTAGCAAAAGTTATGCGTTTTAAAATGAAAATGTACTAGTGTACACGTAGGTATCCCACACAGTCTGCTTGGGAACCGATGCTCTCGAGCGTCTTTCAGTGAGTATGGCTCGACGGCAAAAAAAAAAAAAAAGCTTTTTTTTTTTATAATAAAAGGTTGCGTGTCGATTCAATTAAAAATCCACATAACACATATTTTAAAATATTACTTAATTCGCTGAAGCCTGTTTGTCATGCATAATACACCGACCAATCATCATCTGGCACAAGAAGTTCAAATATCATTGGACGGTCATTTATAAATAAATCATTTGAAAATTACATGGACAGACGAATTTACATTGAAGTGATCTGAATCTCCCTCGTTGACCTAATGGATGCTAATCGACTACAAACCAGCACCAAAAGTAGCATTAATGGTAAGTATAGTATTCAAGTCACTTGTATTTAGTCTCACCGTTTACCATTATGAAACTATCATATAGTTTGTTAAATGAAGCCCAGGCCTACTGCAGGCCTATTATGTGTAGGCTGCAGTGCCTGACAACAACACGCGAAATGGTGACTTTATTTTTGCACACACACATTACAAAATTTTTTTAAAAGAAGTCCCTTATGCGCTTTAAGCCTGCATTTATTTGATCAAAAATACAGAAAAAAAACTACAATTTAAAATAATGGTTTTCTATTTCAATATACTTTAAAAATATAATTTATTTCTGTGATGCAAAGCACACACACACACACACATATATATATTTTATATATATGTATATATATATATATATATATATATATATATATATATGCCCCTTTTTATATTTGAGCCCCTGCCCCTGAGGAACTCTCTGCACGTCCCTGAGACACAGCCCCCATCTCGTCACTACCCATTCTTCACGATTCCCAAGCACAACGAGGAAACGATCTTTTTTATTTTAACACTTTATTATTATTTTTTTTTAAATCATTTTATGTTTAATAAATGCCTCTCCGAGGCTTGACACCACTCCCATCGTGTCTGTCGTTTGCTCCTCCCGCCACAAAGCCTATATAAAAGCCGTCAAAATAGTTGCATCAAATCCATTATAATCACAAGTTATATTACATTTGAATTAATCCAATTCAAAGGCTTGTGCATATCAGCTTAGCTGATTTCAGTTACTGAAATCCTGGATACTTGCAATGTCTCTATTGTAGCCACAATGCAAGTGTGAACTTATTCAGTGTGCAAATGTTAAGCTGCCCTGTAGAGTACAGTCAACTCTCACGGGGGAAACTGCATTCCCTTGTTCCTTTATAATTTGCCCCGTTCTCTTTCCTCAGAATGCAAATTCTTTAATCAGTATTTCAAAGGCCTATAAGCCAGCAAGTAAACTACAAACACGTTTCTGAAATTGGGAATCGGCTTTCTCTGCAGAGAACATTTCCACAAAATCAAAGAACATGCCTTCATCATGGGAACACATCACATTACCTCTAGTTTAAAACAATATGTTTATAAGGTCCCTAATGTAATAATGTTCAAAGTCAAATCTAGTCTCTCGGGTGTCCCTCACAGTATGACTTTGCATTGTGTTTGTACTGCAGGCCCATTGAACGAAGGATACACACAGTGACAAAAATAAATTTGCTTTGGTAACAGCCACTTGATTTCTTGTTTACGTCCCACTGCTGTTTTGTCCTTCAACTGCGACATGATTTAAAAGTAATGATGTAAACTAAAGACACCCCATTTGTTTTTAGATGTGCTAACTCAAGCACTTGAATAAGAAAATCTGTTCAGTGTAGTATAAATGGTCCCCCCCCCCCCCCCCCTTTTTTTTACCTAGGGAGAAATTAATTTGTTAAGCAAAACAACAATACGCTTTTTTTTATGATTACAGAGTAGTGTGTTTATTTATCGATTCAATTTAAAAATGGCACGCACAAACGAACAAACACGCACACACACACACACACACACACAGTGTTTTGTGTGTCGTGTTGAGACATAAAAAATTCATAAGAATTAGCATGTGAACTTTTGCAGTCAGTGTGCGTGAGAGCATGTTTTTATGATAGAACAAAAGTGTGTGAACCCTGAAGACGAAAGTTAGCCAGACCTCGACAGCAGCAACAAAGATCCATTGCACACATTTTCTCCTTCAAATATTCAAGGATGGCCTTGTTGAGAACTGATCTTTGCAGAGAATGTTTTCCTTGGGTCATTTCCAGTATTTGCACAAAACGTCTCTTTCTGTCTGCTTCTACAGTCATAAAGATGAAATAAATGGTTGCTGGGGACCCTCATTTTTACCCAATATCTGACTTGCGAAATCACAGTCACTGAGGTTGACTGAAAGGCTAAACCTCAGTGTATTTCTCCAGGTCCTGCCATAATAGTGCCAAAAAACTCACCAAGATTTGATGCATCCAATCATTTCATTCCCCTCCTGAAGATGAGCGAAGTGGTCCTTGTGATAATTAAAAAGCCATCGCTAACAGGAATCTTCTGCCTCATTAAAACCCTTCAAGCTCATAGATTTTATCTGCTGGAGGGAATGCGCACCAGTAGGGTGGCAGCCAGAGGGCCATGTTTCAGATGATAGCATCACCTCCAAATTAGGAGAGGGATTGTGGCTTCAAGGTTTCCTAAAGGTTGAATTTTGGCCTGATTTAACATGATCAAGCTAGCAATGGAAAGGATGAATAGTAGGTGATTTAGAGCTGTAAAAATGGACAAAGAACAAGAAAGGACAAGGGCCATAGTGGAATTGAGAAACACAAAGAATCATGGGTTGAGACTGTGTCAGTCTTACAGTAAACAGCTTTCCTTTGTCACATGGTTTTGGTTAAGTATTTGATTGTTACAAATTTGATTTTTGAAATATGATATTCACAATCGGCCATGATTCGTGTATTTTGTGAGCAATAGACATGAGTAGAATATGTGATTTTTTTTCTCTTTTTTTTCTTTCCAAAAGTACTTTTCTTTTATTGAGGGGTAAACGTTTTTTTATTTTAACCAATTTTACTTAAACAGATTATTCAACGTGAAATAATTAGGGCAGAAATCGACTGGATCGTGAATATTTACGTACCAGAATGGAGCTAAGTTTCTCGTTTTAAACATTTGGCCATTAGCTAATGTCACCCATATAGTGACATTAGCGGAAAGTTTAAAATTACAGTTATAATGTATTATTTTTAAAGAAGTAGCCTACACAATATATATATATATTAATAGTAATTTTTAAAGTTTACAAACACAAACAACATCTGATCATTTTCATGCAATATAGAAAGCAAATAGGGCAAATTTTGATTTCATGTTGTTGACCCTAAATTAGTCATTTATAGAAAAAAACGTTGCTCAATTTAATAAAATGAGAAATTCATCACAATATCAACTGATTTGTATTCAAATATAGGACAGACATGGAAATGGAATGTTCTTTCATCTGCCCTCAGCATTATACAATTGGCATACATTTATTGGTACATATATTCATGTCTGAGGTTCAAGGGAGATTCTTTATTTTACGGTACAGACACATTGTACATGAAAGACTGGAAAGAAACACAAAATCGTTTTTATTAGTGGAAAGTATACACTTTTTCTGTGAGTTTCTGCATTAGCATGATGACCCCGGGGCCTTTTTTTTCCTGTATTGGAAATATCATCCTTTTAGATTTGCACATGAAAGGCCAGCTCTCTCTCCCCAACAAAAAAGGGACATTTTTTTTACTTCAAAAGAATTAAAATGATGAACAGAACTTTTGATTGGCTTTGTGATAAAGCATGAAAAACACTGTTCAGAGACTCTGATTCAAACACGGAGTAATTTCTTTAAGATAATGGCCTCATTGATTTCCTCAGATGTTAACGCTTTTCACAAAGTTGAATGATTGCCTTTTGATTCTGCATTCAAAATGACATGTATACACAAATATGAAATATCTTTCACAGCACCCCTTAATCTTTACAGCATTTAACCAATGCAACAACATAAAACACTAATTCATGATTTATGAATTAATTGATCAAATTCACCTGTGCAATCGTTTTCAACACTATCATGCATTGCAATACAAATTTTGCGAGGTTCCCATGAGGTATAATTTTAATCAACAAAATTGATGATAGTTTAGGGTCATTCTGTTATGAGCTTCATCATTTTTTGAAGAAATGCTTTATTGGATGTAACTTCAATTGACACACGTCACACATCCTTAAGAGAAATTTCCTTAATTTACATTTCTGTCAGGATTCAATCAAGAGCTCATTTTCTACAAAGCCACCATTTTTCCAGTTATGATGAAGAAAGTCAATCTGCCAGAGGTCGTGATCTATGAGTGTTGAGGTATTGCCAGTGGAGATTATTTTTTTCACAATGTTCTGTCAGTAAAACACAATTTGGAGAAAAAAGTTGGAAAATAGGATAAAACGTATGCCATCAGGCCTATCTTCTTTTCTGCCAACTTCCTTTCTGTTGTTTATGGCTCAGGTGCACATAATCAACAGAATGTGAAATACAAACAGTTGCTAAATTTAACTTTAAGCTTGGGTTGAAAACTCGTTTCAACTCGACACCCACAACCTTGACAGAAGAAAGGAGGCAGAAATAATGGATTCCGGGGGGAAATGATTGGAGGTTGTCCCATAAATCTGCAGCAAGAGAGCCATTGAGGGATAGCCATGCTGTGCACCAGTTCATTCGGATATTTCACGTCTTGAGCATTGCCTATTACTGCCATGTTTGTGGGTGCAATGGTGTTAATTTTGGTTCATGTGGGTGATTTGACTAGTTTCCTTGCAATTGCAATCACCTGGACTTTACCAACTAATGAGGTGATACTTTCCATCTAAAAGATGTTTGTAAACAGCTTCATTTTAGCAAATCACATTCATTGCATCCAGGCAATCAAATAAATCTACACACCAAAAAAGGGACTAAAAGCAGTTTGTTTTCCATTCCTCTTTCCTAAAGCTATATGTGTTTTGCTTTGTGAGGTCAGCCACTTCAGCAAATTGTTGTAAGAGCTGGAGGAGCATGCCTCAAGGACAATGTGAATGATCCAAAACCATACGAGTTATTAGTTAAACGTTCCTGCTGTTCCAAGCTCACAGCAGCTATACATTCAACTTCAGATGATTAAGACGTGAAGATCAAAATAACAAGTTAATGCATGTACTTCTCAGAATGATAAATATTTATCATCTTTGCAGAAAATAGAATGGTAGTACTATAGCTCTAAGGAATATGTATTTTGCATACCTGCTCCTCGGTACAGTTTTGTCTTTTCATTATTCAACAGAATGCAGAATACATTCCACTGAGATCTAGTAAATAAATATGTTTTCAATAGATAAAGGCATTGCCTTATATTTTCTTTTACTGTCTATATGCCTGCTGGGAACCCATGGTTTTGTACTGTTATTGCTACATGTTATATACTGTACTCCAACTTAGAAATGAACCAATTGGCAAAATATACAATAGGCTATAAATATACAGTCTGCTATGAAGTCAGTATGAAATCAAAATTTACAGTATTTACTTATTTAATAGAAGTTACACTTTAAGTAATGTTAAAGGGGAAAAAAAATCTTAATCACTATTTATGTTCGTAAAAAGGTTTTACCCTTAAGTTCTGAAAATATTTGTGTCTGTTTCTTGCTTGTGTGTCCCGACTCCCGCAGGATCAGAGACAGACAGGAAATAGCCCTTTTAAAGGCACAGTATGTCATTTTCGCCACTAGAGGTCGCTTCTTCAAATCAATAACAAAGGCGTAGCTTGATGACGCCGTGAATGAGCGTGAAACCACGGAGTTGTCGTCCTCCTCCACAGCCGATGGAAAGCAATCCTACGGGACTCAGGCAGAAATCATGGATGAGCAAATGTATTTAAGTTTTATTAACGTTATTGTGGTGTTAAGCCTGAGAGCCTGGGTCTGCGTGGGTTTGCTTTGGTTTCTCCCACAATCAAAAAACACTCAATATAGGTGAATTGTCTGTAGGTGTGAACGCGTAAAGGTGTGAAGACCTGGCGACCTACCCTAGAAAAATCATTGCCAAAAAAATTCATGGACATAGTCTCTTGCGTATGGCAGGAGATTGCCCATAGAATCACCCAGAGTTGGAAACAACTGAAATGGTTAATGAATGATGATTATGTTATGTTAGCAACAAAATAGAGTTGTCTGATTTACTTTTAGGGGTACAAACTTGCTCGCGGTATCAAGAAAACGTCTCAGGTTACGTATGTAACCCTGGTTCCCTGAGAGCAGTGTTGCAACAGTTACTTTGAAAAAGTAATCGGATTACTGAATACTCCTTTAAAAAGTAACTTAGTTACTTTACAGATTACTTTATTTTAAAAGTAACTAAGATTACAAGTTACTTTATTAGTTACATTCAGCAGCTGCCGACAACACCCCCGCCGCCTCAACATAAAAATGACAACCGGTTTTGCCAACACTCACTTTATTGGAAGTGCATTTTTAACAGTAACGTCAACAATGTATCTCCTGACATTTTAAGTTGAACTTAAAAAATATTTCCTGGAAAAATACATGTTTTTATTAAAAAATAAATAAAGACAATCTTTCTTGACTTCACTTAAGCCACTTCATCAAAACCTCTCATAATGAGGATGGGGGAACGGATTCCGACAGCTGTTTTTTTGCCGTCGGATTTTACCCCCCCCCCCCCATGTTTCTTAGCAGTGAGGTTCAAATACTCAACAAACTGTTGTTTTCCACTTGTCCCCTATAGCCTAGTGGTCGAAGCTCTGACTTTTAACATTTTTTGAATTTTGACGACCAGAGTTCAAGTCCCGGGTCATCGTTTTTTTTGTTTTTTTATTATTTTTTTCATACTTTCCTATCATGGTTAAAAGGCAAAATATATTCTTTAAACTGATGGCAGTTAAGCTCCATCCACAAAAAAATTGAATCAGCCTTTTTTTTTAAGCCACTTCATCAAAACCTCTCAAAATGAGGGTGGGGGAACGGATTCCGACAGCTGTTTTTTTGCCGTCGGATTCTGTTCCCCCCCTCTCATTTTTCTTAGTAGTGAGGTTCAAATACTCAACAAACTTTTGTTTTCCAGTTGTCCCCTATAGCCTAGTGGTCTAAGCACTGACATTTAACACTTTTGGGATTTTGACGACCAGAGTTCAAGTCCCAGGTCATCGTTTTTTTTGTTTGTTTTGTTTTTCATTCTTTTGGGATTTTGACGACAGGTCCCGGGTCATCGTTTTTTTTTTTTTTTTTCATACTTCCGTATCATGGTTAAAAGGCAAAAGATATTCTTTAAACTGATGGCAGTTAAGCTCCATCCACAAAAAAATTGAATCAGCCTTTTTTTAAGCCACTTCATCAAAACCTCTCATAATGAGGGTGGGGGAACGGATTCCGACAGCTGTTTTTTTGCCGTCGGATTCTGTTCCCCCCCTCTCATTTTTCTTAGCAGTGAGGTTCAAATACTCAACAAACTTTTGTTTGGCACTTGTCCCCTATAGCCTAGTGGTCTAAGCACTGACATTTAACACTTTTGGGATTTTGACGACCAGAGTTCAAGTCCCGGGTCATGTTTTTTTTTTTTTTTTTTCATACTTTCCTATCATGGTTAAAAGGCAAAAGATATTCTTTAAACTGATGGCAGTTAAGCTCCATCCACAAAAAAATTGAATCAGCCTTTTTTTAAGCCACTTCATCAAAACCTCTAAAATGAGGGTGGGGGAACGGATTCCGACAGCTGTTTTTTTGCGGTCGGATTCTGTTCCCCCCCTCTCATTTTTCTTAGCAGTGAGGTTCAAATACTCAACAAACTTTTATTTTCAGTTGTCCCCTATAGCCTAGTGGTCTACGAACTGACATTTAACACTTTTGGGATTTTGACGACCAGAGTTCAAGTCCCGGGTCATCGTTTTTTTTTAAAAATTTTTATACTTTTGGGATTTTGACGACAGGTCCCGGGTCATCGTTTTTTTTTTTTTTTTTCATACTTCCGTATCATGGTTAAAAGGCAAAAGATATTCTTTAAACTGATGGCAGTTAAGCTCCATCCACAAAAAAATTGAATCAGCCTTTTTTTAAGCCACTTCATCAAAACCTCTCATAATGAGGGTGGGGGAACGGATTCCGACAGCTGTTTTTTTGCCGTCGGATTCTGTTCCCCCCCTCTCATTTTTCTTAGCATTGAGGTTCAAATACTCAACAAATTTTTGTTTTCCAGTTGTCCCCTATAGCCTAGTGGTCTAAGCACTGACATTTAACACTTTTGGGATTTTGACGACCAGAGTTCAAGTCCCGGGTCATCGTTTTAATTTTGTTTTTTTTTCATACTTTTGGGATTTTGACGACAGGTCCCGGGTCATCGTTTTTTTTTTTTTTTTTTTTTTTTTTCATACTTTCCTATCATGGTTAAAAGGCAAAAGATATTATTTAAACTGATGGCAGTTAAGCTCCATCCACAAAAAAATTGAATCAGCCTTTTTTTAAGCCACTTCATTAAAACCTCTCATAATGAGGGTTGGGGAACGGATTCCGACAGCTGTTTTTTTGCAGTCGGATTCTGTTCCCCCCCTCTCATTTTTCTTAGCAGTGAGGTTCAAATACTCAACAAACTTTTGTTTTGCACTTGTCCCCTATAGCCTAGTGGTCTAAGCACTGACATTTAACACTTTTGGGATTTTGACGACCAGAGTTCAAGTCCCGGGTCATGTTTTTTTTTTTTTTTTTTCATACTTTCCTATCATGGTTAAAAGGCAAAAGATATTCTTTAAACTGATGGCAGTTAAGCTCCATCCACAAAAAAATTGAATCAGCCTTTTTTTAAGCCACTTCATCAAAACCTCTCAAAATGAGGGTGGGGGAACGGATTCCGACAGCTGTTTTTTTGCCGTCGGATTCTGTTCCCCCCCTCTCATTTTTCTTAGCAGTGAGGTTCAAATACTCAACAAACTTTTATTTTCAGTTGTCCCCTATAGCCTAGTGGTCTACGCACTGACATTTAACACTTTTGGGATTTTGACGACCAGAGTTCAAGTCCCGGGTCATCGTTTTTTTTAATTTTTTTTTATACTTTTGGGATTTTGACGACAGGTCCCGGGTCATCGTTTTTTTTTTTTTTTTTCATACTTTCCTATCATGGTTAAAAGGCAAAAGATATTCTTTAAACTGATGGCAGTTAAGCTCCTTCCACAAAAAAATTGAATCAGCCTTTTTTTAAGCCACTTCATCAAAACCTCTCAAAATGAGGGTGGGGGAACGGATTCCGACAACTGTTTTTTTGCCGTCGGATTCTGTTCCCCCCCTCTCATTTTTCTTAGTAGTGACGTTCAAATACTCAACAAACTTTTATTTTCCAGTTGTTCCCTATAGCCTAGTGGTCTAAGCACTGACATTTAACACTTTTGGGATTTTGACGACCAGAGTTCAAGTCCCGGGTCATGTTTTTTTTTTTTTTTTTTTTTATACTTTTGGGATTTTGACGACAGGTCCCGGGTCATAGTTTTTTTTTTTTTTTTTTTTTTTTCATACTTTCCTATCATGGTTAAAAGGCAAAATATATTCTTTAAACTGATGGCAGTTAAGCTCCATCCACAAAAAAATTGAATCAGCCTTTTTTTAAGCCACTTCATCAAAACCTCTCATAATGAGGGTTGGGGAACGGATTCCGACAGCTGTTTTTTTGCCGTCGGATTCTGTTCCCCCCCTCTCATTTTTCTTAGCAGTGAGGTTCAAATACTCAACAAACTTTTGTTTTGCACTTGTCCCCTATAGCCTAGTGGTCTAAGCACTGACATTTAACACTTTTGGGATTTTGACGACCAGAGTTCAAGTCCCGGGTCATCTTTTTTTTTTTTTTTTTTTTTCATACTTTTGGGATTTTGACGACAGGTCCCGGGTCATCGTTATTTTTTTTTTTTTTCATACTTTCCTATCATGGTTAAAAGGCAAAAGATATTCTTTAAACTGATGGCAGTTAAGCTCCATCCACAAAAAAATTGAATCAGCCTTTTTTTAAGCCACTTCATCAAAACCTCTCAAAATGAGGGTGGGGGAACGGATTCCGACAGCTGCTTTTTTGCCGTCGGATTCCGTTCCCCCCCTCTCATTTTTCTTAGCAGTGAGGTTCAAATACTCAACCAACTTTTTTTTGTAATTGTCCACTATAGCCTAGTGGTCTAAGCACTGACATTTAACACTTTTGGGATTTTGACGACCAGAGTTCAAGTCCCGGGTCATCGTTTTAATTTTGTTTTTTTTTCATACTTTTGGGATTTTGACGACAGGTCCCGGGTCATCGTTTTTTTTTTTTTTTTTTTTTTTTTCATACTTTCCTATCATGGTTAAAAGGCAAAAGATATTCTTTAAACTGATGGCAGTTAAGCTCCATCCACAAAAAAATAGAATCAGCCTTTTTTTAAGCCACTTCATCAAAACCTCTCAAAATGAGGGTGGGGGAACGGATTCCGACAGCTGTTTTTTTGCCGTCGGATTCTGTTCCCCCCCTCTCATTTTTCTTAGTAGTGACGTTCAAATACTCAACAAACTTTTGTTTCCAGTTGTTCCCTATAGCCTAGTGGTCTAAGCACTGACATTTAACACTTTTGGGATTTTGACGACCAGAGTTCAAGTCCCGGGTCATGTTTTTTTTTTTTTTTTTTTTTATACTTTTGGGATATTGACGACCGGTCCCGGGTCATAGTTTTTTTTTTTTTTTTCATACTTTCCTATCATGGTTAAAAGGCAAAAGATATTATTTAAACTGATGGCAGTTAAGCTCCATCCACAAAAAAATTGAATCAGCCTTTTTTTAAGCCACTTCATTAAAACCCTTCATAATGAGGGTTGGGGAACGGATTCCGACAGCTGTTTTTTTGCCGTCGGATTCTGTTCCCCCCCTCTCATTTTTCTTAGCAGTGAGGTTCAAATACTCAACAAACTTTTGTTTTGCACTTGTCCCCTACAGCCTAGTCGTCTAAGCACTGACATTTAACACTTTTGGGATTTTGACGACCAGAGTTCAAGTCCCGGGTCATGTTTTTTTTTTTTTTTTTTCATACTTTCCTATCATGGTTAAAAGGCAAAAGATATTCTTTAAACTGATGGCAGTTAAGCTCCATCCACAAAAAAATTGAATCAGCCTTTTTTTAAGCCACTTCATCAAAACCTCTCAAAATGAGGGTGGGGGAACGGATTCCGACAGCTGTTTTTTTGCCGTCGGATTCTGTTCCCCCCCTCTCATTTTTCTTAGCAGTGAGGTTCAAATACTCAACAAACTTATGTTTTCCAGTTGTCCCCTATAGCCTAGTGGTCTACGCACTGACATTTAACACTTTTGGGATTTTGACGACCAGAGTTCAAGTCCCGGGTCATCGTTTTTTTTAAATTTTTTTTATACTTTTGGGATTTTGACGACAGGTCCCGGGTCATCGTTTTTTTTTTTTTTTTTCATACTTCCGTATCATGGTTAAAAGGCAAAAGATATTCTTTAAACTGATGGCAGTTAAGCTCCATCCACAAAAAAATTGAATCAGCCTTTTTTTAAGCCACTTCATCAAAACCTCTCAAAATGAGGGTGGGGGAACGGATTCCGACAGCTGTTTTTTTGCCGTCGGATTCTGTTCCCCCCCTCTCATTTTTCTTAGCATTGAGGTTCAAATACTCAACCAACTTTTGTTTTGCAATTGTCCAATATAGCCCAGTGGTCTAAGCACTGACATTTAACACTTTTGGGATTTTGACGACCAGAGTTCAAGTCCCGTGTCATCGTTTTTTTTTTTTTTTTTTTTTCATTCTTTTGGGATTTTGACGACAGGTACCGGGTCATCGTTTTTTTTTTTTTTTTCATACTTCCCTATCATGGTTAAAAGGCAAAAGATATTCTTTAAACTGATGGCAGTTAAGCTCCATCCACAAAAAAATTGAATCAGCCTTTTTTTAAGCCACTTCATCAAAACCTCTCAAAATGAGGGTGGGGGAACGGATTCCGACAGCTGTTTTTTTGCCGTCGGATTCTGTTCCCCCCCTCTCATTTTTCTTAGCATTGAGGTTCAAATACTCAACCAACTTTTGTTTTGCAATTGTCCAATATAGCCCAGTGGTCTAAGCACTGACATTTAACACTTTTGGGATTTTGACGACCAGAGTTTAAGTCCCGGGTCATCGTTTTTTTTTATTTTTTTTTATACTTTTGGGATTTTGACGACAGGTCCCGGGTCATCGTTTTTTTTTTTTTTTTTCATACTTCCGTATCATGGTTAAAAGGCAAAAGATATTCTTTAAACTGATGGCAGTTAAGCTCCATCCACAAAAAAATTGAATCAGCCTTTTTTTAAGCCACTTCATCAAAACCTCTCATAATGAGGGTGGGGGAACGGATTCCGACAGCTGTTTTTTTGCCGTCGGATTCTGTTCCCCCCCTCTCATTTTTCTTAGTAGTGACGTTCAAATACTCAACAAACTTTTGTTTTCCAGTTGTTCCCTATAGCCTAGTGGTCTAAGCACTGACATTTAACACTTTTGGGATTTTGACGACCAGAGTTCAAGTCCCGTGTCATCGTTTTTTTGTTTGTTTTGTTTTTCATTCTTTTGGGATTTTGACGACAGGTCCCGGTTCATCAAATTTTTTTTTTTTTTCATACTTCCCTATCATGGTTAAAAGGCAAAAGATATTCTTTAAACTGATGGCAGTTAAGCTCCATCCACAAAAAAATTGAATCAGCCTTTTTTTAAGCCACTTCATCAAAACCTCTCAAAATGAGGGTGGGGGAACGGATTCCGACAGCTGGTTTTTTGCTGTCGGATTCTGTTCCCCCCCTCTCATTTTTCTTAGTAGTGAGGTTCAAATACTCAACAAACTTTTGTTGTCCCCTATAGCCTAGTGGTCTACGCACTGACATTTAACAATTTTGGGATTTTGACGACCAGAGTTCAAGTCCCGGGTCATCGTTTTTTTTTTGTTTTGTTTTTTCATACTTTTGAGATTTTGACGACAGGTCCCGGGTCATCTTTTTTTTTTTTTTTTTTCATACTTTCCTATCATGGTTAAAAGGCAAAAGATATTCTTTAAACTGATGGCAGTTAAGCTCCATCCACAAAAAAATTGAATCAGCCTTTTTTTAAGCCACTTCATCAAAACCTCTCATAATGAGGGTGGGGGAACGGATTCCGACAGCTGTTTTTTTGCCGTCGGATTCTGTTCCCCCCCTCTCATTTTTCTTAGCAGTGAGGTTCAAATACTCAACAAACTTATGTTTTCCAGTTGTCCCCTATAGCCTAGTGGTCTTAGTACTGACATTTAACACTTTTGGGATTTTGACGACCAGAGTTCAAGTCCCAGGTCATCGTTTTTTTTGTTTGTTTTGTTTTTCATTCTTTTGGGATTTTGACGACAGGTCCCGGGTCATCGTTTTTTTTTTTTTTTTTCATACTTCCGTATCATGGTTAAAAGGCAAAAGTTATTCTTTAAACTGATGGCAGTTAAGCTCCATCCACAAAAAAATTGAATCAGCCTTTTTTTAAGCCACTTCATCAAAACCTCTCATAATGAGGGTTGGGGAACGGATTCCGACAGCTGTTTTTTTGCCGTCGGATTCTGTTCCCCCCCTCTCATTTTTCTTAGCATTGAGGTTCAAATACTCAACCAACTTTTGTTTTGTAATTGTCCACTATAGCCTAGTGGTCTAAGCACTGACATTTAACACTTTTGGGATTTTGACGACCAGAGTTCAAGTCCCGGGTCATCGTTTTAATTTTGTTTTTTTTTTCATACTTTTGGGATTTTGACGACAGGTCCCGGGTCATCGTTTTTTTTTTTTTTTTTTTTTTTTTTCATACTTTCCTATCATGGTTAAAAGGCAAAAGATATTCTTTAAACTGATGGCAGTTAAGCTCCATCCACAAAAAAATTGAATCAGCCTTTTTTTAAGCCACTTCATCAAAACCTCTCAAAATGAGGGTGGGGGAACGGATTCCGACAGCTGTTTTTTTGCCGTCGGATTCTGTTCCCCCCCTCTCATTTTTCTTAGCAGTGAGGTTCAAATACTCAACAAACTTATGTTTTCCAGTTGTCCCCTATAGCCTAGTGGTCTACGCACTGACATTTAACCATTTTTAGATTTTGACGACCAGAGTTCAAGTCCCGGGTCATCGTTTTTTTTTTTTTTTTTTTTTTCATACTTTTGGGATTTTGACGACAGGTCCCGGGGTCATCGTTTTTTTTTTTTTTTCATACTTTCCTATCATGGTTAAAAGGCAAAAGATATTCTTTAAACTGATGGCAGTTAAGCTCCATCCACAAAAAAATGTAATCAACCTTTTTTTAAGCCACTTCATCAAAACCTCTCAAAATGAGGGTGGGGGAACGGATTCCGACAGCTGTTTTTTTGCCGTCGGATTCTGTTCCCCCCCTCTCATTTTTCTTAGCATTGAGGTTCAAATACTCAACCAACTTTTGTTTTGTAATTGTCCACTATAGCCTAGTGGTCTACGCACTGACATTTAACAATTTTGGGATTTTGACGACCAGAGTTCAAGTCCCGGGTCATCGTTTTTTTTTTTTTTTTTTTTTTTTTTTTTTTTCATACTTTTGGGATTTTGACGACAGGTCCCGGGTCATAGTTTTTTTTTTTTTTTTTTTTTCATACTTTCCTATTATGGTTAAAAGGCAAAATATATTCTTTAAACTGATGGCAGTTAAGCTCCATCCACAAAAAAATTGAATCAGCCTTTTTTTAAGCCACTTCATCAAAACCTCTCAAAATGAGGGTGGGGGAACGGATTCCGACAGCTGTTTTTTTGCCGTCGGATTCTGTTCCCCCCCTCTCATTTTTCTTAGCAGTGAGGTTCAAATACTCAACAAACTTTTGTTTTCCAGTTGTCCCCTATAGCCTAGTGGTCTACACACTGACATTTAACAATTTTGGGATTTTGACGACAGGTCCCGGGTCATCGTTTTTTATTTTATTAAGTTATGAAGGTTGTAGAAGAATATTGTAAAGGATCTGGGAGTAAAGTAAATGAAGATAAGACTGTATATATGAGATTTGGTAAAGCAATGGTTTTAACGGATTGTTTTAGTTTCAAGGAGGTGGAGGAAATTAGGATTTTAGGGATTTTAATGGGGAAAAATGAGAGGAAAGTAAGAGATGAAATGTGGGAACAACTAGTAACAGAAATAGAGAGAAGGTTAAATTTTTGGAAATTAAGAACATTAAACTTGAAAGGGAAGGTTTTAATTTTGAATGTTTTAATGGTTTCTAAGCTATGGTATGTTTTATATGTGTCGGAGATGCCTTTGTGGACAGAAAAGAGGTTGAAGAAATGTTTTCTTGACTTTTTATGGGAGGGGAAACCAGCAAGAATAGCTTTTAACACGATTTTAGGGGTGGTAGAGAAGGGGGGTTTAGGTTTAATGGATGTGGAACAAAGGAAAAATAGTTTGAGAGTGAAAATGGTGAAGAAATACCTACAAGATGAGGGCAAACCTGAGTGGAAAAAAACTATGAAATATTTTTTAAACAAATGTGGGAATTTTAACATGGGGGATGGAATTTTATGGATGAAAACGAAGAATTGGATGACAGAACGATTACCTGAGTTTTATAGAGAAATTTTTAGTGCCTGGGGGAAATTTTTAGCCAAAGTTGAGTATGAACCACATGGGAGAGAAAACATTTTAAATCAACCTCTGTTCTTAAACAAAAACATTTTAAACCAAGAGAAAGAATTGTTTTTAAAGAAATGGATGGAAGTGGGGATAACAAGAGTGAGAGATGTTTTATATGAATTCAAAGAAGGGTTTTTACCGACACAATTTATTGTGGATGCAATGGAGGAGGCAAAAGAGGATTACAGTGAACAAGGAATTTTAAATAAGTATGAAATTATTAAAAGTGCAATACCTGAAGAGTGGATTAAAAGAATAGAAAGTATGGAAGGAGAGCCAATAGAGAAAGATATTTATGTGAAATTAGGGGAACAACTGTATGATTTTAAGGAATGTACTGTAAAAATTATTTATTGTTCTTTTAGAGATGGTGTTTTTAAAGAGCCGATTGCAAATGAATACTGGGTGCAGAGATTCAAAGATTTAAAAAAAGAGTGTATATGGAGAAACATGGGGGGGAGGTGTGTGGAAACAAAATTGGGATGTTTGGAGTATTTTATAAGGCATAAAGTGGTTTTTACTGAGATTGTTTTAAATAAAATAGGATTTGAAGAAAACGCTCTGTGTAAAGTGTGCCAGGAAAAGGAAGAGTGGATTTTACATATGTTTTTATATTGTAAAGAACTAGAGGGATTTTTAAAGAAATGTAAATGTTTAATTAAAGATGTGACTGAGGAGTGGAATGAAAATGTAATGGAATGGAACAGAGTGGTGATGTTTGGTTGGGAAAAGAAGTGTCAAAACAAAAGTTTTATCAATCTATGTGTAATGTTAATGAAAAGTGCAATATGGGAGAGAAGAACTGTGGCTAAAAAGGAAAAAGTTGTGTTGGATGTTTGGACTGTATTTAAAAGGAAGACTGAACTATATATCGAAAGATTGTATGTGTATTTTAAAGGTGAAAATATGTTGGCTGTTTTTTATGATGTTTTTACCCCAAAAGTTTGTACGGTTTTAAAAGATTTAATGTGGAAGCTGCCAGGAAGTGAAGGAGGTTTCTAATGTATGGAATGTAAATGAAAGATGTGTGATGTAGAGACGTTTGAAGAAGAAAATCTGTATTTTATATTGCTTTTTATTTTCGTTGTATTTTATTGATTGAAATTTCTTAATAAAAAAAATAAAAATAAAAAAAAGTCTAAGCACTGACATTTAACACTTTTGGGATTTTGACGACCAGAGTTCAAGTCCCGGGTCATCGTTTTAATTTTGTTTTTTTTTCATACTTTTGGGATTTTGACGACAGGTCCCGGGTCATGTTTTTTTTTTTTTTTTTCATACTTTCCTATCATGGTTAAAAGGCAAAAGATATTCTTTAAACTGATGGCAGTTAAGCTCCATCCACAAAAAAATTGAATCAGCCTTTTTTTAAGACACTTCATCAAAACCTCTCAAAATGAGGGTGGGGGAACGGATTCCGACAGCTGTTTTTTTGCCGTCGGATTCTGTTCCCCCCCTCTCATTTTTCTTAGTAGTGACGTTCAAATACTCAACAAACTTTTGTTTTCCAGTTGTTCCCTATAGCCTAGTGGTCTAAGCACTGACATTTAACACTTTTGGGATTTTGACGACCAGAGTTCAAGTCCCGGGTCATGTTTTTTTTTTTTTTTTTTTTTAATACTTTTGGGATTTTGACGACAGGTCCCGGGTCATAGTTTTTTTTTTTTTTTTTTTTTTTTTTTTTTTTTCATACTTTCCTATCATGGTTAAAAGGCAAACGATATTCTTTAAACTGATGGCAGTTAAGCTCCATCCACAAAAAAATTGAATCAGCCTTTTTTTAAGCCACTTCATCAAAACCTCTCAAAATGAGGGTGGGGGAACGGATTCCGACAGCTGTTTTTTTGCCGTCGGATTCTGTTCCCCCCCTCTCATTTTTCTTAGTAGTGACGTTCAAATACTCAACAAACTTTTATTTTCAGTTGTCCCCTATAGCCTAGTGGTCTAAGCACTGACATTTAACACTTTTGGGATTTTGACGACCAGAGTTCAAGTCCCGGGTCATCTTTTTTTTTTTTTTTTTTTTCATACTTTTGGGATTTTGACGACAGGTCCCGGGTCATCGTTATTTTTTTTATTTTTTTTCATACTTTCCTATCATGGTTAAAAGGCAAAAGATATTCTTTAAACTGATGGCAGTTAAGCTCCATCCACAAAAAAATTGAATCAGCCTTTTTTTAAGCCACTTCATCAAAACCTCTCAAAATGAGGGTGGGGGAACGGATTCCGACAACTGTTTTTTTGCCGTCGGATTCTGTTCCCCCCCTCTCATTTTTCTTAGTAGTGACGTTCAAATACTCAACAAACTTTTGTTTTCCAGTTGTTCCCTATAGCCTAGTGGTCTAAGCACTGACATTTAACACTTTTGGGATTTTGACGACCAGAGTTCAAGTCCCGGGTCATGTTTTTTTTTTTTTTTTTTTTTATACTTTTGGGATTTTGACGACAGGTCCCGGGTCATAGTTTTTTTTTTTTTTTTTTTCATACTTTCCTATCATGGTTAAAAGGCAAAAGATATTCTTTAAACTGATGGCAGTTAAGCTCCATCCACAAAAAAATTGAATCAGCCTTTTTTTAAGCCACTTCATCAAAACCTCTCATAATGAGGGTGGGGGAACGGATTCCGACAGCTGTTTTTTTGCCGTCGGATTCCGTTCCCCCCCTCTCATTTTTCTTAGCAGTGAGGTTCAAATACTCAACAAACTTTCGTTTTGCACTTTTTCCCTATAGCCTAGTGGTCTAAGCATTGACATTTAACACTTTTGGGATTTTGACGACCAGAGTTCAAGTCCCGGGTCATCGTTTTTTTTTAAAAATTTTTATACTTTTGGGATTTTGACGACAGGTCCCGGGTCATCGTTTTTTTTTTTTTTTTTTTTTTTTTTCATACTTTCCTATCATGGTTAAAAGGCAAAATATATTCTTTAAACTGATGGCAGTTAAGCTCCATCCACAAAAAAAATTGAATCAGCCTTTTTTTAAGCCACTTCATCAAAACCTCTCAAAATGAGGGTGGGGGAACGGATTCCGACAGCTGTTTTTTTGCCGTCGGATTCTGTTCCCCCCCTCTCATTTTTCTTAGCAGTGAGGCTCAAATACTCAACAAACTTTTGTTTTACACTTGTCCCCTATAGCCTAGTGGTCTAATCATTGACATTTAACACTTTTGGGATTTTGACGACCAGAGTTCAAGTCCCGGGTCATCGTTTTTTTTTTTTTTTTTTTTTTATACTTTCCTATCATGGTTAAAAGGCAAAAGATATTCTTTAAACTGATGGCAGTTAAGCTCCATCCACAAAAAAATAGAATCAGCCTTTTTTTAAGCCACTTCATCAAAACCTCTCAAAATGAGGGTGGGGGAACGGATTCCGACAGCTGTTTTTTTGCCGTCGGATTCTGTTCCCCCCCTCTCATTTTTCTTAGTAGTGACGTTCAAATACTCAACAAACTTTTATTTTCCAGTTGTTCCCTATAGCCTAGTGGTCTAAGCACTGACATTTAACACTTTTGGGATTTTGACGACCAGAGTTCAAGTCCCGGGACATGTTTTTTTTTTTTTTTTTTTTATACTTTTGGGATATTGACGACCGGTCCCGGGTCATAGTTTTTTTTTTTTTTTTTTTTTTTTTTTTTTCATACTTTCTTATCATGGTTAAAAGGCAAAAGATATTATTTAAACTGATGGCAGTTAAGCTCCATCCACAAAAAAATTGAATCAGCCTTTTTTTAAGCCACTTCATTAAAACCCTTCATAATGAGGGTTGGGGAACGGATTCCGACAGCTGTTTTTTTGCCGTCGGATTCTGTTCCCCCCCTCTCATTTTTCTTAGCAGTGAGGTTCAAATACTCAACAAACTTTTGTTTTGCACTTGTCCCCTATAGCCTAGTGGTCTAAGCACTGACATTTAACACTTTTGGGATTTTGACGACCAGAGTTCAAGTCCCGGGTCATCGTTTTTTTTAATTTTTTTTTATACTTTTGGGATTTTGACGACAGGTCCCGGGTCATCGTTTTTTTTTTTTTTTTTCATACTTCCGTATCATGGTTAAAAGGCAAAAGATATTCTTTAAACTGATGGCAGTTAAGCTCCATCCACAAAAAAATTGAATCAGCCTTTTTTTAAGCCACTTCATCAAAACCTCTCATAATGAGGGTGGGGGAACGGATTCCGACAGCTGTTTTTTTGCCGTCGGATTCTGTTCCCCCCCTCTCATTTTTCTTAGCATTGAGGTTCAAATACTCAACAAATTTTTGTTTTCCAGTTGTCCCCTATAGCCTAGTGGTCTAAGCACTGACATTTAACACTTTTGGGATTTTGACGACCAGAGTTCAAGTCCCGGGTCATCGTTTTAATTTTGTTTTTTTTTCATACTTTTGGGATTTTGACGACAGGTCCCGGGTCGTTTTTTTTTTTTTTTTTTTTTTTTTTCATACTTTCCTATCATGGTTAAAAGGCAAAAGATATTCTTTAAACTGATGGCAGTTAAGCTCCATCCACAAAAAAATTGAATCAGCCTTTTTTTAAGCCACTTCATCAAAACCTCTCAAAATGAGGGTGGGGGAACGGATTCCGACAGCTGTTTTTTTGCCGTCGGATTCCGTTCCCCCCCTCTCATTTTTCTTAGCAGTGAGGTTCAAATACTCAACAAACTTTCGTTTTGCACTTTTTCCCTATAGCCTAGTGGTCTAAGCATTGACATTTAACACTTTTGGGATTTTGACGACCAGAGTTCAAGTCCCGGGTCATCGTTTTTTTTTATTTTTTTTTTATACTTTTGGGATTTTGACGACAGGTCCCGGGTCATCGTTTTTTTTTTTTTTTTTTTTTTTTCATACTTTCCTATCATGGTTAAAACGCAAAATATATTCTTTAAACTGATGGCAGTTAAGCTCCATCCACAAAAAAATTGAATCAGCCTTTTTTTAAGCCACTTCATCAAAACCTCTCAAAATGAGGGTGGGGGAACGGATTCCGACAGCTGTTTTTTTGCCGTCGGATTCTGTTCCCCCCCTCTCATTTTTCTTAGCAGTGAGGTTCAAATACTCAACAAACTTTTTTACCAGTTGTTCCCTATAGCCTAGTGGTCTAAGCACTGACATTTAACACTTTTGGGATTTTGACGACCAGAGTTCAAGTCCCGGGTCATGTTTTTTTTATTTTTTTTTTTTATACTTTTGGGATTTTGACGACAGGTCCCGGGTCATAGTTTTTTTTTTTTTTTTTTTTTTTTTCATACTTTCCTATTATGGTTAAAAGGCAAAATATATTCTTTAAACTGATGGCAGTTAAGCTCCATCCACAAAAAAATTGAATCAGCCTTTTTTTAAGCCACTTCATCAAAACCTCTCAAAATGAGGGTGGGGGAACGGATTCCGACAGCTGTTTTTTTGCCGTCGGATTCTGTTCCCCCCCTCTCATTTTTCTTAGCAGTGAGGTTCAAATACTCAGCAAACTTTTGTTTTCCAGTTGTCCCCTATAGCCTAGTGGTCTACACACTGACATTTAACAATTTTGGGATTTTGACGACCAGAGTTCAAGTCCCGGGTCATGGTTTTATTTTTTATTTTTTTTCATACTTTTGGGATTTTGACGACAGGTCCCGGGTCATCGTTTTTTATTTTATTAAGTTATGAAGGTTGTAGAAGAATATTGTAAAGGATCTGGGAGTAAAGTAAATGAAGATAAGACTGTATATATGAGATTTGGTAAAGCAATGGTTTTAACGGATTGTTTTAGTTTCAAGGAGGTGGAGGAAATTAGGATTTTAGGGATTTTAATGGGGAAAAATGAGAGGAAAGTAAGAGATGAAATGTGGGAACAACTAGTAACAGAAATAGAGAGAAGGTTAAATTTTTGGAAATTAAGAACATTAAACTTGAAAGGGAAGGTTTTAATTTTGAATGTTTTAATGGTTTCTAAGCTATGGTATGTTTTATATGTGTCGGAGATGCCTTTGTGGACAGAAAAGAGGTTGAAGAAATGTTTTCTTGACTTTTTATGGGAGGGGAAACCAGCAAGAATAGCTTTTAACACGATTTTAGGGGTGGTAGAGAAGGGGGGTTTAGGTTTAATGGATGTGGAACAAAGGAAAAATAGTTTGAGAGTGAAAATGGTGAAGAAATACCTACAAGATGAGGGCAAACCTGAGTGGAAAAAAACTATGAAATATTTTTTAAACAAATGTGGGAATTTTAACATGGGGGATGGAATTTTATGGATGAAAACGAAGAATTGGATGACAGAACGATTACCTGAGTTTTATAGAGAAATTTTTAGTGCCTGGGGGAAATTTTTAGCCAAAGTTGAGTATGAACCACATGGGAGAGAAAACATTTTAAATCAACCTCTGTTCTTAAACAAAAACATTTTAAACCAAGAGAAAGAATTGTTTTTAAAGAAATGGATGGAAGTGGGGATAACAAGAGTGAGAGATGTTTTATATGAATTCAAAGAAGGGTTTTTACCGACACAATTTATTGTGGATGCAATGGAGGAGGCAAAAGAGGATTACAGTGAACAAGGAATTTTAAATAAGTATGAAATTATTAAAAGTGCAATACCTGAAGAGTGGATTAAAAGAATAGAAAGTATGGAAGGAGAGCCAATAGAGAAAGATATTTATGTGAAATTAGGGGAACAACTGTATGATTTTAAGGAATGTACTGTAAAAATTATTTATTGTTCTTTTAGAGATGGTGTTTTTAAAGAGCCGATTGCAAATGAATACTGGGTGCAGAGATTCAAAGATTTAAAAAAAGAGTGTATATGGAGAAACATGGGGGGGAGGTGTGTGGAAACAAAATTGGGATGTTTGGAGTATTTTATAAGGCATAAAGTGGTTTTTACTGAGATTGTTTTAAATAAAATAGGATTTGAAGAAAACGCTCTGTGTAAAGTGTGCCAGGAAAAGGAAGAGTGGATTTTACATATGTTTTTATATTGTAAAGAACTAGAGGGATTTTTAAAGAAATGTAAATGTTTAATTAAAGATGTGACTGAGGAGTGGAATGAAAATGTAATGGAATGGAACAGAGTGGTGATGTTTGGTTGGGAAAAGAAGTGTCAAAACAAAAGTTTTATCAATCTATGTGTAATGTTAATGAAAAGTGCAATATGGGAGAGAAGAACTGTGGCTAAAAAGGAAAAAGTTGTGTTGGATGTTTGGACTGTATTTAAAAGGAAGACTGAACTATATATCGAAAGATTGTATGTGTATTTTAAAGGTGAAAATATGTTGGCTGTTTTTTATGATGTTTTTACCCCAAAAGTTTGTACGGTTTTAAAAGATTTAATGTGGAAGCTGCCAGGAAGTGAAGGAGGTTTCTAATGTATGGAATGTAAATGAAAGATGTGTGATGTAGAGACGTTTGAAGAAGAAAATCTGTATTTTATATTGCTTTTTATTTTCGTTGTATTTTATTGATTGAAATTTCTTAATAAAAAAAATAAAAATAAAAAAAAGTCTAAGCACTGACATTTAACACTTTTGGGATTTTGACGACCAGAGTTCAAGTCCCGGGTCATCGTTTTAATTTTGGTTTTTTTTCATACTTTTGGGATTTTGACGACAGGTCCCGGGTCATGTTTTTTTTTTTTTTTTTCATACTTTCCTATCATGGTTAAAAGGCAAAAGATATTCTTTAAACTGATGGCAGTTAAGCTCCATCCACAAAAAAATTGAATCAGCCTTTTTTTAAGACACTTCATCAAAACCTCTCAAAATGAGGGTGGGGGAACGGATTCCGACAGCTGTTTTTTTGCGGTCGGATTCTGTTCCCCCCCTCTCATTTTTCTTAGTAGTGACGTTCAAATACTCAACAAACTTTTGTTTTCCAGTTGTTCCCTATAGCCTAGTGGTCTAAGCACTGACATTTAACACTTTTGGGATTTTGACGACCAGAGTTCAAGTCCCGGGTCATGTTTTTTTTTTTTTTTTTTTTTAATACTTTTGGGATTTTGACGACAGGTCCCGGGTCATAGTTTTTTTTTTTTTTTTTTTTTTTTTTTTTTTTTCATACTTTCCTATCATGGTTAAAAGGCAAACGATATTCTTTAAACTGATGGCAGTTAAGCTCCATCCACAAAAAAATTGAATCAGCCTTTTTTTAAGCCACTTCATCAAAACCTCTCAAAATGAGGGTGGGGGAACGGATTCCGACAGCTGTTTTTTTGCCGTCGGATTCTGTTCCCCCCCTCTCATTTTTCTTAGTAGTGACGTTCAAATACTCAACAAACTTTTATTTTCAGTTGTCCCCTATAGCCTAGTGGTCTAAGCACTGACATTTAACACTTTTGGGATTTTGACGACCAGAGTTCAAGTCCCGGGTCATCTTTTTTTTTTTTTTTTTTTTCATACTTTTGGGATTTTGACGACAGGTCCCGGGTCATCGTTATTTTTTTTATTTTTTTTCATACTTTCCTATCATGGTTAAAAGGCAAAAGATATTCTTTAAACTGATGGCAGTTAAGCTCCATCCACAAAAAAATTGAATCAGCCTTTTTTTAAGCCACTTCATCAAAACCTCTCAAAATGAGGGTGGGGGAACGGATTCCGACAACTGTTTTTTTGCCGTCGGATTCTGTTCCCCCCCTCTCATTTTTCTTAGTAGTGACGTTCAAATACTCAACAAACTTTTGTTTTCCAGTTGTTCCCTATAGCCTAGTGGTCTAAGCACTGACATATAACACTTTTGGGATTTTGACGACCAGAGTTCAAGTCCCGGGTCATGTTTTTTTTTTATTTTTTTTTTATACTTTTGGGATTTTGACGACAGGTCCCGGGTCATAGTTTTTTTTTTTTTTTTTTTCATACTTTCCTATCATGGTTAAAAGGCAAAAGATATTCTTTAAACTGATGGCAGTTAAGCTCCATCCACAAAAAAATTGAATCAGCCTTTTTTTAAGCCACTTCATCAAAACCTCTCATAATGAGGGTGGGGGAACGGATTCCGACAGCTGTTTTTTTGCCGTCGGATTCCGTTCCCCCCCTCTCATTTTTCTTAGCAGTGAGGTTCAAATACTCAACAAACTTTCGTTTTGCACTTTTTCCCTATAGCCTAGTGGTCTAAGCATTGACATTTAACACTTTTGGGATTTTGACGACCAGAGTTCAAGTCCCGGGTCATCGTTTTTTTTAATTTTTTTTTATACTTTTGGGATTTTGACGACAGGTCCCGGGTCATCGTTTTTTTTTTTTTTTTTTTTTTTTTTCATACTTTCCTATCATGGTTAAAAGGCAAAATATATTCTTTAAACTGATGGCAGTTAAGCTCCATCCACAAAAAAAATTGAATCAGCCTTTTTTTAAGCCACTTCATCAAAACCTCTCAAAATGAGGGTGGGGGAACGGATTCCGACAGCTGTTTTTTTGCCGTCGGATTCTGTTCCCCCCCTCTCATTTTTCTTAGCAGTGAGGCTCAAATACTCAACAAACTTTTGTTTTACACTTGTCCCCTATAGCCTAGTGGTCTAATCATTGACATTTAACACTTTTGGGATTTTGACGACCAGAGTTCAAGTCCCGGGTCATCGTTTTTTTTTTTTTTTTTTTTTTATACTTTCCTATCATGGTTAAAAGGCAAAAGATATTCTTTAAACTGATGGCAGTTAAGCTCCATCCACAAAAAAATAGAATCAGCCTTTTTTTAAGCCACTTCATCAAAACCTCTCAAAATGAGGGTGGGGGAACGGATTCCGACAGCTGTTTTTTTGCCGTCGGATTCTGTTCCCCCCCTCTCATTTTTCTTAGTAGTGACGTTCAAATACTCAACAAACTTTTATTTTCCAGTTGTTCCCTATAGCCTAGTGGTCTAAGCACTGACATTTAACACTTTTGGGATTTTGACGACCAGAGTTCAAGTCCCGGGACATGTTTTTTTTTTTTTTTTTTTTATACTTTTGGGATATTGACGACCGGTCCCGGGTCATAGTTTTTTTTTTTTTTTTTTTTTTTTTTTTTTTTCATACTTTCTTATCATGGTTAAAAGGCAAAAGATATTATTTAAACTGATGGCAGTTAAGCTCCATCCACAAAAAAATTGAATCAGCCTTTTTTTAAGCCACTTCATTAAAACCCTTCATAATGAGGGTTGGGGAACGGATTCCGACAGCTGTTTTTTTGCCGTCGGATTCTGTTCCCCCCCTCTCATTTTTCTTAGCAGTGAGGTTCAAATACTCAACAAACTTTTGTTTTGCACTTGTCCCCTATAGCCTAGTGGTCTAAGCACTGACATTTAACACTTTTGGGATTTTGACGACCAGAGTTCAAGTCCCGGGTCATCGTTTTTTTTAATTTTTTTTTATACTTTTGGGATTTTGACGACAGGTCCCGGGTCATCGTTTTTTTTTTTTTTTTTCATACTTCCGTATCATGGTTAAAAGGCAAAAGATATTCTTTAAACTGATGGCAGTTAAGCTCCATCCACAAAAAAATTGAATCAGCCTTTTTTTAAGCCACTTCATCAAAACCTCTCATAATGAGGGTGGGGGAACGGATTCCGACAGCTGTTTTTTTGCCGTCGGATTCTGTTCCCCCCCTCTCATTTTTCTTAGCATTGAGGTTCAAATACTCAACAAATTTTTGTTTTCCAGTTGTCCCCTATAGCCTAGTGGTCTAAGCACTGACATTTAACACTTTTGGGATTTTGACGACCAGAGTTCAAGTCCCGGGTCATCGTTTTAATTTTGTTTTTTTTTCATACTTTTGGGATTTTGACGACAGGTCCCGGGTCGTTTTTTTTTTTTTTTTTTTTTTTTTTTTCATACTTTCCTATCATGGTTAAAAGGCAAAAGATATTCTTTAAACTGATGGCAGTTAAGCTCCATCCACAAAAAATTTGAATCAGCCTTTTTTTAAGCCACTTCATCAAAACCTCTCAAAATGAGGGTGGGGGAACGGATTCCGACAGCTGTTTTTTTGCCGTCGGATTCCGTTCCCCCCCTCTCATTTTTCTTAGCAGTGAGGTTCAAATACTCAACAAACTTTCGTTTTGCACTTTTTCCCTATAGCCTAGTGGTCTAAGCATTGACATTTAACACTTTTGGGATTTTGACGACCAGAGTTCAAGTCCCGGGTCATCGTTTTTTTTTATTTTTTTTTTATACTTTTGGGATTTTGACGACAGGTCCCGGGTCATCGTTTTTTTTTTTTTTTTTTTTTTTTCATACTTTCCTATCATGGTTAAAACGCAAAATATATTCTTTAAACTGATGGCAGTTAAGCTCCATCCACAAAAAAATTGAATCAGCCTTTTTTTAAGCCACTTCATCAAAACCTCTCAAAATGAGGGTGGGGGAACGGATTCCGACAGCTGTTTTTTTGCCGTCGGATTCTGTTCCCCCCCTCTCATTTTTCTTAGCAGTGAGGTTCAAATACTCAACAAACTTTTTTACCAGTTGTTCCCTATAGCCTAGTGGTCTAAGCACTGACATTTAACACTTTTGGGATTTTGACGACCAGAGTTCAAGTCCCGGGTCATGTTTTTTTTATTTTTTTTTTTTATACTTTTGGGATTTTGACGACAGGTCCCGGGTCATAGTTTTTTTTTTTTTTTTTTTTTTTTTCATACTTTCCTATTATGGTTAAAAGGCAAAATATATTCTTTAAACTGATGGCAGTTAAGCTCCATCCACAAAAAAATTGAATCAGCCTTTTTTTAAGCCACTTCATCAAAACCTCTCAAAATGAGGGTGGGGGAACGGATTCCGACAGCTGTTTTTTTGCCGTCGGATTCTGTTCCCCCCCTCTCATTTTTCTTAGCAGTGAGGTTCAAATACTCAGCAAACTTTTGTTTTCCAGTTGTCCCCTATAGCCTAGTGGTCTACACACTGACATTTAACAATTTTGGGATTTTGACGACCAGAGTTCAAGTCCCGGGTCATGGTTTTATTTTTTATTTTTTTTCATACTTTTGGGATTTTGACGACAGGTCCCGGGTCATCGTTTTTTATTTTATTAAGTTATGAAGGTTGTAGAAGAATATTGTAAAGGATCTGGGAGTAAAGTAAATGAAGATAAGACTGTATATATGAGATTTGGTAAAGCAATGGTTTTAACGGATTGTTTTAGTTTCAAGGAGGTGGAGGAAATTAGGATTTTAGGGATTTTAATGGGGAAAAATGAGAGGAAAGTAAGAGATGAAATGTGGGAACAACTAGTAACAGAAATAGAGAGAAGGTTAAATTTTTGGAAATTAAGAACATTAAACTTGAAAGGGAAGGTTTTAATTTTGAATGTTTTAATGGTTTCTAAGCTATGGTATGTTTTATATGTGTCGGAGATGCCTTTGTGGACAGAAAAGAGGTTGAAGAAATGTTTTCTTGACTTTTTATGGGAGGGGAAACCAGCAAGAATAGCTTTTAACACGATTTTAGGGGTGGTAGAGAAGGGGGGTTTAGGTTTAATGGATGTGGAACAAAGGAAAAATAGTTTGAGAGTGAAAATGGTGAAGAAATACCTACAAGATGAGGGCAAACCTGAGTGGAAAAAAACTATGAAATATTTTTTAAACAAATGTGGGAATTTTAACATGGGGGATGGAATTTTATGGATGAAAACGAAGAATTGGATGACAGAACGATTACCTGAGTTTTATAGAGAAATTTTTAGTGCCTGGGGGAAATTTTTAGCCAAAGTTGAGTATGAACCACATGGGAGAGAAAACATTTTAAATCAACCTCTGTTCTTAAACAAAAACATTTTAAACCAAGAGAAAGAATTGTTTTTAAAGAAATGGATGGAAGTGGGGATAACAAGAGTGAGAGATGTTTTATATGAATTCAAAGAAGGGTTTTTACCGACACAATTTATTGTGGATGCAATGGAGGAGGCAAAAGAGGATTACAGTGAACAAGGAATTTTAAATAAGTATGAAATTATTAAAAGTGCAATACCTGAAGAGTGGATTAAAAGAATAGAAAGTATGGAAGGAGAGCCAATAGAGAAAGATATTTATGTGAAATTAGGGGAACAACTGTATGATTTTAAGGAATGTACTGTAAAAATTATTTATTGTTCTTTTAGAGATGGTGTTTTTAAAGAGCCGATTGCAAATGAATACTGGGTGCAGAGATTCAAAGATTTAAAAAAAGAGTGTATATGGAGAAACATGGGGGGGAGGTGTGTGGAAACAAAATTGGGATGTTTGGAGTATTTTATAAGGCATAAAGTGGTTTTTACTGAGATTGTTTTAAATAAAATAGGATTTGAAGAAAACGCTCTGTGTAAAGTGTGCCAGGAAAAGGAAGAGTGGATTTTACATATGTTTTTATATTGTAAAGAACTAGAGGGATTTTTAAAGAAATGTAAATGTTTAATTAAAGATGTGACTGAGGAGTGGAATGAAAATGTAATGGAATGGAACAGAGTGGTGATGTTTGGTTGGGAAAAGAAGTGTCAAAACAAAAGTTTTATCAATCTATGTGTAATGTTAATGAAAAGTGCAATATGGGAGAGAAGAACTGTGGCTAAAAAGGAAAAAGTTGTGTTGGATGTTTGGACTGTATTTAAAAGGAAGACTGAACTATATATCGAAAGATTGTATGTGTATTTTAAAGGTGAAAATATGTTGGCTGTTTTTTATGATGTTTTTACCCCAAAAGTTTGTACGGTTTTAAAAGATTTAATGTGGAAGCTGCCAGGAAGTGAAGGAGGTTTCTAATGTATGGAATGTAAATGAAAGATGTGTGATGTAGAGACGTTTGAAGAAGAAAATCTGTATTTTATATTGCTTTTTATTTTCGTTGTATTTTATTGATTGAAATTTCTTAATAAAAAAAAAATAAAATAAAAAAAAGTCAAGCACTGACATTTAACACTTTTGGGATTTTGACGACCAGAGTTCAAGTCCCGGGTCATCGTTTTAATTTTGGTTTTTTTTCATACTTTTGGGATTTTGACGACAGGTCCCGGGTCATGTTTTTTTTTTTTTTTTTCATACTTTCCTATCATGGTTAAAAGGCAAAAGATATTCTTTAAACTGATGGCAGTTAAGCTCCATCCACAAAAAAATTGAATCAGCCTTTTTTTAAGCCACTTCATCAAAACCTCTCAAAATGAGGGTGGGGGAACGGATTCCGACAGCTGTTTTTTTGCCGTCGGATTCTGTTCCCCCCCTCTCATTTTTCTTAGCAGTGAGGTTCAAATACTCAACAAACTTATGTTTTCCAGTTGTCCCCTATAGCCTAGTGGTCTACGCACTGACATTTAACCATTTTTAGATTTTGACGACCAGAGTTCAAGTCCCGGGTCATCGTTTTTTTGTTTTGTTTTTTTTTCATACTTTTGGGATTTTGACGACAGGTCCCGGGGTCATCGTTTTTTTTTTTTTTTCATACTTTCCTATCATGGTTAAAAGGCAAAAGATATTCTTTAAACTGATGGCAGTTAAGCTCCATCCACAAAAAAATGTAATCAACCTTTTTTTAAGCCACTTCATCAAAACCTCTCAAAATGAGGGTGGGGGAACGGATTCCGACAGCTGTTTTTTTGCCGTCGGATTCTGTTCCCCCCCTCTCATTTTTCTTAGCATTGAGGTTCAAATACTCAACCAACTTTTGTTTTGTAATTGTCCACTATAGCCTAGTGGTGTACGCACTGACATTTAACAATTTTGGGATTTTGACGACCAGAGTTCAAGTCCCGGGTCATCGTTTTTTTTTTTTTTTTTTTTTTTCATACTTTTGGGATTTTGACGACAGGTCCCGGGTCATCTTTTTTTTTTTTTTTTTTTTATACTTTCCTATCATGGTTAAAAGGCAAAAGATATTCTTTAAACTGATGGCAGTTAAGCTCCATCCACAAAAAAATTGAATCAGCCTTTTTTTAAGCCACTTCATCAAAACCTCTCAAAATGAGGGTGGGGGAACGGATTCCGACAGCTGTTTTTTTGCCGTCGGATTCTGTTCCCCCCCTCTCATTTTTCTTAGCAGTGAGGTTCAAATACTCAACAAACTTATGTTTTCCAGTTGTCCCCTATAGCCTATTGGTCTAAGCACTGACATTTAACACTTTTGGGATTTTGACGACCAGAGTTCAAGTCCCAGGTCATCGTTTTTTTTGTTTGTTTTGTTTTTCATTCTTTTGGGATTTTGACGACAGGTCCCGGGTCATCGTTTTTTTTTTTTTTTTTCATACTTCCGTATCATGGTTAAAAGGCAAAAGATATTCTTTAAACTGATGGCAGTTAAGCTCCATCCACAAAAAAATTGAATCAGCCTTTTTTTAAGCCACTTCATCAAAACCTCTCAAAATGAGGGTGGGGGAACGGATTCCGACAGCTGTTTTTTTGCCGTCGGATTCTGTTCCCCCCCTCTCATTTTTCTTAGTAGTGACGTTCAAATACTCAACAAACTTTTTTACCAGTTGTTCCCTATAGCCTAGTGGTCTAAGCACTGACATTTAACACTTTTGGGATTTTGACGACCAGAGTTCAAGTCCCGGGTCATGTTTTTTTTTTTTTTTTTTTTTATACTTTTGGGATTTTGACGACAGGTCCCGGGTCATAGTTTTTTTTTTTTTTTTTTTTTCATACTTTCCTATTATGGTTAAAAGGCAAAATATATTCTTTAAACTGATGGCAGTTAAGCTCCATCCACAAAAAAATTGAATCAGCCTTTTTTTAAGCCACTTCATCAAAACCTCTCAAAATGAGGGTGGGGGAACGGATTCCGACAGCTGTTTTTTTGCCGTCGGATTCTGTTCCCCCCCTCTCATTTTTCTTAGCAGTGAGGTTCAAATACTCAGCAAACTTTTGTTTTCCAGTTGTCCCCTATAGCCTAGTGGTCTACACACTGACATTTAACAATTTTGGGATTTTGACGACAGGTCCCGGGTCATCGTTTTTTATTTTATTAAGTTATGAAGGTTGTAGAAGAATATTGTAAAGGATCTGGGAGTAAAGTAAATGAAGATAAGACTGTATATATGAGATTTGGTAAAGCAATGGTTTTAACGGATTGTTTTAGTTTCAAGGAGGTGGAGGAAATTAGGATTTTAGGGATTTTAATGGGGAAAAATGAGAGGAAAGTAAGAGATGAAATGTGGGAACAACTAGTAACAGAAATAGAGAGAAGGTTAAATTTTTGGAAATTAAGAACATTAAACTTGAAAGGGAAGGTTTTAATTTTGAATGTTTTAATGGTTTCTAAGCTATGGTATGTTTTATATGTGTCGGAGATGCCTTTGTGGACAGAAAAGAGGTTGAAGAAATGTTTTCTTGACTTTTTATGGGAGGGGAAACCAGCAAGAATAGCTTTTAACACGATTTTAGGGGTGGTAGAGAAGGGGGGTTTAGGTTTAATGGATGTGGAACAAAGGAAAAATAGTTTGAGAGTGAAAATGGTGAAGAAATACCTACAAGATGAGGGCAAACCTGAGTGGAAAAAAACTATGAAATATTTTTTAAACAAATGTGGGAATTTTAACATGGGGGATGGAATTTTATGGATGAAAACGAAGAATTGGATGACAGAACGATTACCTGAGTTTTATAGAGAAATTTTTAGTGCCTGGGGGAAATTTTTAGCCAAAGTTGAGTATGAACCACATGGGAGAGAAAACATTTGAAATCAACCTCTGTTCTTAAACAAAAACATTTTAAACCAAGAGAAAGAATTGTTTTTAAAGAAATGGATGGAAGTGGGGATAACAAGAGTGAGAGATGTTTTATATGAATTCAAAGAAGGGTTTTTACCGACACAATTTATTGTGGATGCAATGGAGGAGGCAAAAGAGGATTACAGTGAACAAGGAATTTTAAATAAGTATGAAATTATTAAAAGTGCAATACCTGAAGAGTGGATTAAAAGAATAGAAAGTATGGAAGGAGAGCCAATAGAGAAAGATATTTATGTGAAATTAGGGGAACAACTGTATGATTTTAAGGAATGTACTGTAAAAATTATTTATTGTTCTTTTAGAGATGGTGTTTTTAAAGAGCCGATTGCAAATGAATACTGGGTGCAGAGATTCAAAGATTTAAAAAAAGAGTGTATATGGAGAAACATGGGGGGGAGGTGTGTGGAAACAAAATTGGGATGTTTGGAGTATTTTATAAGGCATAAAGTGGTTTTTACTGAGATTGTTTTAAATAAAAAAGGATTTGAAGAAAACGCTCTGTGTAAAGTGTGCCAGGAAAAGGAAGAGTGGATTTTACATATGTTTTTATATTGTAAAGAACTAGAGGGATTTTTAAAGAAATGTAAATGTTTAATTAAAGATGTGACTGAGGAGTGGAATGAAAATGTAATGGAATGGAACAGAGTGGTGATGTTTGGTTGGGAAAAGAAGTGTCAAAACAAAAGTTTTATCAATCTATGTGTAATGTTAATGAAAAGTGCAATATGGGAGAGAAGAACTGTGGCTAAAAAGGAAAAAGTTGTGTTGGATGTTTGGACTGTATTTAAAAGGAAGACTGAACTATATATCGAAAGATTGTATGTGTATTTTAAAGGTGAAAATATGTTGGCTGTTTTTTATGATGTTTTTACCCCAAAAGTTTGTACGGTTTTAAAAGATTTAATGTGGAAGCTGCCAGGAAGTGAAGGAGGTTTCTAATGTATGGAATGTAAATGAAAGATGTGTGATGTAGAGACGTTTGAAGAAGAAAATCTGTATTTTATATTGCTTTTTATTTTCGTTGTATTTTATTGATTGAAATTTCTTAATAAAAAAAATATAAAATAAAAAAAAGTCAAGCACTGACATTTAACACTTTTGGGATTTTGACGACCAGAGTTCAAGTCCCGGGTCATCGTTTTAATTTTGGTTTTTTTTCATACTTTTGGGATTTTGACGACAGGTCCCGGGTCATGTTTTTTTTTTTTTTTTTCATACTTTCCTATCATGGTTAAAAGGCAAAAGATATTCTTTAAACTGATGGCAGTTAAGCTCCATCCACAAAAAAATTGAATCAGCCTTTTTTTAAGCCACTTCATCAAAACCTCTCAAAATGAGGGTGGGGGAACGGATTCCGACAGCTGTTTTTTTGCCGTCGGATTCTGTTCCCCCCCTCTCATTTTTCTTAGCAGTGAGGTTCAAATACTCAACAAACTTATGTTTTCCAGTTGTCCCCTATAGCCTAGTGGTCTACGCACTGACATTTAACCATTTTTAGATTTTGACGACCAGAGTTCAAGTCCCGGGTCATCGTTTTTTTGTTTTGTTTTTTTTTCATACTTTTGGGATTTTGACGACAGGTCCCGGGGTCATCGTTTTTTTTTTTTTTTCATACTTTCCTATCATGGTTAAAAGGCAAAAGATATTCTTTAAACTGATGGCAGTTAAGCTCCATCCACAAAAAAATGTAATCAACCTTTTTTTAAGCCACTTCATCAAAACCTCTCAAAATGAGGGTGGGGGAACGGATTCCGACAGCTGTTTTTTTGCCGTCGGATTCTGTTCCCCCCCTCTCATTTTTCTTAGCATTGAGGTTCAAATACTCAACCAACTTTTGTTTTGTAATTGTCCACTATAGCCTAGTGGTGTACGCACTGACATTTAACAATTTTGGGATTTTGACGACCAGAGTTCAAGTCCCGGGTCATCGTTTTTTTTTTTTTTTTTTTTTTTCATACTTTTGGGATTTTGACGACAGGTCCCGGGTCATCTTTTTTTTTTTTTTTTTTTTATACTTTCCTATCATGGTTAAAAGGCAAAAGATATTCTTTAAACTGATGGCAGTTAAGCTCCATCCACAAAAAAATTGAATCAGCCTTTTTTTAAGCCACTTCATCAAAACCTCTCAAAATGAGGGTGGGGGAACGGATTCCGACAGCTGTTTTTTTGCCGTCGGATTCTGTTCCCCCCCTCTCATTTTTCTTAGCAGTGAGGTTCAAATACTCAACAAACTTATGTTTTCCAGTTGTCCCCTATAGCCTATTGGTCTAAGCACTGACATTTAACACTTTTGGGATTTTGACGACCAGAGTTCAAGTCCCAGGTCATCGTTTTTTTTGTTTGTTTTGTTTTTCATTCTTTTGGGATTTTGACGACAGGTCCCGGGTCATCGTTTTTTTTTTTTTTTTTCATACTTCCGTATCATGGTTAAAAGGCAAAAGATATTCTTTAAACTGATGGCAGTTAAGCTCCATCCACAAAAAAATTGAATCAGCCTTTTTTTAAGCCACTTCATCAAAACCTCTCAAAATGAGGGTGGGGGAACGGATTCCGACAGCTGTTTTTTTGCCGTCGGATTCTGTTCCCCCCCTCTCATTTTTCTTAGTAGTGACGTTCAAATACTCAACAAACTTTTTTACCAGTTGTTCCCTATAGCCTAGTGGTCTAAGCACTGACATTTAACACTTTTGGGATTTTGACGACCAGAGTTCAAGTCCCGGGTCATGTTTTTTTATTTTTTTTTTTTTATACTTTTGGGATTTTGACGACAGGTCCCGGGTCATAGTTTTTTTTTTTTTTTTTTTTTCATACTTTCCTATTATGGTTAAAAGGCAAAATATATTCTTTAAACTGATGGCAGTTAAGCTCCATCCACAAAAAAATTGAATCAGCCTTTTTTTAAGCCACTTCATCAAAACCTCTCAAAATGAGGGTGGGGGAACGGATTCCGACAGCTGTTTTTTTGCCGTCGGATTCTGTTCCCCCCCTCTCATTTTTCTTAGCAGTGAGGTTCAAATACTCAGCAAACTTTTGTTTTCCAGTTGTCCCCTATAGCCTAGTGGTCTACACACTGACATTTAACAATTTTGGGATTTTGACGACAGGTCCCGGGTCATCGTTTTTTATTTTATTAAGTTATGAAGGTTGTAGAAGAATATTGTAAAGGATCTGGGAGTAAAGTAAATGAAGATAAGACTGTATATATGAGATTTGGTAAAGCAATGGTTTTAACGGATTGTTTTAGTTTCAAGGAGGTGGAGGAAATTAGGATTTTAGGGATTTTAATGGGGAAAAATGAGAGGAAAGTAAGAGATGAAATGTGGGAACAACTAGTAACAGAAATAGAGAGAAGGTTAAATTTTTGGAAATTAAGAACATTAAACTTGAAAGGGAAGGTTTTAATTTTGAATGTTTTAATGGTTTCTAAGCTATGGTATGTTTTATATGTGTCGGAGATGCCTTTGTGGACAGAAAAGAGGTTGAAGAAATGTTTTCTTGACTTTTTATGGGAGGGGAAACCAGCAAGAATAGCTTTTAACACGATTTTAGGGGTGGTAGAGAAGGGGGGTTTAGGTTTAATGGATGTGGAACAAAGGAAAAATAGTTTGAGAGTGAAAATGGTGAAGAAATACCTACAAGATGAGGGCAAACCTGAGTGGAAAAAAACTATGAAATATTTTTTAAACAAATGTGGGAATTTTAACATGGGGGATGGAATTTTATGGATGAAAACGAAGAATTGGATGACAGAACGATTACCTGAGTTTTATAGAGAAATTTTTAGTGCCTGGGGGAAATTTTTAGCCAAAGTTGAGTATGAACCACATGGGAGAGAAAACATTTTAAATCAACCTCTGTTCTTAAACAAAAACATTTTAAACCAAGAGAAAGAATTGTTTTTAAAGAAATGGATGGAAGTGGGGATAACAAGAGTGAGAGATGTTTTATATGAATTCAAAGAAGGGTTTTTACCGACACAATTTATTGTGGATGCAATGGAGGAGGCAAAAGAGGATTACAGTGAACAAGGAATTTTAAATAAGTATGAAATTATTAAAAGTGCAATACCTGAAGAGTGGATTAAAAGAATAGAAAGTATGGAAGGAGAGCCAATAGAGAAAGATATTTATGTGAAATTAGGGGAAAAACTGTATGATTTTAAGGAATGTACTGTAAAAATTATTTATTGTTCTTTTAGAGATGGTGTTTTTAAAGAGCCGATTGCAAATGAATACTGGGTGCAGAGATTCAAAGATTTAAAAAAAGAGTGTATATGGAGAAACATGGGGGGGAGGTGTGTGGAAACAAAATTGGGATGTTTGGAGTATTTTATAAGGCATAAAGTGGTTTTTACTGAGATTGTTTTAAATAAAATAGGATTTGAAGAAAACGCTCTGTGTAAAGTGTGCCAGGAAAAGGAAGAGTGGATTTTACATATGTTTTTATATTGTAAAGAACTAGAGGGATTTTTAAAGAAATGTAAATGTTTAATTAAAGATGTGACTGAGGAGTGGGATGAAAATGTAATGGAATGGAACAGAGTGGTGATGTTTGGTTGGGAAAAGAAGTGTCAAAACAAAAGTTTTATCAATCTATGTGTAATGTTAATGAAGAGTGCAATATGGGAGAGAAGAACTGTGGCTAAAAAGGAAAAAGTTGTGTTGGATGTTTGGACTGTATTTAAAAGGAAGACTGAACTATATATCGAAAGATTGTATGTGTATTTTAAAGGTGAAAATATGTTGGCTGTTTTTTATGATGTTTTTACCCCAAAAGTTTGTACGGTTTTTAAAAGATTTAATGTGGAAGCTGCCAGGAAGTGAAGGAGGTTTCTAATGTATGGAATCTAAATGAAAGATGTGTGATGTAGAGACGTTTGAAGAAGAAAATCTGTATTTTATATTGCTTTTTATTTTCGTTGTATTTTATTGATTGAAATTTCTTAATAAAAAAAAAAAAAAAAAAAAAAAGTCTAAGCACTGACATTTAACACTTTTGGGATTTTGACGACCAGAGTTCAAGTCCCGGGTCATCGTTTTAATTTTGTTTTTTTTTCATACTTTTGGGATTTTGACGACAGGTCCCGGGTCATGTTTTTTTTTTTTTTTTTTTTTTTTCATACTTTCCTATCATGGTTAAAAGGCAAAAGATATTCTTTAAACTGATGGCAGTTAAGCTCCATCCACAAAAAAATTGAATCAGCCTTTTTTTAAGCCACTTCATCAAAACCTCTCAAAATGAGGGTGGGGGAACGGATTCCGACAGCTGTTTTTTTGCCGTCGGATTCTGTTCCCCCCCTCTCATTTTTCTTAGCATTGAGGTTCAAATACTCAACAAACTTTTGTTTTGCAATTTTCCACTATAGCCTAGTGGTCTAAGCACTGACATTTAACACTTTTGGGATTTTGACGACCAGAGTTCAAGTCCCGGGTCATGTTTTTTTTTTTTTTTTTTTCATACTTTCCTATCATGGTTAAAAGGCAAAAGATATTCTTTAAACTGATGGCAGTTAAGCTCCATCCACAAAAAAATTGAATCTGCCTTTTTTTAAGCCACTTCATCAAAACCTCTCAAAATGAGGGTGGGGGAACGGATTCCGACAGCTGTTTTTTTGCCGTCGGATTCTGTTCCCCCCCTCTCATTTTTCTTAGCATTGAGGTTCAAAGACTCAACAAACTTTTGTCGCATTTGTCCCCAATAGCCTAGTGGTCTAAGCACTGACATTTAACACTTTTGGGATTTTGACGACCAGAGTTCAAGTCCCGGGTCATCGTTTTTTGTTTGTTTTGTTTTTCATTCTTTTGGGATTTTGACGACAGGTCCCGGGTCATCATTTTTTTATTTTTTTTTTATACTTTCCTATCATGGTTGAAAGGCAAAATATATTCTTTAAACTGATGGCAGTTAAGCTCCATCCACAAAAAAAATTGAATCAGCCTTTTTTTAAGCCACTTCATCAAAACCTCTCAAAATGAGGGTTGGGGAACGGATTCCGACAGCTGGTTTTTTGCCGTCGGATTCTGTTCCCCCCCTCTCATTTTTCTTAGCATTGAGGTTCAAATACTCAACCAACTTTTGTTTTCTAGTTGTCCCCTATAGCCTAGTGGTCTAAGCACTGACATTTAACACTTTTGGGATTTTGACGACCAGAGTTCAAGTCCCGGGTCATCGTTTTTTTTTTTTTTTTTTTTTTCATACTTTTGGGATTTTGAAGACAGGTCCCGGGTCATTGTTTTTTTTTTTTTTTTTCATACTTTCCTATCATGTTTAAAAGGCAAAATATATTCTTTAAACTGATGGCAGTTAAGCTCCATCCACAAACAAATTTTAATCAGCCTTTTTTTAAGCCACTTCATCAAAACCTCTCAAAATGAGGGTGGGGGAACGGATTCCGACAGCTGTTTTTTTGCCGTCGGATTCTGTTCCCCCCCTCTCATTTTTCTTAGCAGTGAGGTTCAAATACTCAACAAACTTTATTTTCCAGTTTTCCCCTATAGCCTAGTGGTCTAAGCATTGATATTTAACACTTTTGGGATTTTGACGACCAGAGTTCAAGTCCCGGGTCATCGTTTTTTTTTTTTTTTTTTTTCATACTTTTGGGATTTTGACGACAGGTCCCGGGGTCATCTTTTTTTTTTTTTTTCTTTTTTTTTTTCATACTTTCCTATCATGGTTAAAAGGCAAAATATATTCTTTAAACTGATGGCAGTTAAGCTCCATCCACAAAAAAATTGAATCAGCCTTTTTTTAAGCCACTTCATCAAAACCTCTCAAAATGAGGGTGGGGGAACGGATTCCGACAGCTGTTTTTTTGCCGTCGGATTCTGTTCCCCCCCTCTCATTTTTCTTAGCATTGAGGTTCAAATACTCAACCAACTTTTGTTTTGCACTTGTCCCCTATAGCCTAGTGGTCTAAGCACTGACATTTAACACTTTTGGGATTTTGACGACCAGAGTTCAAGTCCCGGGTCATCGTTTTTTTTTTTTTTTTTTTTTTCATACTTTTGGGATTTTGAAGACAGGTCCCGGGTCATTGTTTTTTTTTTTTTTTTTTCATACTTTCCTATCATGTTTAAAAGGCAAAATATATTCTTTAAACTGATGGCAGTTAAGCTCCATCCACAAAAAAATTTTAATCAGCCTTTTTTTAAGCCACTTCATCAAAACCTCTCAAAATGAGGGTGGGGGAACGGATTCCGACAGCTGTTTTTTTGCCGTCGGATTCTGTTCCCCCCCTCTCATTTTTCTTAGCAGTGAGGTTCAAATACTCAACAAACTTTTGTTTTCCAGTTGTCCCCTATAGCCTAGTGGTCTAAGCATTGACCTATAACACTTTTGGGATTTTGACGACCAGAGTTCAAGTCCCGGGTCATCGTTTTTTTTTTTTTTTTTTTTCATACTTTTGGGATTTTGACGACAGGTCCCGGGGTCATCTTTTTTTTTTTTTTTTTTTTTTTTTTTCATACTTTCCTATCATGGTTAAAAGGCAAAATATATTCTTTAAACTGATGGCAGTTAAGCTCCATCCACAAAAAAATTGAATCAGCCTTTTTTTAAGCCACTTCATCAAAACCTCTCAAAATGAGGGTGGGGGAACGGATTCCAACAGCTGTTTTTTTGCCGTCGGATTCTGTTCCCCCCCTCTCATTTTTCTTAGTAGTGAGGTTCAAATACTCAACAAACTTTTGTTCTCCAGTTGTTCCCTATAGCCTAGTGGTCTAAGCACTGACATTTAACACTTTTGGGATTTTGACGACCAGAGTTCAAGTCCCGGGTCATGGTTTTATTTTGGGTTTTTTTTCATACTTTTGGGATTTTGACGAAAGGTCCCGGGTCATCGTTTTTTTTCTTTTTTTTCATACTTTCCTATCATGTTTAAAAGGCAAAAGATATTCTTTAAACTGATGGCAGTTAAGCTCCATCCACAAAAAAATTTAATCAGCCTTTTTTTAAGCCACTTCATCAAAACCTCTCAAAATGAGGGTGGGGGAACGGATTCCGACAGCTGTTTTTTTGCCGTCGGATTCTGTTCCCCCCCTCTCATTTTTCTTAGCATTGAGGTTCAAAGACTCAACAAACTTTTGTTTTGCATTTGTCCCCAATAGCCTAGTGGTCTAAGCACTGACATTTAACACTTTTGGGATTTTGACGACCAGAGTTCAAGTCCCGGGTCATCGTTTTTTGTTTGTTTTGTTTTTCATTCTTTTGGGATTTTGACGACAGGTCCCGGGTCATCATTTTTTTTTTTTTTTTTATACTTTCCTATCATGGTTGAAAGGCAAAATATATTCTTTAAACTGATGGCAGTTAAGCTCCATCCACAAAAAAAATTGAATCAGCCTTTTTTTAAGCCACTTCATCAAAACCTCTCAAAATGAGGGTTGGGGAACGGATTCCGACAGCTGGTTTTTTGCCGTCGGATTCTGTTCCCCCCCTCTCATTTTTCTTAGCATTGAGGTTCAAATACTCAACCAACTTTTGTTTTCTAGTTGTCCCCTATAGCCTAGTGGTCTAAGCACTGACATTTAACACTTTTGGGATTTTGACGACCAGAGTTCAAGTCCCGGGTCATCGTTTTTTTTTTTTTTTTTTTTTTCATACTTTTGGGATTTTGAAGACAGGTCCCGGGTCATTGTTTTTTTTTTTTTTTTTCATACTTTCCTATCATGTTTAAAAGGCAAAATATATTCTTTAAACTGATGGCAGTTAAGCTCCATCCACAAACAAATTTTAATCAGCCTTTTTTTAAGCCACTTCATCAAAACCTCTCAAAATGAGGGTGGGGGAACGGATTCCGACAGCTGTTTTTTTGCCGTCGGATTCTGTTCCCCCCCTCTCATTTTTCTTAGCAGTGAGGTTCAAATACTCAACAAACTTTATTTTCCAGTTTTCCCCTATAGCCTAGTGGTCTAAGCATTGATATTTAACACTTTTGGGATTTTGACGACCAGAGTTCAAGTCCCGGGTCATCGTTTTTTTTTTTTTTTTTTTTCATACTTTTGGGATTTTGACGACAGGTCCCGGGGTCATCTTTTTTTTTTTTTTTCTTTTTTTTTTTCATACTTTCCTATCATGGTTAAAAGGCAAAATATATTCTTTAAACTGATGGCAGTTAAGCTCCATCCACAAAAAAATTGAATCAGCCTTTTTTTAAGCCACTTCATCAAAACCTCTCAAAATGAGGGTGGGGGAACGGATTCCGACAGCTGTTTTTTTGCCGTCGGATTCTGTTCCCCCCCTCTCATTTTTCTTAGCATTGAGGTTCAAATACTCAACCAACTTTTGTTTTGCACTTGTCCCCTATAGCCTAGTGGTCTAAGCACTGACATTTAACACTTTTGGGATTTTGACGACCAGAGTTCAAGTCCCGGGTCATCGTTTTTTTTTTTTTTTTTTTTTTCATACTTTTGGGATTTTGAAGACAGGTCCCGGGTCATTGTTTTTTTTTTTTTTTTTTCATACTTTCCTATCATGTTTAAAAGGCAAAATATATTCTTTAAACTGATGGCAGTTAAGCTCCATCCACAAAAAAATTTTAATCAGCCTTTTTTTAAGCCACTTCATCAAAACCTCTCAAAATGAGGGTGGGGGAACGGATTCCGACAGCTGTTTTTTTGCCGTCGGATTCTGTTCCCCCCCTCTCATTTTTCTTAGCAGTGAGGTTCAAATACTCAACAAACTTTTGTTTTCCAGTTGTCCCCTATAGCCTAGTGGTCTAAGCATTGACCTATAACACTTTTGGGATTTTGACGACCAGAGTTCAAGTCCCGGGTCATCGTTTTTTTTTTTTTTTTTTTTCATACTTTTGGGATTTTGACGACAGGTCCCGGGGTCATCTTTTTTTTTTTTTTTTTTTTTTTTTTCATACTTTCCTATCATGGTTAAAAGGCAAAATATATTCTTTAAACTGATGGCAGTTAAGCTCCATCCACAAAAAAATTGAATCAGCCTTTTTTTAAGCCACTTCATCAAAACCTCTCAAAATGAGGGTGGGGGAACGGATTCCAACAGCTGTTTTTTTGCCGTCGGATTCTGTTCCCCCCCTCTCATTTTTCTTAGTAGTGAGGTTCAAATACTCAACAAACTTTTGTTCTCCAGTTGTTCCCTATAGCCTAGTGGTCTAAGCACTGACATTTAACACTTTTGGGATTTTGACGACCAGAGTTCAAGTCCCGGGTCATGGTTTTATTTTGGGTTTTTTTTCATACTTTTGGGATTTTGACGAAAGGTCCCGGGTCATCGTTTTTTTTCTTTTTTTTCATACTTTCCTATCATGTTTAAAAGGCAAAAGATATTCTTTAAACTGATGGCAGTTAAGCTCCATCCACAAAAAAATTTAATCAGCCTTTTTTTAAGCCACTTCATCAAAACCTCTCAAAATGAGGGTGGGGGAACGGATTCCGACAGCTGTTTTTTTGCCGTCGGATTCTGTTCCCCCCCTCTCATTTTTCTTAGCATTGAGGTTCAAAGACTCAACAAACTTTTGTTTTGCATTTGTCCCCAATAGCCTAGTGGTCTAAGCACTGACATTTAACACTTTTGGGATTTTGACGACCAGAGTTCAAGTCCCGGGTCATCGTTTTTTGTTTGTTTTGTTTTTCATTCTTTTGGGATTTTGACGACAGGTCCCGGGTCATCATTTTTTTTTTTTTTTTTATACTTTCCTATCATGGTTGAAAGGCAAAATATATTCTTTAAACTGATGGCAGTTAAGCTCCATCCACAAAAAAAATTGAATCAGCCTTTTTTTAAGCCACTTCATCAAAACCTCTCAAAATGAGGGTGGGGGAACGGATTCCGACAGCTGTTTTTTTGCCGTCGGATTCTGTTCCCCCCCTCTCATTTTTCTTAGCATTGAGGTTCAAATACTCAACCAACTTTTGTTTTGCACTTGTCCCCTATAGCCTAGTGGTCTAAGCACTGACATTTAACACTTTTGGGATTTTGACGACCAGAGTTCAAGTCCCGGGTCATCGTTTTTTTTTTTTTTTTTTTTTTCATACTTTTGGGATTTTGAAGACAGGTCCCGGGTCATTGTTTTTTTTTTTTTTTTTCATACTTTCCTATCATGTTTAAAAGGCAAAATTTATTCTTTAAACTGATGGCAGTTAAGCTCCATCCACAAAAAAATTTTAATCAGCCTTTTTTTAAGCCACTTCATCAAAACCTCTCAAAATGAGGGTGGGGGAACGGATTCCGACAGCTGTTTTTTTGCCGTCGGATTCTGTTCCCCCCCTCTCATTTTTCTTAGCAGTGAGGTTCAAATACTCAACAAACTTTATTTTCCAGTTTTCCCCTATAGCCTAGTGGTCTAAGCATTGATATTTAACACTTTTGGGATTTTGACGACCAGAGTTCAAGTCCCGGGTCATCGTTTTTTTTTTTTTTTTTTTTCATACTTTTGGGATTTTGACGACAGGTCCCGGGGTCATCTTTTTTTTTTTTTTTTTTTTTTTTTTCATACTTTCCTATCATGGTTAAAAGGCAAAATATATTCTTTAAACTGATGGCAGTTAAGCTCCATCCACAAAAAAATTGAATCAGCCTTTTTTTAAGCCACTTCATCAAAACCTCTCAAAATGAGGGTGGGGGAACGGATTCCGACAGCTGTTTTTTTGCCGTCGGATTCTGTTCCCCCCCTCTCATTTTTCTTAGTAGTGAGGTTCAAAGACTCAACAAACTTTTGTTCTCCAGTTGTTCCCTATAGCCTAGTGGTCTAAGCACTGACATTTAACACTTTTGGGATTTTGACGACCAGAGTTCAAGTCCCGGGTCATGGTTTTATTTTGGGTTTTTTTTCATACTTTTGGGATTTTGACGACAGGTCCCGGGTCATCGTTTTTTTTTTTTTTTTTTTTTTTTTTCATACTTTCCTATCATGGTTAAAAGGCAAAATAAATTATTTAAACTGATGGCAGTTAAGCTCCATCCACAAAAAAATTTAATCAGCCTTTTTTTAAGCCACTTCATCAAAACCTCTCAAAATGAGGGTGGGGGAACGGATTCCGACAGCTGTTTTTTTGCCGTCGGATTCTGTTCCCCCCCTCTCATTTTTCTTAGCATTGAGGTTCAAATACTCAACCAACTTTTTTTTTCAGTTGTCCCCTATAGCCTAGTGGTCTAAGCACTGACATTTAACACTTTTGGGATTTTGACGACCAGAGTTCAAGTCCCGGGTCATCGTTTTTTTTTTTTTTTTTTTTTCATACTTTTGGGATTTTGAAGACAGGTCCCGGGTCATTGTTTTTTTTTTTTTTTTTCATACTTTCCTATCATGTTTAAAAGGCAAAATATATTCTTTAAACTGATGGCAGTTAAGCTCCATCCACAAAAAAATTTTAATCAGCCTTTTTTTAAGCCACTTCATCAAAACCTCTCAAAATGAGGGTGGGGGAACGGATTCCGACAGCTGTTTTTTTGCCGTCGGATTCTGTTCCCCCCCCTCTCATTTTTCTTAGCAGTGAGGTTCAAATACTCAACAAACTTTTGTTTTCTAGGTGTCCCCTATAGCCTAGTGGTCTAAGCACTAACATTTAACACTTTTGGGATTTTGACGACCAGAGTTCAAGTCCCGGGTCATCGTTTAAATTTTTTTTTTTTTTTCATACTTTTGGGATTTTGACGACAGGTCCCGGGTCATCGTTTTTTTTTTTTTTTTTTCATACTTTTGGGATTTTGACGACAGGTCCCGGGTCATCGTTTTTTTTGTTGGTTTTTTTTTCATACTTTTCTATCATGGTTAAAAGGCTAAATATATTCTTTAAACTGATGACAGTTAAGCTCCATCCACAAAAAAAATTTAATCAGCCTTTTTTTAAGCCACTTCATCAAAACCTCTCATAATGAGGGTGGGGGAACGGATTCCGACAGCTGGTTTTTTGCCGTCGGATTCTGTTCCCCCCCTCTCATTTTTCTTAGTAGTGACGTTCAAATACTCAACAAACTTTTGTTTCCAGTTGTTCCCTATAGCCTAGTGGTCTAAGCACTGACATTTAACACTTTTGGGATTTTGACGACCAGAGTTCAAGTCCCGGGTCATGGTTTTATTTTGGGGTTTTTTTCATACTTTTGGGATTTTGACGACAGGTCCCGGGTCATCGTTTTTTTTTTTTTTTTTTTTTTTCATACTTTCCTATCATGGTTAAAAGGCAAAAGATATTCTTTAAACTGATGGCAGTTAAGCTCCATCCACAAAAAAAATTGAATCAGCCTTTTTTTAAGCCACTTCATCAAAACCTCTCAAAATGAGGGTGGGGGAACGGATTCCGACAGCTGTTTTTTTGCCGTCGGATTCTGTTCCCCCCCTCTCATTTTTCTTAGCATTGAGGTTCAAATACTCAACCAACTTTTGTTTTGCAGTTGTCCCCTATATCCTAGTGGTCTAAGCACTGACATTTAACACTTTTGGGATTTTGACGACCAGAGTTCAAGTCCCGGGTCATCGTTTTTTTTTTTTTTTTTTTTTCATACTTTTGGGATTTTGAAGACAGGTCCCGGGTCATTGTTTTTTTTTTTTTTTTTCATACTTTCCTATCATGTTTAAAAGGCAAAATATATTCTTTAAACTGATGGCAGTTAAGCTCCATCCACAAAAAAATTTTAATCAGCCTTTTTTTAAGCCACTTCATCAAAACTTCTCAAAATGAGGGTGGGGGAACGGATTCCGACAGCTGTTTTTTTGCCGTCGGATTCTGTTCCCCCCCCTCTCATTTTTCTTAGCAGTGAGGTTCAAATACTCAACAAACTTTTGTTTTCTAGTTGTCCCCTATAGCCTAGTGGTCTAAGCACTAACATTTAACACTTTTGGGATTTTGACGACCAGAGTTCAAGTCCCGGGTCATCGTTTTAATTTTTATTTTTTTTTCATACTTTTGGGATTTTGACGACAGGTCCCGGGTCATCGTTTTTTTTTTTTTTTTTTCATACTTTTGGGATTTTGACGACAGGTCCCGGGTCATCGTTTTTTTTGTTGGGTTTTTTTTCATACTTTCCTATCATGGTTAAAAGGCTAAATATATTCTTTAAACTGATGACAGTTAAGCTCCATCCACAAAAAAAATTTAATCAGCCTTTTTTTAAGCCACTTCATCAAAACCTCTCATAATGAGGGTGGGGGAACGGATTCCGACAGCTGGTTTTTTGCCGTCGGATTCTGTTCCCCCCCTCTCATTTTTCTTAGTAGTGACGTTCAAATACTCAACAAACTTTTGTTTTCCAGTTGTTCCCTATAGCCTAGTGGTCTAAGCACTGACATTTAACACTTTTGGGATTTTGACGACCAGAGTTCAAGTCCCGGGTCATCGTTTTTTTTTTTTTTTTTTTTTCATACTTTTGGGATTTTGAAGACAGGTCCCGGGTCATTGTTTTTTTTTTTTTTTTTCATACTTTCCTATCATGTTTAAAAGGCAAAATATATTCTTTAAACTGATGGCAGTTAAGCTCCATCCACAAAAAAATTTTAATCAGCCTTTTTTTAAGCCACTTCATCAAAACCTCTCAAAATGAGGGTGGGGGAACGGATTCCGACAGCTGTTTTTTTGCCGTCGGATTCTGTTCCCCCCCTCTCATTTTTCTTAGCAGTGAGGTTCAAATACTCAACAAACTTTTTTTTACCAGTTTTCCCCTATAGCCTAGTGGTCTAAGCATTGATATTTAACACTTTTGGGATTTTGACGACCAGAGTTCAAGTCCCGGGTCATCGTTTTTTTTTTTTTTTTTTTTCATACTTTTGGGATTTTGACGACAGGTCCCGGGGTCATCTTTTTTTTTTTTTTTTTTTTTTTTTTCATACTTTCCTATCATGGTTAAAAGGCAAAAGATATTCTTTAAACTGATGGCAGTTGAGCTCCATCCACAAAAAAATTGAATCAGCCTTTTTTTAAGCCACTTCATCAAAACCTCTCAAAATGAGGGTGGGGGAACGGATTCCGACAGCTGTTTTTTTGCCGTCGGATTCTGTTCCCCCCCTCTCATTTTTCTTAGCATTGAGGTTCAAATACTCAACCAACTTTTGTTTTGCACTTGTCCCCTATAGCCTAGTGGTCTAAGCACTGACATTTAACACTTTTGGGATTTTGACGACCAGAGTTCAAGTCCCGGGTCATCGTTTTTTTTTTTTTTTTTTTTTTCATACTTTTGGGATTTTGAAGACAGGTCCCGGGTCATTGTTTTTTTTTTTTTTTTTTCATACTTTCCTATCATGTTTAAAAGGCAAAATTTATTCTTTAAACTGATGGCAGTTAAGCTCCATCCACAAAAAAATTGAATCAGCCTTTTTTTAAGCCACTTCATCAAAACCTCTCAAAATGAGGGTGGGGGAACGGATTCCGACAGCTGTTTTTTTGCCGTCGGATTCTGTTCCCCCCCTCTCATTTTTCTTAGTAGTGAGGTTCAAAGACTCAACAAACTTTTGTTCTCCAGTTGTTCCCTATAGCCTAGTGGTCTAAGCAGTGACATTTAACACTTTTGGGATTTTGACGACCAGAGTTCAAGTCCCGGCTCATGGTTTTATTTTGGGTTTTTTTTCATACTTTTGGGATTTTGACGACAGGTCCCGGGTCATCGTTTTTTTGTTTTTTTGTTTTTTTTTTCATACTTTCCTATCATGGTTAAAAGGCAAAATAAATTATTTAAACTGATGGCAGTTAAGCTCCATCCACAAAAAAATTTAATCAGCCTTTTTTTAAGCCACTTCATCAAAACCTCTCAAAATGAGGGTGGGGGAACGGATTCCGACAGCTGTTTTTTTGCCGTCGGATTCTGTTCCCCCCCTCTCATTTTTCTTAGCAGTGAGGTTCAAATACTCAACAAACTTTTGTTTTGCACTTGTCACCTATAGCCTAGTGGTCTAAGCACTGACATTTAACACTTTTGGGATTTTGACGACCAGAGTTCAAGTCCCGGGTCATCGTTTTATTTTTGGGTTTTTTTCATACTTTTGGGATTTTGACGACAGGTCCCGGGTCATCGTTTTTTTTTTTTTTTTTTTTTTTTCATACTTTCCTATCATGGTTAAAAGGCAAAAGATATTCTTTAAACTGATGGCAGTTAAGCTCCATCCACAAAAAAATTTGAATCAGCCTTTTTTTAAGCCACTCCATCAAAACCTCTCAAAATGAGGGTTGGGGAACGGATTCCGACAGCTGTTTTTTTGCCGTCGGATTCTGTTCCCCCCCTCTCATTTTTCTTAGCAGTGAGGTTCAAATACTCAACAAACTTTTGTTTTCCAGTTGTCCCCTATAGCCTAGTGGTCTAAGCACTAACATTTAACACTTTTGGGATTTTGACGACCAGAGTTCAAGTCCCGGGTCATCGTTTTTTTTTTTTTTTTTTTTTTCATACTTTTGGGATTTTGAAGACAGGTCCCGGGTCATTGTTTTTTTTTTTTTTTTTCATACTTTCCTATCATGTTTAAAAGGCAAAATTTATTCTTTAAACTGATGGCAGTTAAGCTCCATCCACAAAAAAATTTTAATCAGCCTTTTTTTAAGCCACTTCATCAAAACCTCTCAAAATGAGGGTGGGGGAACGGATTCCGACAGCTGTTTTTTTGCCGTCGGATTCTGTTCCCCCCCTCTCATTTTTCTTAGCAGTGAGGTTCAAATACTCAACAAACTTTATTTTCCAGTTTTCCCCTATAGCCTAGTGGTCTAAGCACTGACATTTAACACTTTTGGGATTTTGACGACCAGAGTTCAAGTCCCGGGTCATGGTTTTATTTTGGGGTTTTTTTCATACTTTTGGGATTTTGACGACAGGTCCCGGGTCATCGTTTTTTTTTTTTTTTTTTTTTTTTTTTTTCATACTTTCCTATCATGGTTAAAAGGCAAAATATATTCTTTAAACTGATGGCAGTTAAGCTCCATCCACAAAAAAATTTAATCAGCCTTTTTTTAAGCCACTTCATCAAAACCTCTCAAAATGAGGGTGGGGGAACGGATTCCGACAGCTGTTTTTTTGCCGTCGGATTCTGTTCCCCCCCTCTCATTTTTCTTAGCAGTGAGGTTCAAATACTCAACAAACTTTTGTTTTGCACTTGTCACCTATAGCCTAGTGGTCTAAGCACTGACATTTAACACTTTTGGGATTTTGACGACCAGAGTTCAAGTCCCGGGTCATCGTTTTATTTTTGGGTTTTTTTCATACTTTTGGGATTTTGACGACAGGTCCCGGGTCATCGTTTTTTTTTTTTTTTTTTTTTTTTTTTTCATACTTTCCTATCATGGTTAAAAGGCAAAATAAATTATTTAAACTGATGGCAGTTAAGCTCCATCCACAAAAAAAATTTAATCAGCCTTTTTTTAAGCCACTTCATCAAAACCTCTCAAAATGAGGGTGGGGGAACGGATTCCAACAGCTGTTTTTTTGCCGTCGGATTCTGTTCCCCCCCTCTCATTTTTCTTAGCAGTGAGGTTCAAATACTCAACAAACTTTTTTTTTCCAGTTTTCCCCTAGCCTAGTGGTCTACACACTGACATTTAACACTTTTGGGATTTTGACGACCAGAGTTCAAGTCCCGGGTCATCGTTTAAATTTTTTTTTTTTTTCATACTTTTGGGATTTTGACGACAGGTCCCGGGTCATCGTTTTTTTTTTTTTTTCATACTTTCCTATCATGGTTAAAAGGCAAAAGATATTCTTTAAACTGATGGCAGTTAAGCTCCATCCACAAAAAAATTGAATCAGCCTTTTTTTAAGCCACTTCATCAAAACCTCTCAAAATGAGGGTGGGGGAACGGATTCCGACAGCTGTTTTTTTGCCGTCGGATTCTGTTCCCCCCCCTCATTTTTCTTAGTAGTGAGGTTCAAATACTCAACAAACTTTTATTTTCCAGTTGTCCCCTATAGCCTAGTGGTCTATGCAATGACAATTAACACTTTTGGGATTTTGACGACCAGAGTTCAAGTCCCGGGTCATGGTTTTATTTTTGTTTTTTTTTCATACTTTTGGGATTTTGACGACAGGTCCCGGGTCATCGTTTTTTTTTTTTTTTTTTTTTTTCATACTTTCCTATCATGGTTAAAAGGCAAAAGATATTCTTTAAACTGATGGCAGTTAAGCTCCATCCACAAAAAAAATTGAATCAGCCTTTTTTTAAGCCACTTCATCAAAACCTCTCATAATGAGGGTGGGGGAACGGATTCCGACAGCTGTTTTTTTGCCGTCGGATTCTGTTCCCCCCCCTCTCATTTTTCTTAGCAGTGAGGTTCAAATACTCAACAAACTTTTGTTTTCCAGTTGTCCCCAATAGCCTAGTGGTCTAAGCACTGACATTTAACACTTTTGGGATTTTGACGACCAGAGTTCAAGTCCCGGGTCATCGTTTTTTGTTTGTTTTGTTTTTCATTCTTTTGGGATTTTGACGACAGGTCCCGGGTCATCATTTTTTTTTTTTTTTTTTATACTTTCCTATCATGGTTGAAAGGCAAAATATATTCTTTAAACTGATGGCAGTTAAGCTCCATCCACAAAAAAAATTGAATCAGCCTTTTTTTAAGCCACTTCATCAAAACCTCTCAAAATGAGGGTGGGGGAACGGATTCCGACAGCTGTTTTTTTGCCGTCGGATTCTGTTCCCCCCCTCTCATTTTTCTTAGCATTGAGGTTCAAATACTCAACCAACTTTTGTTCTGCACTTGTCCCCTATAGCCTAGTGGTCTAAGCACTGACATTTAACACTTTTGGGATTTTGACGACCAGAGTTCAAGTCCCGGGTCATCGTTTTAATTTTTTTTTTTTTTTCATTCTTTTGGGATTTTGAAGACAGGTCCCGGGTCATCGTTTTTTTTTTTTTTTTTTTCATACTTTTGGGATTTTGACGACAGGTCCCGGGTCATCGTTTTTTTTGTTGGTTTTTTTTTCATACTTTCCTATCATGGTTAAAAGGCTAAATATATTCTTTAAACTGATGACAGTTAAGCTCCATCCACAAAAAAAATTTAATCAGCCTTTTTTTAAGCCACTTCATCAAAACCTCTCATAATGAGGGTGGGGGAACGGATTCCGACAGCTGGTTTTTTGCCGTCGGATTCTGTTCCCCCCCTCTCATTTTTCTTAGCAGTGAGGTTCAAATACTCAACAAACTTTTGTTTTCCAGTTGTCCCCTATAGCCTAGTGGTCTAAGCACTGACATTTAACACTTTTGGGATTTTGACGACCAAAGTTCAAGTCCGGGGTCATGTTTTTTTTTTGTTTTTTTTTTATACTTTTGGGATTTTGACGAAAGGTCCCGGGTCATCGTTTTTTTTTTTTTTTTTCATACTTTCCTATCATGGTTAAAAGGCAAAAGATATTCTTTAAACTGATGGCAGTTAAGCTCCATCCACAAAAAAATTTAATCAGCCTTTTTTTAAGCCACTTCATCAAAACCTCTCATAATGAGGGTGGGGGAACGGATTCCGACAGCTGGTTTTTTGCCGTCGGATTCTGTTCCCCCCCTCTCATTTTTCTTAGCATTGAGGTTCAAAGACTCAACAAACTTTTGTTTTGCATTTGTCCCCAATAGCCTAGTGGTCTAAGCACTGACATTTAACACTTTTGGGATTTTGACGACCAGAGTTCAAGTCCCGGGTCATCGTTTTTTGTTTGTTTTGTTTTTCATTCTTTTGGGATTTTGACGACAGGTCCCGGGTCATCATTTTTTTTTTTTTTTTTTATACTTTCCTATCATGGTTAAAAGGCAAAATATATTCTTTAAACTGATGGCAGTTAAGCTCCATCCACAAAAAAAATTGAATCAGCCTTTTTTTAAGCCACTTCATCAAAACCTCTCAAAATGAGGGTGGGGGAACGGATTCCGACAGCTGTTTTTTTGCCGTCGGATTCTGTTCCCCCCCTCTCATTTTTCTTAGCATTGAGGTTCAAATACTCAACCAACTTTTGTTTTGCACTTGTCCCCTATAGCCTAGTGGTCTAAGCACTGACATTTAACACTTTTGGGATTTTGACGACCAGAGTTCAAGTCCCGGGTCATCGTTTTTTTTTTTTTTTTTTTTTTCATACTTTTGGGATTTTGAAGACAGGTCCCGGGTCATTGTTTGTTTGTTTTTTTTTTTCATACTTTCCTATCATGTTTAAAAGGCAAAATATATTCTTTAAACTGATGGCAGTTAAGCTCCATCCACAAAAAAATTTTAATCAGCCTTTTTTTAAGCCACTTCATCAAAACCTCTCAAAATGAGGGTGGGGGAACGGATTCCGACAGCTGTTTTTTTGCCGTCGGATTCTGTTCCCCCCCTCTCATTTTTCTTAGCAGTGAGGTTCAAATACTCAACAAACTTTTGTTTTCCAGTTGTCCCCTATAGCCTAGTGGTCTAAGCATTGACCTATAACAGTTTTTGGATTTTGACGACCAGAGTTCAAGTCCCGGGTCATCGTTTTTTTTTTTTTTTTTTTTCATACTTTTGGGATTTTGACGACAGGTCCCGGGGTCATCTTTTTTTTTTTTTTTTTTTTTTTTTTTTTTTCATACTTTCCTATCATGGTTAAAAGGCAAAATATATTCTTTAAACTGATGGCAGTTAAGCTCCATCCACAAAAAAATTTAATCAGCCTTTTTTTAAGCCACTTCATCAAAACCTCTCAAAATGAGGGTGGGGGAACGGATTCCGACAGCTGTTTTTTTGCCGTCGGATTCTGTTCCCCCCCTCTCATTTTTCTTAGTAGTGAGGTTCAAAGACTCAACAAACTTTTGTTCTCCAGTTGTTCCCTATAGCCTAGTGGTCTAAGCACTGACATTTAACACTTTTGGGATTTTGACGACCAGAGTTCAAGTCCCGGGTCATGGTTTTATTTTGGGTTTTTTTTCATACTTTTGGGATTTTGACGACAGGTCCCGGGTCATCGTTTTTTTTTTTTTTTTTTTTTTTTTTCATACTTTCCTATCATGGTTAAAAGGCAAAATAAATTATTTAAACTGATGGCAGTTAAGCTCCATCCACAAAAAAATTTAATCAGCCTTTTTTTAAGCCACTTCATCAAAACCTCTCAAAATGAGGGTGGGGGAACGGATTCCGACAGCTGTTTTTTTGCCGTCGGATTCTGTTCCCCCCCTCTCATTTTTCTTAGCAGTGAGGTTCAAATACTCAACAAACTTTTGTTTTGCACTTGTCACCTATAGCCTAGTGGTCTAAGCACTGACATTTAACACTTTTGGGATTTTGACGACCAGAGTTCAAGTCCCGGGTCATCGTTTTATTTTTGGGTTTTTTTCATACTTTTGGGATTTTGACGACAGGTCCCGGGTCATCGTTTTTTTTTTTTTTTTTTTTTTTTTTTTTTTTTTTCATACTTTCCTATCATGGTTAAAAGGCAAAAGATATTCTTTAAACTGATGGCAGTTAAGCTCCATCCACAAAAAAATTTGAATCAGCCTTTTTTTAAGCCACTCCATCAAAACCTCTCAAAATGAGGGTGGGGGAACGGATTCCAACAGCTGTTTTTTTGCTGTCGGATTCTGTTCCCCCCCCTCTCATTTTTCTTAGCAGTGAGGTTCAAATACTCAACAAACTTTTGTTTTCCAGTTGTCCCCTATAGCCTAGTGGTCTAAGCACTAACATTTAACACTTTTGGGATTTTGACGACCAGAGTTCAAGTCCCGGGTCATCGTTTAAATTTTTTTTTTTTTTTCATACTTTTGGGATTTTGACGACAGGTCCCGGGTCATCGTTTTTTTTTTTTTTTTTTTTTTTTTTTTCATACTTTCCTATCATGGTTAAAAGGCAAAAGATATTCTTTAAACTGATGGCAGTTAAGCTCCATCCACAAAAAAATTTGAATCAGCCTTTTTTTAAGCCACTTCATCAAAACCTCTCAAAATGAGGGTGGGGGAACGGATTCCGACAGCTGTTTTTTTGCCGTCGGATTCTGTTCCCCCCCTCTCATTTTTCTTAGCAGTGAGGTTCAAATACTCAACAAACTTTTGTTTTCCAGTTGTCCCCTATAGCCTAGTGGTCTAAGCACTGACATTTAACACTTTTGGGATTTTGACGAACAAAGTTCAAGTCCGGGGTCATGTTTTTTTTTTGTTTTTTTTTAATACTTTTGGGATTTTGACGAAAGGTCCCGGGTCATCGTTTTTTTTTTTTTTTTTCATACTTTCCTATCATGGTTAAAAGGCAAAAGATATTCTTTAAACTGATGGCAGTTAAGCTCCATCCACAAAAAAATTTAATCAGCCTTTTTTTAAGCCACTTCATCAAAACCTCTCATAATGAGGGTGGGGGAACGGATTCCGACAGCTGTTTTTTTGCCGTCGGATTCTGTTCCCCCCCTCTCATTTTTCTTAGCATTGAGGTTCAAATACTCAACAAACTTTTGTTTTGCATTTGTCCCCAATAGCCTAGTGGTCTAAGCACTGGCATTTAACACTTTTGGGATTTTGACGACCAGAGTTCAAGTCCCGGGTCATCGTTTTTTGTTTGTTTTGTTTTTCATTCTTTTGGGATTTTGACGACAGGTCCCGGGTCATCATTTTTTTTTTTTTTTTTTATACTTTCCTATCATGGTTGAAAGGCAAAATATATTCTTTAAACTGATGGCAGTTAAGCTCCATCCACAAAAAAAATTGAATCAGCCTTTTTTTAAGCCACTTCATCAAAACCTCTCAAAATGAGGGTGGGGGAACGGATTCCGACAGCTGTTTTTTTGCCGTCGGATTCTGTTCCCCCCCTCTCATTTTTCTTAGCATTGAGGTTCAAATACTCAACCAACTTTTGTTTTGCAATTGTCCACTATTGCCTAGTGGTCTAAGCACTAACATTTAACACTTTTGGGATTTTGACGACCAGAGTTCAAGTCCCGGGTCATGTTTTTTTTTTTTTTTTTCATACTTTCCTATCATGGTTAAAAGGCAAAAGATATTCTTTAAACTGATGGCAGTTAAGCTCCATCCACAAAAAAATAGAATCAGCCTTTTTTTAAGCCACTTCATCAAAACCTCTCAAAATGAGGGTGGGGGAACGGATTCCGACAGCTGTTTTTTTGCCGTCGGATTCTGTTCCCCCCCCTCTCATTTTTCTTAGCAGTGAGGTTCAAATGCTCAACAAACTTTTGTTTTCTAGTTGTCCCCTATAGCCTAGTGGTCTAAGCACTAACATTTAACACTTTTGGGATTTTGACGACCAGAGTTCAAGTCCCGGGTCATCGTTTTAATTTTTTTTTTTTTTTCATACTTTTGGGATTTTGACGACAGGTCCCGGGTCATCGTTTTTTTTTTTTTTTTTTCATACTTTTGGGATTTTGACGACAGGTCCCGGGTCATCGTTTTTTTTGTTGGTTTTTTTTTCATACTTTCCTATCATGGTTAAAAGGCTAAATATATTCTTTAAACTGATGACAGTTAAGCTCCATCCACAAAAAAAATTTAATCAGCCTTTTTTTAAGCCACTTCATCAAAACCTCTCATAATGAGGGTGGGGGAACGGATTCCGACAGCTGGTTTTTTGCCGTCGGATTCTGTTCCCCCCCTCTCATTTTTCTTAGTAGTGACGTTCAAATACTCAACAAACTTTTGATTTCCAGTTGTTCCCTATAGCCTAGTGGTCTAAGCACTGACATGTAACACTTTTGGGATTTTGACGACCAGAGTTCAAGTCCCGGGTCATGGTTTTATTTTGGGGTTTTTTTCATACTTTTGGGATTTTGACGACAGGTCCCGGGTCATCGTTTTTTTTTTTTTTTTTTTTTTTCATACTTTCCTATCATGGTTAAAAGGCAAAAGATATTCTTTAAACTGATGGCAGTTAAGCTCCATCCACAAAAAAAATTGAATCAGCCTTTTTTTAAGCCACTTCATCAAAACCTCTCAAAATGAGGGTGGGGGAACGGATTCCGACAGCTGTTTTTTTGCCGTCGGATTCTGTTCCCCCCCTCTCATTTTTCTTAGCATTGAGGTTCAAATACTCAACCAACTTTTGTTTTGCAGTTGTCCCCTATAGCCTAGTGGTCTAAGCACTGACATTTAACACTTTTGGGATTTTGACGACCAGAGTTCAAGTCCCGGGTCATCGTTTTTTTTTTTTTTTTTTTTTCATACTTTTGGGATTTTGAAGACAGGTCCCGGGTCATTGTTTTTTTTTTTTTTTTTCATACTTTCCTATCATGTTTAAAAGGCAAAATATATTCTTTAAACTGATGGCAGTTAAGCTCCATCCACAAAAAAATTTTAATCAGCCTTTTTTTAAGCCACTTCATCAAAACCTCTCAAAATGAGGGTGGGGGAACGGATTCCGACAGCTGTTTTTTTGCCGTCGGATTCTGTTCCCCCCCCTCTCATTTTTCTTAGCAGTGAGGTTCAAATACTCAACAAACTTTTGTTTTCTAGTTGTCCCCTATAGCCTAGTGGTCTAAGCACTAACATTTAACACTTTTGGGATTTTGACGACCAGAGTTCAAGTCCCGGGTCATCGTTTTAATTTTTATTTTTTTTTCATACTTTTGGGATTTTGACGACAGGTCCCGGGTCATCGTTTTTTTTTTTTTTTTTTCATACTTTTGGGATTTTGACGACAGGTCCCGGGTCATCGTTTTTTTTGTTGGGTTTTTTTTCATACTTTCCTATCATGGTTAAAAGGCTAAATATATTCTTTAAACTGATGACAGTTAAGCTCCATCCACAAAAAAAATTTAATCAGCCTTTTTTTAAGCCACTTCATCAAAACCTCTCATAATGAGGGTGGGGGAACGGATTCCGACAGCTGGTTTTTTGCCGTCGGATTCTGTTCCCCCCCTCTCATTTTTCTTAGTAGTGACGTTCAAATACTCAACAAACTTATGTTTTCCAGTTGTTCCCTATAGCCTAGTGGTCTAAGCACTGACATTTAACACTTTTGGGATTTTGACGACCAGAGTTCAAGTCCCGGGTCATCGTTTTTTTTTTTTTTTTTTTTTCATACTTTTGGGATTTTGAAGACAGGTCCCGGGTCATTGTTTTTTTTTTTTTTTTTCATACTTTCCTATCATGTTTAAAAGGCAAAATATATTCTTTAAACTGATGGCAGTTAAGCTCCATCCACAAAAAAATTTTAATCAGCCTTTTTTTAAGCCACTTCATCAAAACCTCTCAAAATGAGGGTGGGGGAACGGATTCCGACAGCTGTTTTTTTGCCGTCGGATTCTGTTCCCCCCCTCTCATTTTTCTTAGCAGTGAGGTTCAAATACTCAACAAACTTTTTTTTACCAGTTTTCCCCTATAGCCTAGTGGTCTAAGCATTGATATTTAACACTTTTGGGATTTTGACGACCAGAGTTCAAGTCCCGGGTCATCGTTTTTTTTTTTTTTTTTTTTCATACTTTTGGGATTTTGACGACAGGTCCCGGGGTCATCTTTTTTTTTTTTTTTTTTTTTTTTTTCATACTTTCCTATCATGGTTAAAAGGCAAAAGATATTCTTTAAACTGATGGCAGTTGAGCTCCATCCACAAAAAAATTGAATCAGCCTTTTTTTAAGCCACTTCATCAAAACCTCTCAAAATGAGGGTGGGGGAACGGATTCCGACAGCTGTTTTTTTGCCGTCGGATTCTGTTCCCCCCCTCTCATTTTTCTTAGCATTGAGGTTCAAATACTCAACCAACTTTTGTTTTGCACTTGTCCCCTATAGCCTAGTGGTCTAAGCACTGACATTTAACACTTTTGGGATTTTGACGACCAGAGTTCAAGTCCCGGGTCATCGTTTTTTTTTTTTTTTTTTTTTTCATACTTTTGGGATTTTGAAGACAGGTCCCAGGTCATTGTTTTTTTTTTTTTTTTTCATACTTTCCTATCATGTTTAAAAGGCAAAATATATTCTTTAAACTGATTGCAGTTAAGCTCCATCCACACAAAAATTTTAATCAGCCTTTTTTAAAGCCTCTTCATCAAAACCTCTCATAATGAGGGTGGGGGAACGGATTTCCCGACAGCTGTTTTTTTGCCGTCGGATTCTGTCCCCGGTTTCTATTTTATGTGTTTAATCCCCAAACTTCTACTATAGTAATGTTATGGGTATTAAGTATCATGGTATGACAGTGCCTCGGGTTAAAGAGACGCTTACTAGCTATCTCTCTCGACGTCATCATTACCCCGACGTTATCCACCAGCCATCATAAATAATAGATCATTATTATTAGGCAGCATTGGTGGGTAAAATATATAAGGTATATAATTATATATATATATAATATATACATAAATGAATGTGAGGATGAATGTGAGGATGTCAGCACTGACTCTATTCAATAATTACTATAATTCAATAGAACTAAACTATACTAGGGAAGGTTTCAAGAAATCGTTTCTCCTCTGCATCCTCTGGGGGACAAGGGTCGCAGCGCTGCCAGTTCGGTTGTTTCCTGCTGGTGGGCACAGAGTGATATATATTCTGATGTAAAGAAAAATAAAGATAAAATATGTCTGTTCTTCTGAACGCTCCGCTTTCAAAAAAAACGAAGAAATAAACTATTCAGCGGCTTTCCAGAGGTTTATTCCTCACCGATCTAATGTTCCTGAGACTGCTGGGCGGGAGCAGTCTCAGCCTACTAAAGCTCCTCGCAGCGTAATGTGCTCCAAAACAGAGCGTCGCCATTCGGGCTCATCCACAATCGATAGGGACCTAGGTGGTGGCCGCAGTCTAGCAGTCTCCGAGGAGGGTCGTAGGAACTAAGCTAGTTAGAGGTAGGCAAGATCTGAGGACTGTCGTTATCTCTAATGAAACTTAGACAAGAAGTCCTGATGCTGAGGTTATTAGGCTTCTGAGGGTTCCTCCCCGTTCAGGGCACCGAGGTGTCAGCGTCCCCTTACAATCCTCCGAGGAGTGTCGTAGAGCGCTCAGTTTGGTTGTTCTCTGCCGGTTCGCCGCTTCAAGGCACTGAAGTGACTGTTCAGTTGTGGTGGACACCAAGCAGGCTTTGGTTATGGAGCAGGAAGTACTGACACTTCTGCAAAAAGGAGCTATGAGGGGTTCCTCCTCCTAGAAGACAGTCAGGGTTTTAGGGATGAGGGATTGCGTCCTATTCTAGACCTGCGACAATTAATCAGCAGGTTTCAGAATCTCATATTCAAAGAATGCTTACTCTAATATGATTGTGTCACAGATTCAGCCCAAGGACTGGTTTGTCACAATAGACTTGAAGGACGCCTACTTATCTTTCCATCCTCATCACAGGAGGTTCCTGAGGTTTGCTTTCGGGGGCGAAGCATACCAGTATCGGGTTCTTCTATTCGGCCTAGGTTGCGCCAAGAAGAGTGTGCTCCTCCCAGCTCAGAAGACCACTTTTCTAGGTGCATTATAAACGATTCGCCACCGCTGTGGAACAGTTTCAGACTGTTGGGTCTCGTGGCAGTTGTCCTTCCGGACAACACACTGATGGTCTCGTATATTAGAGCAGATATCCTGTTAGGAGGCAGGGGCTGAGGCCCGGGGATTGGAGACTTCACCCCGAGGTGGTGGAGCTTCTTTGGGAGAACTTCGGTCAAAACTTTGCCCTATGTGGTGCTCCTTGACGCATCCAGCTCCGCTTGGACTGGATGCGATGTATTACTATTAGGTGTGGTTGAGGCTACACCTGTACGCATTTCCCGATATCTTTGCTCCCGGGAGCTACCCTCTTCTGGAGTTATGGATACTGTGGGCTTGGCCTCTGAGGGGGCCCAGCTCATAGATTCAGGTCTCTCGACTGAGATCGTGGAGACCATAGTCCAGTCTAGAGCTCCCTCCACGAGAAGACTGAAAATGCCTTGAAATGGAAACTGTTCTCTGCCTGGTGCGGAGAAAACCTTCTGAATCTTGCTATCTGCCCTATGGTACAGTACTTGACTTCTGCAATGAATGTTTCTTTGCTGGGTTATCTCTGGGGAGAGATCCTTATTTCGTCTTCTCCGGGGTACATGAGGCTGAGGCCTGCACGTACTTGGATTTGCACCTGGTATGGTGATAGTCTTTCTTCACCCCAGGCTGGGTTGTATTCCTAGGTCCCTACTAAATTTGCGGGTCATTTGTGCTGCAGGCCTTCTGTCCTCCACCTTAATACCCCATATCAGGAAAATCTAAACAGCTAATGAGTAGTTGATGCTATCTCACTTGCTTATGAAGCGGCCGGACAGCCTTCACCTTTGGCTGTCCGGGCCCATTCTACCAGGAGTATGGCTGCCTCTAAGGCTTTATTATCGGGGGTTTCCCTCTCCGTGACATCTGTGATGCGGCAGGCTGGTCCTCACCGCATACATTTGTTAGATTTTATGCCTTGGATCTTGGCTCCACTCCAGGGTCTAGGGTGCTTTCTTCTTAGTGGGCGCATTGACTTCACACAGAACAGGCATTTGTCATATGGCGTCGTGGGTATAGGGTTCCCACCGCGTCTCAACGCAGCTCGAGTTCCCTTAAAAGGGAACGTCTCAGGTTACATATGTAACCCTGGTTCCCTGAGAGGTCATAGGTCATATTTGCAGTAAAAAACTTGAAATATAAATTCTCAGAAAATGCATTTAATACCAATATATTGAAACGTCTGTTTATATATCCATACCCTTAATAAAGGAGTCCAGACATTAGAAAAATATCAGTCTACACACATGCGTTTTATATTTAATATGAGAGAAATACACACTGCGCAAACCAAAAGTAATACCCACCGGATGAAGAAGGGTTGGCTCTCCTCAGAACATAAAATATCCATTTTATTAAATTTTTCGTGTTCGCATTTATGAGGAAAAAACAATGTTACGGACGTGACAGTTCGGACGTGACCGCTCTACTGCTTTTTCACAGAGACCTCAAACAGAAAGCACAAAGCATTTCTTTGAAAATGAATTTCCTTTGTATTCATTTCTTAATTTTAATCAATGTTTCATCGACCAATTGCCTGGATTTATTAAATAAGAAGTAAATATAGCATACAATAGATAATCACGTCACGGAGGCGCCGGCGCGTGAACTAGAGCGTGTCTCCTAAATTAACCAAAACTCAGCGTATAAGGTAGCCTACTTGCCTCACAGACCTGAAAAATATATCTATATTGAAATGCCTACTTTTAAACAGAACAAATCGAAAAGAAAACAGACTGCTCTCTGCTTATATAATTCCAAATGTGCATTTCTCTATGCTGCATTCACTACTTACTGTGAAGATGGTGAGTCAGCATCGTCAACTTCTTTGCAGCCGACACTGACAGAAAACACTTGTTTATTAATAAACAATTAAAATGTCTTTTTGCTATATTTGACATATTCATAATCATTACTTCATAATAATACATTACATAATCATATTACTTAATCATCACTGTCATACCATGATACTTAACACCCATAACATTACTATAGTAGAAGTTTGGGGATTAAACACATAAAATAGAAACCGGGGACAGAATCCGACGGCAAAAAAACAGCTGTCGGAATCTGTTCCCCCACCCTCATTATGAGAGGTTTAAGGCAACTAAACAACCAAGAGAAATATAGCCTCTGTCTACCAGTGATGCGCTGGTCAATGTATAAACAACCCGCACCCGACCAACGTTTTCAACTAACCCTCCCAAATATATATATATTGTAGGCTACCCGACCATTTTTAAAAAGTAGTAAACGCTCATCGTAGCGTCAGCAGGTCAACTGAGAGAAGGCCCACTTTTGGAAAAGTGTGAAAGCCCTTAGGAGCGCAAACTGTCCTTTTTCTGAATGCTGTAAGATATAGCCTAGTGTTATGTAATAAAGGCTTGATTTATTAATTTATTTAGTTTCATTTTCTTAACAATAAAGATGCTGCATGTGTTTATCCAGTCTAATCGAAGTGTGCGTCTCTCCCCCAACTTTCCCAAAAAAAATCCCACTCCCTCTCAGAAAATACATAAAACTGACATTACTGAGCTATGCGTTTAAAAGTAATTGGCATCTTTATTTCAAACGACCCGACCTACCGTGACCCGAATATCATGAAAAGTATTTTTGGTTGACTCGTAACCGCGCTCATTTTGGATCAACCCGCGCATCACTGATGTCTACCTCGAATGTAACATTTGTTCTGTACATCAGCATCGAGGGAATAACATTATAATCTCGTTCACGGCATGTAGGCTACACAGGGACCGAGAAGACACCGAATTAAACATAAAAACAGCTCTCATAATAATCACAAATACACTTACATTTCTATAAATCAGTTTTTATGAATGAATGGCTTGCTCTAACTGTTGCTCTGGTCTTCGTCAACAACACGCGCTTGCACTCCCTGCTGGTGAGGTTGATTAACAGCAGATTGAGATTATGCTCGGTAATCTACTGCTTTTCCTGCAGTTCCTGGATGTCAATGTTGAATTTACTGTCGAATTTGAACCACTGAATTTGTGGAAGCGAATTTGTAAAGCGCAATAAAACGCACCCGAAAATTGCCTGTTGAATATTATAGGTTGTATTTTTAAACAGTTTGAATATTTTGGAAGTGAAATATGAAAGGTGAATATGGATTATTGAATTTGTAATAATGAAAATGAGTTTGAAATGTTTTGAATTGAAATATTCACAATATTCAACCATGTTGAATTTGAGCCAATAAAAAATGCAAGTCCTAAAAATACAATGCATTAAAATGCAAGCATGGTTAATGCAATGCATATTTTTTTCAAGTAGTGCAATTCAACAGGCTTTTTCTTTCAAAAACATTTGTCGTTAATTTACTTCCATACTATGGATTTAAACATTTGGGATAATGCAAGTACACAAGTCAGCAACATTTATAACATTGCTTTAGTGGTTTTTGGATATTTTACTCCAAAATGTAAACAAAATTGCAGGGACTTACGGTTTTGCTGTTGCTATTGATTCTTTCAATATTGAGTTGATTTATATATGTAATATTTTGAACATTGCCCTCAAGCATTTTAATGCTATTCCATAAAACAAGTTTTTTTAAAAGACTGATCATCAAGCTGAACATCATGTCACACTTTTCTGTTGTTCTGTCTGATGTTGCATTTTCAATTCTAAGCAGTCCTCCAGCAATCTAATTATATTAGAGCATAGAGAATATATCATATCATCTTATTTTTTATTTTTGATGACCCTGACAGACAATCACTCATAAAAACTCATAAAAACCTGTGACTTTTGAATTTTAATATTTACACACTACTGTTTGCCATTATTTCCAATTGTGAAAACCGAAGCGGGCAAATTGCATAATCTCATATTCTGATAAATCATCCTCGGCGACATATCAATCGTTACAGGGTTATTCTCTGAAGATTTTGCATTATTATTCATTGATCCTGTTGTATTTAAAATAAAGTCATCTGCTTGATAGAGCTCGGAGGGCATTATCAAAAGGAATGATGGGTTTGTAAATGAGTATGTATGTATGCGAAGAGAGAGCCCTGAGGGAACCCGTGAAAGCCTCCAGCTCTTCTCTCTGTACAGAGGCGAGACATTTACAGGCAATATCCAGATGTGCTGCAAAGATATATCCCTTTGTCATTACAGAAAACTTCAGTGTATTGGGCAATATTCCAAACACACCCTTGACATTTCATATCTACCGCGAGGATCTCAGAACAGACGTATGCGGGAGGAAATATCATGACATCGTACTCAGCATATTATCCACCATGCATTGGGTGATCCGTGTTAACCGAAGAAAATTGGGATGATATTAAATATGCATGTGGGAAAAGGTCAGAGGTTTGATAGTTAGATATTTGCTTCAAGGGTCACTTCCGCAAAGTTCTCTCTGTGATTGGCTCCATCCCACACACTCGGTATCCGAATCAATAAGGACAGTTACAACTGATAAAGGAGCGTGACACACTCAGAGGCCATATCACATGACCTCAATCAATAGTCTGGAATGCGTAATTCACCACTGAACCACCCACCATGTTTTTCAATGATGTGAGAGATACTAGAGACTGAGATGTATTGTATTTAGCCAAGTGGAAACAAGAGGAAAGGAGAGAATGAATCATGTTAATAATTAACAATTAGTAAACGGTACAAATTACTGCAATTAGTGGAAAATGAATGCACAAGACAAACAAGCTCATCAGCAGGAGCCCCAGTTTTACAGAGGTACACACTGAATCGCATGAATTCAGGCTAAAATTTGCATTTCAACAAGGCCCTCGATAAACCAGAAGAATAAAACTGATTTATTTATTTGATGATTTTTCAGATTGTATTCATAAACGGTTTGTTCACAGCATAGTGAAAACACTTTTGCTGTTATGCATTATGTATGCATTCTTACTGGCAAGTTTGTTTGTAGGCTTTCCTTGACAGTGAACAATAAATAAAAAAATATTTTCATTACTACATTCTTCTCTAAACTCCTTTGCAATATGTATAATGTTCTTTTTTTCTCTTATTAAAATACATGAAGTATCTTATTAACCTTAGTTCATGTTTATTAGTTAGTGCTGTCAAAGGCCATTTGTAAAGCAAAAACTATTTCTGTTGGGTTGTGGCTTGATTCCCCTGTGTTGTGGCTTGATTCCTTTAGAAAAAAAGTAAGGGCAAGAACTAATACAAAAATAGATGTATATCTTAGGTAAACCTATGGAGAAATTGTGATAAGGAATTAAAATTGTGTACTTCACATTTTTAAAATTAAGGTGATAAATAATTATATAACTCAATATGAATTATTTGTGTAGGCTATGTCATATGTAAACTATTGTAATAATATCCGATATGTGTATACCTTTAATCATGTATGTTTTTGGAAATTGTAACTGATTGTTTATTTTGTATGAATCAAATCTAGAGAAAAGTGAATTAATTATGTAGGCATAATAAGCATAGGCTTCAGCCTACACCTTTTTCAGTTATGATGTATATTTTTTTCTTTACTATGGAAAATTATCTGTGAGGACCGAAATATATTTTTGTTGAATTGAATTTAAAAATTCCACTGTGTTGTTAACTTATGCTTGCTGTAGCACTGGGCAACCAGCAAGCAAGTGTCCAAACAATTGTGCGTCTGCTGTCTCTATACATCAGGTGTGTAACATCACATCTTCACTGATACTGGTAACAGCCACTGATATTACATTCTTTACAGATAAATAGAAGTTAATCCAAATAAAACAGGAGTGCGACCACAAAAATATGCATATGCATTTAATAGTCACACTACTTTTTTTCATCTTGCATCTTTTAGTTGTGTGTCCACTCACACAAGACGTTCTTGCACGTCATATAATGTATGTTTTTTTTTTTTTTCAGAATGTTGGGAAGTTCTTTATCTTCCACCATAAGTGCCTTACTGTTACCCTGATTTTTGGCTGTTTGAAGTCTTTTTTTTTTTCATTGTGTAATAAACATTATGCAATATGCTGTTTTCTATGATCTTACTGACCCAGAACATTTAGCAGGGGCAGTCACATGTGTATAGTGATATGTATTCATGGATTATGGTCATTTTACAGTGACTTCAAAGTTTAGTCTAATCAAAATTGATAGTCAGAAATAGCTATTAAAATTTGGTTTTAGTTTGGATAATGCTATCAACAAGTTCTCACTTAAACATGCATGCAAAAATAAAACCTGAATCATTAAAAAATATCATAACAAGCATTTCACACATGCTCATGAATTATGCTTCAGTGTAAATAAAAAGTTATTAGCCTAAGGGTGTTACACAATACTTAAAAAACATTTTTTTGTTATGAATTATAGATAAGTGTCAAGAAGTGTACTTACCCCTAAAGTCTGTAAAACAAGCAACAGACTTGAGTACATTTGAGTCTAACATAGAATGAGTGATGGCCTCACCCTAGGACAAAAAAAAAAAACCCTGGTGTTTTTGTTGCTTTGAATTATTTATGAGTTATATGGCAATCTTGTCTTTTGAACGTAATCAAAGCAGGGTGTAATTATCTCCTGGAGAGGACCTTTCAACATAGATTTAGGGCTCTTACTGGGAATTTGCATTTATAATACTTTCCCCCATGCTGAAGAGTAGTGAGGTCTTACCTGTCAGATATCCTGGAGTGCAAGGATAAAGAAAAATATAATCAACTCATCAACAAATCATAGTCAATATATTTATTGGATGTCTGCAGTGAACAACTTAACAGTGCGCAAAAAATCTGATATTGTGCTGAAACTTTCACTCAGAAAAAGATTTATATTGCTTTCTCAATTGTTTTTAGAACTTTATGCATGACAATAGGGATATGCTGGAAAATGTGGGATAGAGAGGGGGAATGGAATCAGGACATGACCCAGGCCAGACTTAGTCCCAGTGAGTCTTATTTGTCACTAAAAAGTGAACTACTTTCGGTTGCAACTTTTGTTTCATGCAGTGCATTTAGATTTGATATATAAAGATCCAATAATCCATGTGTATGAATAATTTTTTTATCGGTGTTAATGCATTGTTGAAACCAGGAAGGTAATTTCAAGTTCCCAGCATGATTTAGATGTGTAAATATTGAAAATAAGTGCTATTTTTGATTAAGGTGAGAAAAGGATTTAAGAGTGTCTGTTATGTTGAAGGTTTGGGCTTTACCCTTGTGGTGTAGAGTGGAGCTTGCTGTGCTTAGATATTCTCAAAAAGCAATTACTGTTGTCATTGACACCAACAATTGTCATTGTGGCCAGTCTCTTCCTCCTTGTGCTTCCTGTTAATGCAACATGTTGCATTTGTTAAAAAAAGTTTCAGAATAATATTGTCACAGTCACCAGCTCATTCGCCAACTATGTAACCTGCACTACACTTCCCAATCATCACCAATCCCCTGAGTACTGATTCCCTGCACCTGCACTCCCTCGTCAACACATGCAGCCTATCAATCTCACCCTCACATCAGGTTCTGGTCTCATCAATGGGGGGCTTTTACACTGGGCTCGTTTGCTGCGGTTCGAGCCCGGGCGCGATTGTTTCCGTGGATTTCCAAATTTGTTTCCCTGATTCCATGCGCTATGCGCGAATACACTGCAGGCTCACTCTCGCTCGTCTTATCCAAGGTAAATCATCAATACCATCCCATACATGCGTTTTATTTAACTAAATACATAATAATCAGCTAAAACGCATGCGCAGGTCACTCTACTTCCTGAACAAGCGTGCACCCGAGTCCGTGCTTTCACATTCACGCGAACCGCGGCACGGTTCGGGAGCAACCGAACTCAGACCACCTCCTCCAGGTAGTCTCGGGTTCGGTACCCCAGTGCGCACCCGGCTCCGCATGACAGCGTTCACATTAGCGATTTTTCATGCGAACCGTGCCCCGTTCCGAACCAAACTACCAGTGTGAAAGCCCCCTGAGACTCCTTACCTGAACACTCACCTGAGATCGTCCTGTCTTCTCGATCCAGATATGAAGTTCGGATAATTTTACTGACTCTCTTGTTCGATCTCGTTCATCAAAATGAACTAATCTTTTTTCGAGTTATTTCGTTCATTTAAGGGGGTTTACTTTTATACTTGTTTATTATGTTATAGGCCTACTTTTAACAGGCAAATTCCCTGAACACATCCACTTACGCAATCTTGATCATATTAAAGGTGCTCTAAGCGATGTCACGCATTTTTTAGGCCAAACATTTTTTTGTCACATACAGCAAATATCTCCTCACTATCCGCTAGCTGTCCGTCTCCTGAACACACTCTAAAAAAACGCTGTCTCTGTAGACACCCCAGGCTCCACAAACAGCAACAAAAACAGACTGGACTAACCCGCACCACGAAACATAACAAAGTGTTCAAGCCAATAACCGACAAGAAGGATTTGGGGGTGGGGTTTGGGTTGTTAGTGCGCGGATGAGGAGGAGGGAGGGTCTAGCTAGCCTCCGTTTTGTTTGGCAATAGTTCGAACGTCAACAAGAAGTGACGTCACCCAGGATCGCTTAGAGAACCTTTAAGAAATCATTATAATGCAGTCAAAAATTATTTACAGGGAACATAAATAATAGGCTCTATGCACGGTGACGTATTTCCGGTGAATTATAAGGATGCTTGGTTACTTCCGGCGATCGTAGAGTGCTATGTTACCAAAGAACTTCTACTCTTTGGCTTTTCACCTTATCCTACAGGAACGTTAGTCACAAAAACAGACACCGCTCATTTTGTTGATGTTTATTTGCTTTATTATATTAAATAAACATAAATATATACAAATATGTAAAATGACATCTAAACGTATGAAAGTATCGTTTCAAATACGGGAGGACAGCACCTCTAGCCACCACTGCTGTGTGCCACAGTTTACAGCATCTGCTAAATTTAACACTTTTCTCAGTTTCCACACGTTTCCTAAAGACAACTGAAATACAGAAGAGGTGGGTAGCTAATATAAGACGAGACCATTTTACAGCTACAAACCAGGAGTGTGTAGCTGACATTTCCAAAGTACAGACCTGATCGAGCCGCAAACGCCGGCCAGATGCAGATGTCGGAAGAATGGAGCTGTCCCGGTGCTTTTTCATTGGAACAACTTTAGTCTTCCAGCCCCATGGACCGGAGTTTGGGAAAGGGTAGAGCGACCAAACACAGACACATTGCATACCGAAGCCACATATGGATGTGGAATATTTGGACCACGATTTGTGGCCCTGACTTAACCTGACACTTTCAGACAAAATTACAAACACATTATATGGCAAACATTTATACAAACGTGACAAGCCTGCTGCTGACTGATCGTAAACAATAATAGCACAATGTTAGCCATACTAGTTCAGGCTAGCTGACTTTACCTTCATAATTGCAGAGATAAGACGACACATAAAACTTGGAACTTTGGAACCTTCATAAAACTTGGAACCTGTGGTGTTGTACTGCACATCCGTACAATTCTTTGCATATCATTGATAGTAAATTTGGGCGACTCCAGCAAACAACGAGTAAAATCCGACGAATCTGCCGATAATCCCGTTTTCCTCCGCTTTAAATCTCCCCAACCGGAAACTGAAGAGCAGCCTTGAGTCGAATGCAGAAGTTACTCGTGCATAGAGCCTATTACTTTACCTTCCGAGTCTTTCGTTCATTTGTCACGTGACAGACGCAATGAACGACTCATCACCTGTACAGAGTTTCCACTTCAGTCATCGCCTAGGTCTTCATCACCTCTCATCAAGTCACCATCCTTTTACCGTCGTCTGGTTCCCGCTGTTCTCCCATCACTCTGCTTTTTACTTAAATAAACCATTTCACTTTACCATCCATCTGTTCCCTTCTTGTGTGTGACAAATAAGTGCATTATTGCTTGCTAGTAAACCGCAAAAGATTAATTTGGGTTAGATTGACATGTCTAATTGTAGGTTATTAGAGTAGACTTTACATGCAATTTAATTTCCAGGATTTCAATGTTTGGAAATGCTGTCGATGTATTAGGTTTTAAGTTTATTAAATGTACTTTAATATTCAGGCAAGTATGTGGGTTGTTTAAGCTGTGCTGAGCATTAGGAAAAAGAAAACAGGAACATTGTCCTGTATAAAAAGGAATTGTCACTTGACAGTACTTTTACTGGAATATGAAACTTTGTTGTGCTTGGGGAGTAGTTCAGAAACTTCTCAGACAGATAAATATTTTTCATAAGCTGCGGAGTCATTTCTAATGCATTTTTCTCCCCATGAGGGCAGTCAGTGTGTCTAAGAGTGTTAAACAGAGTTTGCACCTCGCTGGTGCTAAACAACGAAACATAATGGGAAATCACACCGTCTCTGAGAGATTTCTCAAGCCTCTGAGATAAGCCTCCTCCATAACAACAGATGCCGTCCAATTGTCCTTAAGTTATTACTGAGAGCCTTGGAGCTCATCATTAAAACAACAAATTGTCTGTGCCAAATGTCATTATGTAGGGCATTTGAAATAGACAATTCTCGCTTGTTCTCAGTCAAGCTCTTGTAGTGGAATCATGACTTCTGAAATCTGTCAAAATATCACGCAAAAAATGATCTTGGTATGTCAACATCAGCAGCTTGTCTTGCAATTTAGACTATTTGAATTAGTTCCAGTAGATAAAAACATCTAATTGGATTATCATTACCTAAACTTCTCACTTTAACAAGGTTATCCATCAAATGCAGTTTAATTACCTCAAAAGCAAACACTAAGAGGGCTGACTTGCAGCAACGTGATCAGAATGGTTGGGGTGGCTAGCCGGTGTGTAACGGCGGAGACGTGAATGGCACAACTGACTTCAATGTTTTATGGATGAGTTCCTCAGGGCTCCTAGGGAATATCTGTCTAAGCACAGCTCCTCAAGGATTGAATTAGTCTTTTGATCTACTAATTGATTTGGAAAGCTAAGGAAAAGAAACACTGGAGTTTTCAACTAGCAAGCGTGTGAGAAATAAATCACTTGTGGCTGCTGGCCGAAAGAAGCCGTGGGGAAAATGAGATTCTTTTCACCTGTTTTTCAAACTGGTCTACGGATACTTCACAGCCTTACTCATTATGATGAATATTCAGAGTTTGTCATGATGATGTATGAATGTAATTTCCATCGTTGTATATTTCCAATGTTGTTTATTTGATTTATGTACTGTTTGATTACAATGTTTGGAATAACAAAACCCAAATAAACAAAACCATCTGACCTCACTCTTTAGATACTGCCATCTCCAAATGTATTTACTCTCAATGTGCACAGGTTCGTATTAAGTAATATTAATCATTTTACAGGGCAGACTTTAGAAATTTGCATGCATGTGATGGCATATTGAAATGTGGATTGATGGAGCAAGTGAGTGTGTGATGATGACACAAAGCCCTAAGAGAACCAGAAGTGATTAATGAGGACTGAACGCAACTCACACCAACCTTACACACCACACAGGTCTGCAAACTGGGTCAGACTCAAGTGTAATACTGGTTCGGGACAGACGGTGAGTAGAATACTAAAAGAGACATTTCACCCAAAAATAATAATTCTGTCATCATTTACTCACCCATGTCATTCAAACCTTTTAGGCATTCATTCTTAGCTTAGCATGCCTGTAAGTTGTGTATAGTTTTGTTCCTTTGCTCCATTTATGCCATTTCTCTATAAAGCTGCTTGGGTTTTCTCTGTAAAGCTGCTTTGGTTTCTTAGTAAAGCTGATTTGGCATGTGTACTGTGAAAAGCACTACTAAAATGAATAATTCACCATATTTTGTTGCAAAATTTGTATATTAGAATGAAAGACGCTTGTATCTAAAATCATTTGAACTCCCCTCCCTCTAAGGACATCCTGGTAGGAAACATGCAGAAGCAGAATGACCTGGTCAACGCAAAGCTGCACCGCGCGCTGCATATTTCATGCATTAAGCACAAATTGCTAATTTTGGATGTCTCGGCTCAGTGAGTTCATGGTTTTGAAACTGTATTTAAATTCTGATCACATCAGGGATGCAATTAATCATTGCATGGTTTTAGGGTCAAACTGATGAATATTTAGTTATCTATATAAAATTGCCTTGACCTCTCTTGCCATAACTTTCATTTAATTATTCTAACCAGAGCAGAGGCTTACCTGATATCCCAGGCCACCACCTAAAGAGGCATCTGCCTCTCCGCTGATTCATAAATTAGATTCATTGTGCATAAAACTTTATCAGAGTTCTGCCAAATTGCTTGATATGAATTCATCTTAATCTTATTTGCAGTTAAAAGGGGTTTATTCTTCTCCCAGTCTAAACATTTAAAAGGATGATATTTCTATTTGTGGGCCCCCATTGAATGGAAATTGATTTTGTTGTAATTTGAACCTACTTCCAAGATTTTGTTAATATAGACTTAAAAAATCTTTGCCTGGACAAAATCACTGCTTTCCCCGAGAGACAAAACAGTGTTGTAGCGCTGCCACGATTTTACAAGTCTCAGTGTCACTTGTCTACACAGCAATCTACATTACGTTGTGTTTAGAACTCTGCAATTTATAATGCAACACATGCCGAGCTGCTAATAGACATTGTTTTTGCCATCCAATAGTTTTTCTAACTTATCTATAGAATTTCTCAATGACTTAAGTCCACGATGAGGCCAGATGTACATACTACAGTGGAAATTAATAGTTAAAATGATCATTAATATGGCTTATTTTGAAAAGAAACTAAGATACAAAATATGTGTCTATAAAGTATACAACAGCAATGCATAATTGATGAACCATGTCTAAAGACCTGTTCACACCAAGAGCAGTAGCTATAAAATAACTATAACGAACTAGATTAGCGTCCACACCAATGGACGATAAAGTTTGGTTTATTATGAGTGTGTGCTGCCATTATGCTGGCTGTATGCTCGAGCTCTTTAAAGCCGAGTTTCTGATTGGCTCTCATTTTTTAGCTGGAAAAAAAATTGTTCTGAAAGTGATTCCAATGACATCGTTCCTCTTATAGAATAGATTGATTATTAAAACTTTATAGTTATCGTCCTTGGTGTGAACAGGCCTTAAGTGGCAGCTTTAAATGAACATTTTATGTTTCATCATTTTTTTTGACAGCCTTACATTGTCTGTTTCGAAATTGAGCTTTCTTTTCTTTCACTTTCTCATAGCTGAAATTGATATTTTTCCTTGGGACTTTGATAAACCCATTTTTGCTGCAGCTTCATTGTTTTGAAATTATGCATTTTTAAAAAGTTTTTGAATAATAGTAAACCTGATGACATAGTGTCACTAGACCCTTTAAATGAAAAAATGCTTAGTAAGTGAGATTAAGCTCATATATGTTAGATGGGTATTGATCGAAGATTGGCAATATAGAGCAATTACTCGCCACTGGACAAGCTGAAGCTTGATCTATAGCTCTGGTTTAACTGTGCCCGATCAATGCCTGTGCACAGCAGACACATGCATCATAATATTCTGACATTCAAAAGTCACAGGGCAAGAATGGAGTGCCAGTCTCAGAGACTGATGATAAAGCAAATATTCACCAGAAAATATGTTGTGACAGCAGTTTGACAAACACTTTTCAAAAATTGATCCTGCATGTCTGCCTATTTCTCCAGGGTATATATATGCAGAGGAGGCAAAACAGGAGACCTGGGAATATCATATTTATTCAGTCGGAATGTGGTTTAATAGAGGATGAATATATAAGCATGCTACTGTTGAATGCATGACTATCAATTCCCAGTAGATATGTTCTCTACGACGGAGAATAATGTGTGGTGCAAAATATCAAGTCATCTAAATGTTTTCCACTGCATGAAATTTCCCATTTGACTACCATGGACATTTGTGACCTGATTAGATGGTCCTAAAAAGCCCCAACAGCTTTGTATTTAGATGCTCAAACGCTGCCAAACCAATGATATGGAACAGGCATCTCAGTAAGACATTGATCACAAGCAACAGCTATCAGAAGCATCCTGTGTTCCCTCCCCCTCTATTCTTCTTATCTTCTCTTAATTGCCAGCCGTCTTCCCAAATCATTATTCAGCCCAAAAGAGCAGAGCAGAGCAGACATGGATCAGATATGGTATCCTACGCACTCTGCCAGCCGTCATTCTATGTCATCACTTCCTGTGTACGCCCTGCTCTCATTAGAGCTCAGTCCTGCCATTGTCTTCTGCTGCTGATCCACCACTTGCCCATCAGCTGCACACAGCAAAATCAATACCCTTCCTGGAAAAGCTTGAAGGGTCCATTCTATATCTAACCCTTATTAGTGCAGCTACTGCCCATGACATTTACCATATAAGACCTGTGTCCATTTCAATGACCCTCAACCTTGTCCAAACCCCCTGAAAACAACCCACTTCTCACAGTATCGCTCCAAAACTGTCACTGTTGCTATGGCAATGCCTGTTTCAAGATAATTGTTGTGTTGTGGAAACCAAAAGCACCCAAATAGCCTACATGGGAAAAGATACAAGCACCTTTTGCAGCAGTAAATTATTGTGGGGGGATTCAGGAGCTTTGTAGGCAAGGCAAGGCGAGGATCTAACAAAAATTCTAGTTTGATCAAACTATTGCTTGGAGAAAAAAACTTAATAAAATTAAATAAATAAATGATTTAAATTACTGTATTTTATGACCTTCCCACGAGTGGTTTGAACCTCAGTTGGCATTGTTGAGAGCTTACTCTTTTGAAGACTGTTTTTTGAATTTTTTCTTGCATCTTCCAATTTCCAATGAAATACTTTTACATTTTTAAACTCAAATAAAAAGATCTCAAAACATAGATCAGCCCAAATACAAATGTGAAAAGAAAAATTGATCAAGGAAGCACAAAAAATACAAACAAGAGAGATGTGCCTTAATAGTTGCTCAGCTCAAATGGAGTTCTGTTCTTACAGTATATGATCACAATCACACTGTAGTTCCATACATTGGAAACAAAATCTTATTTTTAGAGCCAATAACTGGTGTTTGATTATCTGAAAGGTATAGAATATAACACCCTCATGGTTTTGACCTTTCCAGCCTTTGATTGCTGTGATTCCTTTGACTTTGAGTCTTTATGCTATATTCTGATAGCATATAGTCATCACTGTTCAATGAGCTCTGTGAGTAGATAGCCTAATGATTTCCAAAAACCAGAGTGACAAGAACATTGATAATTTGATACTTTGTTCTTGAATTAGGAGCTGACCTGTTTGGATGTCTGAGATTCTGCCTGCATGCTTTGTCTGATAGGGATCTTAAAAGGGCAAAACACTGCTGATTGGATCACCAGTCCCTACGGTGAGTTTTAATAGATGTTCTGCTATTTTTTTAACTCATGGTGATTATTTTCAAACCCAATGGTGAGCTATTTGGATGCCCCTGTATGGTTTTGAAAATGGTTGCAACAAACCCTTAAAGGGATAGTTCACCCAAAAATGAAAACTCACTTCCTATCAACTATCAATCGCCGTCATGTCGTTCCAAAACCATAAGACTTTTGTTCATCATTCATCATAATAAAGCATTCATATCCCTTTACAAGACTTGGTTTAAACCACTTTATTCATTTGGATTTCTTTAGTGATCTCTTTATGAACATTTTGAAGCATCAGAGTTTCCTTTCAAAGGTTTTTTTTAACCTATTCATTATAGGTTTGTTTTAAATAGGTTTGTCCCTTAATGATGTCTTTAAACATTTGTTATCAGTTTCATCAGTTTCAGATTATGTTTCAGTTAAAGAATTTCTGCAGCCTAGAATTTCTCTAACACTCAGGGCAAGGAGGATTGCAGTCATATTGGATTGAATACTATCTCAACATAACGTTGACTAAGTTGGACATATTCAGTCTGCAGTTTGAGAAATTTATCATGAGAAATTTGTGGTTGCTGTGTTACGTGCAATCCAGTCACACACAAATGCATTTCTATTAGACATTGTTAAACAATAATTATCATGTTTTATCATGTTGCACTAATCATAAGTGTACCATCAACAATTAAATGTAATGATTTGCATGAGTGATATTAAGCCATTTTGTGTAGTGTGTCTGCAAAAAAAAGAAAAGTTGTATTGCCTCGGATAATGTATTGATGGAGACTAAATTAGTTTCATTGTGTGACAACACATGCTGGCACATTTTCCCCATAAGATTCATAATCTCACTGTGTGCTCTCTCTGGACAGAGTTATTTTGGGCTCTGTGAAAGTGAAAACTGAAGTGGCAAAGAGAGATGTAAACGGCTAGCTGTTCACTGCTGTCAGTTTCGTGGCTTTCTCATCCTGTGCACTGTTTGTGAGTAATTCCCATTGAGCAGAATTCATAAAACAACAGTTTTATGTTGACTGTTTTTTTTTTTTTCAAGGTTCCCCTGTAGGTGATCGATCTGTTCAAGCACATTGCAGTTATTATGCCTAAATTGCATTTTATTTGAGTCGGCTCTGAACAAGTCCCCTCTTGGTAAACAAATAGTGGCTTTTCTTTCAAACAAAAACAAAACAAAAACATTTAGCTTAACAGGTATGGATGTTAAGATGTCTGTGGCTCAGTGAATTTACATCAAACCACATTTAAGCAACATAAAAGGTCTTTGTTCAATAAATGCAGACAGTTTTAAGATAAGTCCTTATGAGACATCTTTTCTGAACCTCTTAATTTTTTTTTTTAATAATAGTGTATAGTAGTGCACATAAGCTAGAACAAAATACCCATGTTTAAGCCCACTGTCAGACCAATGGACAGTTTTGTTTGTAACCTCTGACCTACATATTTGCCCTTCTTTGAAAACTTTAAAGTGTCCCTCAGAAAGCTGTCCTTTGAAGGCTGTTTAGAGGAAGAACATTGATTGACTGGGTTTCAGAGTCTGTGAAGTAGAGCGTGCAATGAGGCCTCAGATAATGTTTAGTTCATGTTTTAAAGGCAGTTTTGCAATCCTCGTACAGCTCTTGTTGAGGGGCTATCAGCTCACTGCAGGCGGATGGATGCAAGAATTCTCACATAATATATCGAAATCAATCAATGCGAACATAGATAGGACTATAAATGTTCCAAAAAAAACTGGGTAACCGTTATAAAAAGATAAATGTAATGTTGTACACAATTTTAGCTTTTTTTTTGCCTTTCTGTGCGAATGTTCGAATATTACATCGCAGCACTTCTGTCTCAATTAGGATTGGTGTTGTAGCATTTCTTATTTGTCAGTCTTAATAAAAGCATCTGTTAAGTTATTAAATGTAAATGTTATGCTACTTTTATAGCACTTCTAACATCTTGTTCTTCTTTTTCCAAGAATCTGTGTTCTTATCATTTTGAATCATTGATTCAAGTGTGGGTATTTCAGTATATGTTCACCTTAGCATAATTGCTCAATTTTTAATGTAATATCTTATATTTAACTATCACATTATTAACAAAGTTTTTGATCTCTTGAGCTGACTGGCTAATTCATATCAGCTGTTTTCTTGCTGTTTTGTGTTTCTTGTTTTGTATTTCTCAGGTACAGTTCCACCTCTAAAGAGCTGCACTTCAAAATGATTATAAACAAGACTATAATTTAATACAAAACTTTAATATCAGCCAGTTTTACGGATCCATTATCATGTGTCCTTATCATAAATTGAATGCAAATGTAGTACTTGACGGGCACCACATCACTAGTCATTCTAACCGGACAATACGTTTTGCTGTGCTCCTCTGCCCTTTTCTGTTCCCATGGTACCCATGTTCACAAGAAACCTAGCATATGTCAATCTACTTCTGTAGGCATGCCAGAAACGCTAATCGATTCTAACTTACACTAGAGATAGACATTCTCTCTGGAACTTGAAATATAAGAGGTTCGAATAGAGGACTAGGCACACCTCTAAGAGATGTATATACTTAGAAGAAAAATGAAAAGGGCCAACTATATATATCCTGTAGGCAATTTTCATCGGCTTTAAAGAGGCATCTGCTGTAATCAGTCATATAGGAATCTTCAGTCACGTAGGGCTCTTTTTTCTGTACAATATGTCTGATCTAGTGTGGCATGCACTCAGTATTTATTTATTTTATTTTATTTTATTTTTTTACCTGACAAAGTCTGCATTTGCACTATTATTTTCATGATTATTATTACAATATTGTATTAGTGTTGTTATTATTATTTTTCGGGACTTGTAATGGAAACACTTAATACAAATAATAATTTGCATTATGTTATTGTAATTTTTTTATGATTAATTTGGTTATTGTTGATGTATAAGTGTTCCGTTTCATGGTTTTGGAAATGGAGAATGCCTTTGTAAAGATTTTTTTATCATATGAATTGCTTAAAAAAATAATAAAAATAAAATAAAAATAAATAATGACTTGAAATGCAAGAAAACGCCCATTATTCTGTTCATTACAAATATCTACTTATTGTCAAATAGCTACAATTTATGAGCTGAATTGTGAAGAAAGCTGTAAACACACACACACACACACCCTCGAGCCTGTTTGCTTGGGAAAAATGAAATATGAGGCACCTCTGTGAGTCATGGTAGTTTGAAGCTGTGAGGTATTTACAGGGGGGTCCACTGCAGTGATACAGAAAGCTATGACCTTTCCTTTAAGAACAACCACTAAATCATTGTCTCTGTTGCAGAGTTTCTTAGCTGGCTAAGACAGAGTGGATGGCTATATCAAGGGATCTGCCTCGGTGCCTTTTGAAATCTTTTCCATTAATTGCAGGGGTGGTGGATGAAAGGCCAGTCACCTCTGTCTAAATAATCCTGGATAATGAAAATTCCCTGACAAAAGCTGTAGTAAGGGATGATGATCCAGTGCCCTAGAGTACAGGTAAAAATACATTCAAAGCACATACTTTTATATTTATATTTTATGTCATTTTTTCTCACCCAATGTTAAAATTATTTTTTCTATCCCTGATGACTTTAACTCACCGAATGACATGCATTTGAGCTAGGACTCTTGGTTTATCCAAACAGTGTAAGAGGTGCTTGAGAAACCCATTTGGAAAAAATACATTATTTTTGTGATTTTTTAGTTGATGATGCTAATGCTAAATTTACAAGCCTTAAAAAGAATGGCAACAGATGAACTGACAGCTTCAGTGTGTATATATATATATATAATAAAAAAAACATGTTAAATTTACTATAAAAAATGGCCCCTGTGGTTGAAATCCACTGTAAAAACAGAGTTGTTCATAAGTTAATCATCATAATTGGCGGCCTGTAAAATATGGCCAATGCTTCTGTATGATGCACAGGATTCAAAGACCATCAGGGTAACACACGGAACTAAAGTAATCCAATAAACATTAAATAACATCAAATGTAACACAAATCCCCTAATGGCAAATAACCCAAAAACACAAAAAGTAGGATAAACTAAATTATTTCATAAACTATAATATGTGATGTGCCATGCAGGGACACTGTTTTTACTGTTTTTCACTGTAAATTATATGGTAATAATCATTTTTATTCCCAAAAACATGTTTGACAGAATCTTACAGGAAAATTACATATAATTCATAGCATATTTTATGTGAATCAATAAACAGGTACTTTTAAAGTGTTCTTCTGTAAAAATGACAAACACGTTTTACTGTGTGGGTAGATAACATGTCAATAATTTTCCTGTAAATTATTTCAAAGGCCCGTGCGCACCAATAACAATAACTATAACTATAGTTATTGTTATTGGTGCGCACAGGCCTTTGAACCAGTAACTACATGAGTGGTCACACACAATAATGTTCAATTTCCTCCTTAAATAACAAACTAAGAAAATGCAGCATTAATTCTCTTCACACCAAGGACGATAACTATAACGATACCGACAGAGTCCACACCACAACTATAACTATAATGGCAGAAAGAAACAATATCGTTGGAATCACTTTCAGAGCGATTTTTTTCCCCTACCTGATAAAAGATAAAACCATTGACAGCCAATCAGAATCCATCCAGCTAAGCTCGAGCATTTAAAGCGGCAGGAGGTAAAACTGCAGCATGCGCTTATAATAAAATGAAATTTTCTCTGTAATCAGTGACCCTTAATAAATACATGCTGCTTTATCATTAGCTGCATTTGTTTGAAAGCAGGTGAAGTCAACTGGCGAGCACTTCTCCTCGTCTCACAGCGCTATGGGGAGGTCTCTGACACACACCTTCCCCAGTCATGCCCTGTTAGTTCTGCCGTGAGGCAAAATAGAGGGAGACACATTGCATCGTCCAGGGGCCCCGTATCCTCTCTGGCAGCAGCTTTTTTTTTTTTTTTTGGAACTGTCAGGTCGGTTGAGCTGGGCAGCAGCAGTACCTGTCTCCCCCCTCAGTTTCGTCCCTCTCCGCCCTCATTGAGGATTCTGGTGCTCACCTGACAGGGCCTCTGCAGGGGCCTCCTGCCATCTGGCCTCATCTGCATGCTGGTGGACAGACAGCCAATGAGACTCTCTGGAAGAGCTGGGCTTTAATGTTGGTGTCTCCAGCGACTGACTCCAGTTATATCTCAGACAGCGGGGCTATAAGAGCTAAAGCGCTAAATTGCTCTCTGGAGATCCTCGACAGTTTTAAAAGGGAAAACCACTAAGAAGCTCTGCAGAGACCTGCCATCTTGGTAAAAATTAATTCCTGTCTAATCAAGCCAGCCAATAAAGCATATAAGCAGCTTAGTCAAGCCCTTTTCATTTTTTAGCTCTTAATGTGGCGTATAGATATTATGTAAATAAATATTTCTAGTTTTTGTTCTGGGAACGGGGACAAGTATGTCACTGCGTTGTTCTTTTCAGCTGTTTCAAAAAGTTTCCAGAAGTTTGAAAAGTGCAAGATCTGTATACGCAGCAAGTTGTTCTTGTGTATGCTGTATTTTTAAAACATTTCGATGTTTTGTCAGTGTTCCGACAGCCGTCACCGTTTGGCAGAGACCCTAGTAATGAGTTGGTAGTGTTGTAAATGAATCCCGATACAAAATCCCATGACGTCTCTTAAAAGAAAAAAAAGATAGATGTGTTTTGTGTGTTTTTTTTTTTTTTAAGTTACAGTAAGTTTTCGTAATACAATGACCTCTTTTGTCTCAAAAGATCAGATCATTTTTATTCATCGATGCTATTTAATGTCATTTAATTAAATCTTCTGAAATCTGTTTTATTTTGTAAGATAATTCCACATAAGTAAGCAGTGTCTCTTGACTATGGAAACAACATGGGAAACAACACAGCTCTTCTATTTTTAGCAAGGCTGCATTAAAGTAACTGTAAAGAATTTACATTTAGAATGTTACAAAAGTTTTCAATTTTTTTAAATGCTGTTCTTTCAAACTTTCTATTAATCTAATAGAAGACTCCTATATATATATATATATATATCTATATATACTCCTCTTTAATATATCTCGGTTTCCACAAAGATATTAAGCAGTTTTAGAAACTGTTTTCAACATTGATAATAATAAGAAATGTTGAGCACCAAATCAGCATATTAGAAAAAATGTGGAAGACTGGAGTAATGATGCTGACAATTCAGCTTTGCCATCACAGGAATAAATTACATTTTCATATAAATTAAAATAGGAATGAGTTATTTTGTAAATTGTAGTAGTGTTGCCCAATAGTACTGTTTTTTACTGTATTAGGTGAGCATAGAATTAAAAAATAATCTTTAGTGTAATTAGCATCTGTTGTTAATTGACAAAAAGGTTGTTTTCAGTGTCGTTTTTACAGTGTTTTTACTCTCTCATGCACAGCAAAAGATTTTCTCCATCTTCCATTTTCCTCTCTGTTTTCTTCTTCTTCTTTTATGCCCTCAGTAGACATCGATTGATGCCATTATCGTCGCTCACTTGTGGAACGCGAAGACCGCAGAAGTCTCCGCTCCGCTGCTTGACTGAGCGTTAACCTGTGAGTTTGACCCAGTTTTCTGGCCTGTGCGCGTAAGGTTGGTGTGAGTTGTGTTCAGTCCTCATTAATCACTTCTGTTTCTCGCAGGGCTTTGTGTCATCATTACATACTCACCTGCTCCATCTACGAGTGCTCTGGCACATTTGAATATTCCATTACCTATATGCAAATGCTCTGACTCTGCCCTAGGTTATGATTTATATGGGCTTGCAACAGACCTTCATACACATATTTCTACTTGTGAACAAATCCTCCAGGCTGAGAGAGATCACCTGCCACATTAAGGTCTCCTGAAGTTATAGATTATTCATCTTACAGCTTGTGTTATGAGCATATTGTGTGGCAGCGCAGATCAAAAGCATGGATGTACTATAAGTGTGCACCTGATAAGCGCAGAAGCAAATTAATGTTCTCACTGACAACCAATTGCCCACAACCAACCTGACTGATTTTCTTTGAGTATGATAGTAAAATACTTTTACTTATAAATTCACTTTCAAAATTGATTAAGAGATCAAAAAGACTTATTCAATCTTCAAGGAGCATTTTTTTCCACATAAAACTTGAGGAGCATACAGCTCACAAGTCTGTTGTTGAAATTACAATGGTGATGCTGACTGTTCAAATCATTTTAAACCTTTGTGACCAGATTAGACCTTTAGAAAATTTTACATGACCCTATTATGCTATTTTAAAGGCCCCTAATATTGTTTTCGAGGTCTCCTACAAAAGGTTTACATGCATCCAAGGTCAAAAACATACATTGCAGCATCACCTCTTTTCTCACAGTGTCTAAAACGGTTCGATAAGGGATTCGGCCTCTTTAAAACCCTCCCTTCCATGAATCTACTTTGCTCTGATTGGTCAGATGCCAAAGTGTTTTGTGAGTGGTTTAGCACTTACAGTGCATGTTGGAAACCAAATGCTATTACCGTATCTGAATTTCAACTCCGGAGGTTTCCTCAGCACTTGTATACATAGTAGGGGTTGCACGACTACCGATTTCTGCTAGTCGATTTCTTATCAAAACAATACTCGAGTTACTCGACTACTCGTGGTTCATTATAGGCTACTGTAAATGAAAAGACATGAAACAGTTCTTATCAATAAATATTTAGTTTTTCCAGGCGCGCCGATCTCAACATTTCAACTTTTCAGAATGTCGCAAGGGCACTGCAGGTTATCACCTCCGGCCTTTCCGTAACAACATCGAAAGTTTGGCCGAACAGCTGATCATAGCTGTACAGGGCGGCTTTTTTATTTTCATAGGCGGGCATTATGTACATTTTTTCAAACCTGTTTGGGTTTGTGCAGACAGCAAGGGGCCATTTACACAACACTGTTTTCAACTAAAACAGAATTTTTTTATGAGTTTTGGCCGTTTATTTACAATGGTGTTTTGGGGACCTCAAAACACAAACTTTAAAAGCGAGTTTCAAAGTGCAAGTTTTTGAAAACGATAGCATCATTGTCTCTGTGTAAATTATAAAAAGAATGCAAATTTCTAAAAATGTTGATGCCATGCGCATGCGTATAACGTGATCAGTCTATAGGCAACTACTGGCATGACATGCATAATACAGCGTTTTTAATCGTTCCCATGGATTCGTATGAACAGGGATCTTTTGACAACATAGTCGCCTTAACGCAAAAAAAAAAATTTAAAGAAAAAAATCGGCTCAAAATCAGCTCTTTCTTTTTGGAGACAATGGGCCCTATATCACACACCCGGCACAATGCAGCGCCAGGCAAGACACGAGTGTTTTTTGCTAGTTTCAGCCCGAAGCAGTTATCATTTTCGCGCTCTGCGTCACATTGTTTAAATTGCAAATGCTGTTGCGCCCGTCTGTGCGCCCATGGGTATGCTGGTCTCAAAACGAGGCAAATTAAATATATATTTTTTGCAATATTTTTTTTGTTATTTAACGCAAAAAATGTACCGCGTTAGTAATGTGCGCCTATAGGCGGGTCCACAATGCGTGCGCACTCTGCCTATTAAACACAGAGGGACGCACATCAGCAAGCAAACATGCCAAATATAAAAAATAAAAGGATTATAATGGAAAAGGTTATTATTGTGTACATAAAGATATGGTGGAATCTGGCTTGTCCTGTATATGGTCTGCTCGCGCGCTTAAACCTCGTGCATGAGCAGAGCTTAAACCTCGTCCCTTTGCTCTCTGGAGATGTGTTCAGTCTTTCCACTATCAAATTCCGCCATGTAAATAGCGAATCCGCCATGGCACGAGCGCAACTGGCATTTAAAGGGAATGGGAGATGAGACTATGATTGGTTTATTGCATGTAAAGCCCAAAACACACCCATTACTCATTAAGAGAATAGGGACAACCCTTTTAGACCATGCGCCTGGCGACCATTTTTCCTGTCGTTAAACTAGCAGTGGATTCGGACACGTCCTAACTGCACTTGCGCCCTGCGCTTTAGACCAAGCGCTTAGATCGTTAAAATAGGGCCCAATAACTCTTTAAATCTTTGAAACTTAATGGGGGCACTTTAAATTGTGCATAACTTGGTTGGGATGACACATTTGCTATGTGACACCATTTAGGCCACAGTGTTTAATCCAATTAAGCGATTTGAAGTAAAGGAAGTTACTGAGAGCCGAACAGAACTCGCTTTTGAACACAGTGAATCACTTCTCTCATTATGTATTCTGGCCTTTTATCTCTTTAGCAGAGAAAGCAGAGAAATCAATATGGAATTAGAAGAGAGCAGAGTCCTGAATTATTGAGGATTTTAAGCTCTGGATGCTTTGAATAATATTGTTCATTATTGCAAATTAACAGTCACTTGTCTCTTCCTTTCACTCATGTTTTGCAGCCTTTTAATAATTTTAGTGAACAATTTCTCATAGAATTGCAATACTCTACTTTTACAGAGGTACACAGGGGACAGCAAAGCTTTACATGCACCCACATAAAAATACTCTCAGACATGACCTTGCTAATTAATACAGTTCTGCTCAACTTCAACAGGTTGTGTTCTCTCTGTGTTCATGATGTGAAGTCATTAATTGGCATCTTAACTTGTTCGGCTTCATACTATCAGAAACTAATATTTTGATGCACTCAACACACTGTGGTCTCTCTTCTTTACCTATCATTGTACTGAGGAATCTGTGGGCGAGATACTGCCTTGTCATATTTTCTTGTCTTATTAACGTGTCTACACCGGACCACAACAGCTTGGCTGTCGACTGGACGCGACAAAATTAATGTTGCAAATCCATTAGTCCTTTGTGTCAAAAGTTGTGTGAGCACCAACAGGGCATCAGTCTTCTGTCAGGGATTTGTTGTGTCGTGCCGCATCCAGTGTAGACAGCATCATTGATTTTATAATGGGTTGAGTTTGCTTTTGTCATGTCGCTCACATGGTGTAGACACGTTGTTTGTTGTGACGTTTGAAGTATTCATTGCCTGCTTTACGTTTACTTGGCACTGGCAGTCCTTTCACAAACTTGTCCATTCTTAGTGAAGAACCATGCCAAATTAATTTTACTCTCTTCAATACTCAATTCTGATTCTGCAATTGCACCATCTAGCGGTATTGCATGACAACAACCGTTACAACTGATAACAGACAACTCCAATAATAACTAACTGCAGAACGCAGAGGCATACATCACAGCAGTCTGAGAGCAGCAGCGCCAGGCCAGCAGTCTCAGACCGGTGTTGGGGTGGAGCTTGTAGCATAATTAAGGGTATAGGTTTAGTGGTTGGGTGGGGTTGGGTAGTCGTTAAGGTCAAGATTATAGTTATAGTGAAGTGTAGGGTTAGAGGTTGGGGTGGGATACGCGATCGTCAGCACCACCCTAACTTCCAGTCTGACACTGCTGGCTTGGCGCTGCTGTCCTCAGACTGCTGTGACATGCCCTGGAGAGTTTAGCTACAACCATGACCTGCCAGTAGCTTTCTAGTAATCCTGAAGACCTTCATTTGCTTGTTTGCTTGTTAAGACCTTCATTTGAGCTGATTAGGGTTGGAGCTAAACTCTGCAAGACAGTGACCCTCCAGGACCGTCCCTGCTGTACACTATCCCTTAGCCTTGGCAACTACTGAATGTAGGAACCAATGCTTCTACAATATGATTCATAGTAAATGCCTAATGTGAGAAATTAGACAGTGAGAGGTAGACAGAAGACCATGTGTTATTTCAAGGTCCATATGCTGTTATGGTTAAATGGTTTTTAACCATGCATTTACCGTGCAGGTGATGCCCTTGTTTGTCTTGTCATTGTAAACTGAAAACAGATCCTGCAAATTAAATCAGAACAATTAGAACAATAACATTTTATTTTGAGAATAAACGGCTACTAAAAATGAAAATAGAAAGATACTAATGACAAATGCAAATTACTGGTCTAATATATCTGATTAAAATTTTGCATACTGTTGTCTTAGAGATAATGACAGGCCATTAAATTGAGAGTAATACAAAAAATCTAAATAATTAATGTAAACAAAAGCGGCAAACAGAGAGATCTTGCTTGCAGTTGATGTTTTAGCTTAGAAATAAATTGTACAAAAAATCTAATCTGCAGTTTTTATTTGACCCCTTTGACTGTTAATTAGGTTTAATCTAATGCATACATTTGCAATTTTAAAACAGATTTCTGTTAACATCTGATTCGAAGGTTACAGACAAACAGGGGCTTATGAAACTTTGTTTCGGTGTAAATCATTGATAAATCCATTCATAAATAAATTGCATTAAATTTAAATAAGACACGAACCATTTACAAAAAATCATTGTGCTTGTGTTTGGTGAATAACACCCTTTGACTTTGATATTTATGCGACTGAATTCATCATTGACTTTTTTCAAACATAGATCTGTTTTCTGTCTGCTCAGACTGAACCAACAATTATGATGCCATTTTTCCTCAATGTTTTGTGTTTTTTAGATGTGATGTTCTTTAGTCCTTACAATTTATGTCTTCAGTTGGCTGTTTATGCTTTCATACTGAGTTTTCAGCAACACAAAAGGGCAAGAAACCAAGCATCAATTCTTGAGATGTCAGGCTAACCTAAAAGACTTTTGAAGAGAACACAATGTATGGTATTAAGTGTAGCATTTGATTTGTTTTGAGTCATCGCTTTTGGCAGTAAAAGTGCTTTAGAATGCACAGCTCAAAAGGCCAAATTTCCATTGCTAAAGTAAAGGTAGCAGGTCGGGTGATAAAAGAAGGTTCTGTTCTGTTTCATGTATATTTCATGAGATGTTATTGTCTTTTCTGTCCATAATCATTTATATATACATTAGTTCCAACTAAACCCAGATAATTTAATATGAAGGTAATGGTTAACAGTTTTTGTTTATATATTGGCCAAGATTTTAATGACGATAAATGCCATTTTGGTGCGAAAATGTTAATGGACGAAATTTCAGTGCATTTTTTGTTACCTCATATGCTTATGGTTATTTCACTCTCTGTTACTGTTGATAATATAAAATAGTGAATTTCTTTTTTTTCCCCTCAAGGAAATCCATTACGGCTGCAAATAAAGAGATGCTTTCAGCTATCAGTAAGGCATATAGTCTCAAAGAGACAGAAAGAGAGAGATGCTTTTAATGCATTCACTTTTGCAGGCGAGTACAAAAGAAGCTTCAATGGTTGACAACAAAGTAGAGAGATTAATGTCGACGATTTAGTGACCCACCAGAGCGGTGTGTCAGTCTGGTGGAATCCATCTGACCTTTTGCATTACCATGGGGATTCAGATAATGATTCTCAGCGGGGAGTCTGAAGTGTGCATTATGTGCGCCTCTCACTTTGTTAAAGAATATAATCAGTCCTTAGCACTAGGACACAAGATGAAAAACAGATGGATGAGGGAACGAACTGTGAAGGGCAGAGGTAAATGTCTTTGACACACATTAACTGACAGAAGGTGCTCTCATCCATGCACTCAGACATAACCACACGGTAGGGCTGGCCAGCGTGACCGTATATAACATGCGGTCAACGTGTCAAGAAATGTGTAAAGATTCTCTGCTGTAGTATGCCTTCAAAAGCAGCTCATAATCATATTTATAATATGTTAATGTTAGGGACTTTTTTTAAGGCTTGTTTTTAGCCTTCGGAGTAAATGTCAAGTATTTTTTGTAGTTTTGCTTGACTTATTGATTTGTTTTCATTTTGGTTTTGAACTTCTTGCAAAAACAGTAATATTATGAAAATCAAGCGTAGCGTCAGTTCTGGCAGGTCACTCTCAGCTGACCCACGTCTAGGAATACGACGCCTATCACAGCATCCATATATAAGCTCCTTCGGTATTATCCACAGCAATCGCGTTTCTCAAGAGCTAATAACCCCCATCTCATCAGTCAGGATTTGGCATTCTGATTCCCCTTTGAATCAGACTAAATTCTCGAATTATGTTGTACATTAAAATATTGAATTAATGATATCTGCAATACATTCATGTTGGTTCTGTTCTGTTTACCCTAAGGGGGGTTATTGCTGCTCTCAAACTGTATGCTAGTTGTCAATCGTATTTGACGTTAGTTGTCCTGACAAAAAAAAAATATATATATTTCTAATATTTAAAAATTGAATTTATTCCTATAATGGAAAGGCTTTTGGGTGTCACATGATCCTTCAGAAATCATTAGAATATGCTAATTTGGGGCTAAATTATCAATTATTATTGGTGCTGAATTATTAGGAATGGTGAGCATAATAGACGCAAAATCATAAAAAAACCCATCTATTTTTCTAAACTTTTGACTGATAGTGTATGAGATTTTAGTCATAACCACACATCAACTGCATCATGATATGCAGTTAAAAGTCTCTTACTGCTGTTTTAGGAAGGGCACTCCCACTAATTGTGAAGTATTAGTTTCATGGCTGGGTGCCTGTGCCCCTTGGTGAGGCTGATCACACCCACTCATAATGATGAGATGTTGAACACCCGGCAGTTGACCTGGAGCAATGCGTAATCTGGCGTGCTGTTGTTGTTCTCTTTGCTCTGAGCTTGAGGCAGTGGCACTGCGTCAGAAAACCAGCTTTCTCAGAATTTCAACACATCAACTTTCATTGACATTGCTTTTGGCAACATAAAACACCCAGAACAAAAGCAATTTTTCCATTTGCTACCTTGCCACTCTTATTAGAATCTCATTTGCATTTTTCTTTTCTTTTTTGTGGAGTTGCGCATGCACTTTACTTAGTCACCTCTGAAGTAGGCTATGCATGAGTGTAACATTCTGCAACAGATTTTGATGGACAAGTTTCCACAGTTCAGTTAGAAATGTCCACACACTATCCATTCTTAAGTATATCAATGACTCTGGTCTGTTCATTTAGCTGTAATTTCTAGACCTAATAATCTTAGACTACATAGCTTTATTTACACCTTTTGATTTTCAAAATAAACTTTTATTTGTCTGTTCAGTAGTCCCTATGTAAAAGACAAAATATTGTGCTTCATCTAAGTGATTAAACTTTGAAAAGGTTTGACAGAATGCAAATTCATCTCTGCACAAATAAAATGAGCAACACTTTATGTTTTACTACCAACTTGGAATTTATCATTAATTACTTAGTGTAAAGTTTTTCTCAATCTCGCGATTTTGGGGCACGTGAGTTAATGAACATGATGTATGATGGGATACACTTATCCTCAAATATGCTCAGATGTGGTATTAGATAGTGTGGAAAAAGCTCTTACCAATGTGGATATAGGGACAGGCCCCATATTATGGTCCTATAAAAGAGATATTCTAAATCAGAAAAATTTATAAAATTTGTTATTTGCTGATAATATTCCCATTATATCTTAATTGCTGACACTGGATCATTGAGTCAGTAGCTATGTTTGCATTCAAAGTTACAAATGTATGCACACAATTGGATACATTTGCACAATAGCATAAAACAGTTGAGAATAAAGCGCCGTTTCCATCCCATGCGTTCACTTCCATGGGAAATTGCCGCAAAGTATCTTTAATAAAATTGGAAGTTGCTGCAATCGGGGAAGGCACTGTGCCACTATTTCCCTACATCATAAATGACTTGCGCCTCAGAGCGCGCAGATGAAAAGCAATTAACGCTGTGCGATTGGTCCGTTGGTTAGTTTAGTTATCCAATCACATCCTTGTTAATGATTTTTAACATAATTTTGTTGTGCATCGAGAGTTTTATATTTGGTAAATGTGTTTTCAAAATTGATCTACCTCAATTTAGAGCTTGTTTTTTTTATGCATATTTTTTAATTTATGCGCATCTTGGTGTTTCCATAAAAAAAAAAAAAAAAAAATGTAATTTCCCCTAGTGAGTTGGACTTGACAACAAGAACAGTCTGATTCACGAATGAATCATTTGAGCTAGTTTTGTGTACCAAATAAACAGATTCATTGAAAAGATAAAACAAAAAATCTGGAGTCAAATAATTCAGACATGACATGTCATTAATGCACCAAGGAGAACTAGTGTTGTTTTCAAAGAAAAACATCTTAAATGTCATTGTGTTTCTCACTCAGCTATCTGTGGCTTCAGAACATATAGCACAAGAGTTGGGTGGACCACTTTGATGATACTTTCATGGTGCTTTTACTGTATGTCCTCTTGCAAGCCTGAAAGCTTCAGGCCCTGTTCATTGTGTTTGTAAAAAAAATTACAAAAGTATTTTTTTACAGTCAATGTGTTTTCTTTTGCATTCTAGTGGAAAAAAAGACATACAGGTTTAAAAGTGCTACACACTTGAAAATTGTGATTCATAACATCAAAAATATCTGACTCAAGTCAGATATTATTAAATATGACCAAACTAATCAACCTAACTTCATTAGATGACACCCAACAAAAGGCATTTGTATTTGCCACATCACGTGGAAAGAGCCCTCTGGGTAACAAGCATGTTTTCACTTCATACAGAGCATGGTAATTATTTGGGATTAATAGATGCCTTACTTTGATCACAGTTTTATATATAAAAAAAACTGGTTTGGAATTAAGTCATGACTGGTAAGGTAAGTATTATCTTGGTAAGGTAAGTATTATCTTGAAGTACGGTTTTATCATTTAATTATAGCCGCAATACAAGAATCAGTACGTTCTGGCTGCTTACATTGTTCAGCTAATGTTAGCTCATTTACCCCTATTAAAGACACCAACAGGCATAAACTGGTAATGCAGGTTGCATTAGTAGCTACCCTTTGACTGCAAATAATATTTTATTGAGACATGTCAAATTACATTTGCACTAATTACAACTGTTCATTAATATGTGCAGGGAAACAGAAAGGCCACAACCTGACAGACTGCCAAGGTTTCTTTTAGCGAATGTTCATCCGATCTATCTATCATCTCATAATGTAATGCCAGCCAATAGTGCACAGTATTGAGTAGAGAATCATGTAGTGATTTGCATTCAACCATTTAACTACACACCAACATTCATCCTCTTTTAAATTGCTTTTCCTCATTATCATAGGAAGGAGAGAGATAATGTAAACACCTTGGCTCCTTTAATTAAATGCCAGTTTAATTAAGATGCTGATTCGCAGATAATACTTTTTGAGTCCAAATCAGAGTACAGGGCAAAGCAAATGAACCATCAGGAGGTCTAGACCTCGACACACTTCAAGTTGGGAAACATGGGCAGCATAACAATGATGAAACCTGCTCAGTCTTATGTTTAACATGAGTAAAAGTAAGAATGCTTAGCGGTAGTAATTATACCAAAAGTCTAATAGAGAACCATCACCTGTACAAAGTTTTGTTATAGGGGTCTCTGAAATAATTAATTCTGATATTTTTGTATGAGTAATGGATAAATTGTTAATTTAACCACTGTCCTCGGCAACCAATATCTTGAGTCTAATCTTATTTGTGTTTGTGTGTGTCACAATACATTCAAAAACAGTAATATTGTGAAATATTATTACAATTTGATATAACTGTTTTCTATTTTAATTTGTTTTATGTAATGTAATTTATTCCTACATTTTCAGCAACCATTACTCCAGTCTTCAGTGTCACATTACAATCCCTCTTTTTGTATTAAGTCTAATGAATTGGAAATCATGTTCTGTTCCAGTGAAGTCCTGACAAAATATTGCCTGTATTAATTAATTGTGCTTGCATGGGTTGTTTATTATTTTTTAAAGGTGTGACCATGCCAAATGAATAGTCTCCAGAAAAATCAAACAGTAGCCCAGACGATAAGAGCCCTTCTGGAAGTTATAACTCAACTTTGACCCTTACCAAAGTTGATTTTGTATAGGACATAAAATGTCAAAGATAATGTCTTGGTTTAACCTCATTCCCCTACACATGTAGCCTGGCTAACGTCAGACCTCGTCTCATTGAGACGTGGTCTGGGAACCACATGTTCATTTTCTCGTATTTGAGGCGTGTTTTACGAATGCCCAGAGCCGTTTATTGGGCTCTACGAACGTCTATCAAATGCGCCTGTACGTAGCTCATAGCCAATCGTTTCAATTATACCAGATGACATGTACTGTAGAGCGACAGAAATTCGACGAGGAAGAAGACGATGGGTCATAGATTTATGTGTACACGATGGTGTTCAGCGACTATTGCTGTTTGTGCAAGACAAACATGAGGGTAGAAGGTAAATCTGCAGTGCACATGTTGATATAAACAAACTGCTTCGGTGTGTCGCATAGACGTCGTCATCGTCTTGCTGCTCCCTCCGCGTTCTGTGATTGGTTCCCTCGCTGAGGCGAAAATCTGATCCATGGTATCCAGGCTGCCTAGCAGCGTGAATAAAATCGCTCTGAGCAAGCGAGTGGGACAGGATCAGGAAAGGTCCACGAGCCTGGATTGAAACTCGGGTCACCCGAACGAAGCGCAACAGAGCAATATGTTGGCGCGCTGCCCACGAGGCTATCGGCGCTGACTTTTTTTCAGGATTCTTTGAGGAACAAAAAGTACATTTATTTGAAATAGAATTCATTTGTAAAGTATGTCTTTAAAGGGTTAGTCTTCATTTATTCACCCTCCTGTCGTTCCATACCCGTAAGACTTTCGTTCATCTTTGAAACGCAAATGAAGATATTTTAAATTAAATCTGAGAGATTTCTGTCCCTCCATTGACAGTCCATGCAACTACCGCTGTCGCTTTAAAAACCTTTTTTATGGTCATGTTTAGGTATAATTTAGTTTTATGCTCATATTCCCATGATATACTACTTCAACCACTTAAAAGGGGGGATTATTTTACTCGTTTTTGCACTGCACGGTGTCACTAATCACTGGTGTTTATAAAGCTGTTAGCAAGAGTTTCATTGCCTCTTTATGCGATATGTAGGGCCTTGGGTCCAACACTTTTTGCACAGTAGTTAAACAAAGAACATTTTCCCTCTCTCTACAATGATTGCTGGTAATCGTAGTAATTGTAGCTTCGATATGGAGTCAGATTATTAGTTAAAACTTAGTGAACTGCTTTTCATTCTTAAGTAATAGTTCGAAAGTGCAAGAAGTCATTAAAAGCCTGCCATTACAATTAGACAAGGTATGGTCTGATTCAAGAGAGCCATTACATTACTGGGCTTCCATGACAACTTATCTCCTTTTCTCTGTTATTGGCACACATATGGCATTCACCTTCTTTGATTAGGCCTGGTGGTAGGGTGCAGTGCTGCTGATTCAGAGAAAAATCCACTAAATGATAGATGATGGGTGCAATGGTGCCAGTGCCGGAAGTCAGCACGTACAGAGACATGATTGGCCGTGTCAGGGTTGGAACAGCTCCCTGCTGAGAGACGTGTTAACTGATGTGTCAGGTATTTGCGTCCTGTCTACGAGCTCGCATTAGTTCAGCCCCGTCACCCCCAAGAGCCATCCTAAGTCCAAAAAGACAACCCCCTCTGCAGTGCTTTTATGACATTAGCGATAGTGCCAGCATGCTGTTGGGTCTTTGTGGGCTGCTGCTAGCATTTTGTGAGGAGACTTTAATAAAAATAAAAATGAAAACTGTGACAGAATGCCGCCAGGAGCAAACAAATAATGAGAGAGAAAAAATTTTTTTTCTGGGGTGGTGGTGAAGTGTATGTTTACTGGAAGATTAGACTGTCCGCTGTGATCTTATATCTCCGTATCTCGCATCAGTGCTGGAATGCACTCTGAATTCAAGCAGTTGTAGCATGCTAAAAAAAACACTGAGCTTTAAATACTATTAGTATTATTATTCCCAGAACAGAAGTTACTTAAAGGGATAGTTCACCCTAAAATCAAAATTCTGTCATCAATTGTTCATTAAAAAGTCTAATCACCCAAAACTCTGATGTTTCAAAATGTTCATAAAGAGATCAAATCAAGTCTTCTAAAGAGATGTGATCACCTTATATGATTAGCTGATTTAATTAAGGCTAAATATTCACATAAACATTGATCGGCGAATATATAGCACTCAAATAAATGGAAGTTCAACCCTACTTGCTTAATGCTCAAGAACAAACACATGCGAGAATGAACGTCATTGGTTCCTGCGCATAAGCCACCCATTTACCAAAAATGTTGTTTGCTGATCAATGTTAATATATGATTAAAAGCATTTAATCTATTCATAAAGCAATCATGTCTCTTCAGAGGACTTGAAGAGCTTGGTTTTATTTTATGATCTCTTTATGAACATTTTGAACTGTCAGAGTTTTGGGTGAATCGACTTTCAATGGAAGGACAGAAATCCTTCAGACTTCATTAAAAAGATCTTCATTTGAGTTATAAAGATGAACGAAAGTCTTATAGGTTTGGAACGACATTAGGGTGAGTAATTGATGACAGAATAAAATAAAAATTGTGAACTAGCCCTTTCATTTTTGCATAAAATTTCATTGAGAGAATATGTTAAGATGTTTCTTGGTATTGCCCATTGAATTTATTGGAAATGCCTTTGTTCTTGCAGTCAATTTACTTCTCAAGTGCAGTTTTCCATTAATGGAGACATACTGTTAAATGAATCTGGAGGAAATTGCCCTAAACCTTATCGCAATGAGGAGAGAGAAGGAATTACTGAGTGAAGCAAGAATAAAATTGGTATCTTAAACCAAACTCTACCACAAACTCACATTTGTATTCACAGTTTCTTGTCAATGTTCATACTGCAGAAATACTTACTTCCCGGGATTTTATGACGACAACACTAAATGCTGCCATATGAGCAATTCTCCAGCTCTAGGCCCCCACTGGCTAGACTGTCTAGACTTAGGTCTGGGTATTAATATTAATTTTTCATTTAATTGCTATCTTCATTTGAACGATCCCCATACCGTTTCATAAAGTACAAGGCTGATCTTTTACGCTATGCTTTTTTAGTGGCTTTGTGAAAACCGATTTACTGCATGTCACTGCGTTCTGTTGAATTAACTAAAGCAAATGCATAGTTTAGGTTCATTTTTTTCATAATGTACCATGTTGAAAGGTTCCCTATATTTCCTGCCCTAATTCAGAGCCATGATGAAAGAAATCATTTTTGTGAACGCAAGTTTGCATTGAGTGTGATGTAATAAAACCCACTCAAAACTATTTTACACCAAAAGCCAATAAACATGGCACTGAAAGTCAGCTTAAAACTTCAATTCAAAAGGTCACAGGATTTGATTAAACACTCTACGTCTATGTTTGTTGACATTTAGGCAAGCCTCCTTTAGAAAAGCCTATAATCTGATGTGAGTTGATGCACTAGGTGACTGAAGATCTAACTAATTCATGCATTGCTTTTAGAAAGTTTTTTGAGGGTTGGAAGTTGAGCTGAAAACAGATATCTGTTAAATAAGTGCAAATAAGTGTAGTTGTTTATGGTGTTTTTTTCATCATATCACACAAGGTCAGTTTATCTGAGAGACTTGAACAGCAATGACATTAAAAGGAACTCCAATGGCAAAGTAATATGCAAATCAGGCCTCAAAGATCAGGGGAAATTACAGTAGCCAATGACACAAATAGAACATAAGCATACCAATGCCATAGTTTTGAACTGAAATCTATGCAAGTAGTGAACTAAGTAAATGTTTTTTTTTTATATATTCTTCAGGCAAAACCCCAAGGCAAGAATTATTTAAAGCAGAACTCATTAGAAAGCCAGCAAAGATGACAAGACAGCTGCAAGGACATCTACTAACACTGAATATTACTAACACTATTGCTGCTAACGCTGATTTTTCAACTACAGATGTCTTACTCCTCTCAGACAAACTCGAATCTGTTCACAGCACCTCCCTGTTCAGATAATGTGTCTGCAGTAAACAAGCTAACTTGAGGTTTGGAGAAGATAAGTCTTCCACCCTCAAGTAAAACGGCTCCCTTTACTTTGTAACCTCATCACAGCAGCGAGCGACAGAAAAAATTGCACACTGGGTGGGTAAGTGATCATCACGATTGCTCCTATAGAGTGTTTCACATGGCTGCCTACCATAGCTAATGCTTACTTGACCACCACAGGCGTAGCACAGTGCAATACCGCATTCATCATGTTGACATTTCATGCCAAGTTATGATATAAAATGCTAGACATGCTTAACCAACATTGTTAAATTAAACAAATGGATTAATGTTGGAGCAGTGGTTCATTGGGTAGTGCATGTGCTCCTGGGAACGCAGGTTTGAAAAGATTTGTAAAGGGTTATTTATTTGTTTGTTTGTTTGTTTGCTTGTTTATTATGTTGTTGCTGGTGTTTTTATTATTTAATTGAATAGTGTTATAACTCGTGGAGTTTTTTCTCCACTGTACTAAAGCATAAAAATACCATAATAAGTTTGCAGATATTTAGGAAGCATGGTAAGTTTACATACTTACAAAAATGTAATCATTCATTCTGAATTGCTTTTAAGGCAATGCTTTTGTGTTTCCTTGACTTGGATTCTGTCATTGGAATCAAATTAATTCAAACTAAAAAATACCAAATGCATGAATTTATATGAATGTTTGATTTAGTATTCTATATGACAAAAAAAAATAATGTGTCATGTATTTCTTTATACAGCTTTCCTTAACTCTTTTTTTATTAACTTTTAAATAATATATTGGATAGCCCTAAATCATTTTAAAATATGCAGTTTAGCAGTAAATGCGCACTATAAAATGGGACCAATTTTATAGTCAATTGCAGTAATAATGACAAATTATACCGCCTAATTTCTGTGAAAGAGAGAATATTTTGTCAGTTTTCATGAAAAATATTTTTTTTTTACACAAATATTCTATCAGGTTTTGAGCATTACCCAGTCTTTGTGTGTGTCATGTCTCACAAAGCTCTCAAAGCTGTTCATAGCTGATAGAGGGATTTTAATTGCTTTCCGTGTGTTTAATTAGGTCTGTTTGTTTGGATTCAGCTTTGAGAAGACGAAACAAAAGATAGTGGAATTCAGCAAAGAAATGCCATTTTTTCATGTTGGGTGGGGGGGAATGGGTGGTGGATTTGGAATAACATGAAGGAAATTTCTATTAGACTTTCTGTCTATCGCTATCAACCTTTCAAGGGCAAATTTCCCATCGTCAGAGAGCATGGGGGCCGCCAGAGCTGTGTTGTCTTGCTTCCTAACTCTGCATGCAAGAAAACAATAGAGTTCAAAGTCAGCTATCATCCTGGGTGAGTCCCATCCATCATGCAAGAGCACACGTGACGTCCACTTTTCTCCATTTCCTCTTGACTGAGCCCTGTCTGTCTACTGTTTATATTAGATCAAGATCATGCTAGAGATGTAGTTCTCAACTGGTTTTGCTTTAGGTCCTAGATTTTACATCAAGTGGCGATCCAACATAGTACCAACATTTATTTAGCATATAATAAGTCTTATTTAAATCAAACACTTAATTTTATTTCCATGAACACATAGGCCCAATAATATGCTAAATAACTCCGCCTCTATTAATGCATGAACAACAGCAGTAGTGTGATTTTTATCAGCCTAGCACATAGAACAAACTCTATTAGCCATATTATCAAGTGACACAATTTATTTGACGTCAACAATAAAAGTACCAAGAAGTTGATAAGCCTAAAAATTTTGACATTTTCACTATGGACATTTATATGGTTACTTGCATTTTATTGCTTGCATTTAGCATTGTTTTCCCAACCACTACCAGTTGAGAAACACGCACGCACGCACGCACGCACGCACACACACACACACAAAGGAGGTGGTTTAAAATATCATATAACAACATAATCTTGAAAGAGACCTGAAAAATCAGCTTAATAATTTCCCATTCTGTTGGATACGACAGAAGGACATAAATGTGAATAACAGGAAAATATACCCAGTTTCCCATGTCTGTTTGTCTCCTCACTCTCCCTTTAGCAGGCCACATACACAGCAGGCAGAGGCAACACTGTCTCTTCTTTTTAACTTCAAAACACCTTACTTCAAAAAGAGAAAGCGAAAAAAAAAGAAGGCATTTCAGGTTATTTCTTTAAAGAGGCTGATACGCATCTGAGTCTCAGTGAGTCTGTCATGTGAAAAATAGAGAGAAGCAGGGGAAGTTTTGCTTTGATATCTGTAATATTCTTTGAAATTTGAGGAAGATAGCAAAAGAGCTTGAGATGTTGATGTTATGTAAATAATGGCCAATCCTCAGAACAACTACTGAGTACATTGTGCTAAAAATGATTAAGGAATCAAAACAGCATGATTGTGACATGGCTTATAGCAGACATTAGTGTTGATTATACATTTTTGATACAATATTGAAGTCTGTTTTTGCTTCACCAAAGCTAAAAGTTCTTAACAAAAAAGCAACAGATCCTCCATGCTTCATTGAGCAACACAGCGTATATTGTTTCATTCCTGACAGAATCAATGTTTCTGATTCAATGATTCGCACACTTGATTCGTTCCTGAAAGAAATCAGTGTTTTTAAATGAATCAGTTGAATGTGCGAGGCAATGACTCATTTACTAATTTTATGCTGTTTTTGACTGAAACAGTTGAACAACTCATTCAGTCACTCATTTTGTTCCTGAATTAAGGAATCAGCATTTGTGGATGAATCGAGTGTTTCATTGAGTCACTTGTTTTATTCCTGGAAAAATCAATTCTTTTTAAATGAATCTGCCAAAACAAATGACTTCCTCATAAAGCCATTTATGTAACTTGCAGAAAGAGTAAAACTGTAGAAGTTCTCACCAAACACCGAATTATATAATATATTATATGATATACTGACATCCTGTGTAAATTTAGAATGAGAAAAAACGAACTCTACAAAATAGTGACGTGTGAGGAAAATTCAGAAAGCTGAATTCAGCACACCAAACAATTAGGCAGATAAAATTGCAAAGGGTTTATCCAAGAGAGTAGAAACTTAATGACAACCGAGATTTCTGGCAATTAAGACAATTAGTTCATTTGATTTACATTGCTGCAGAGTGTGGATTACTGCAGAGCACAGATGGGCATGCTGAATTGGCTTGGGCAACATGGAGTTGAGTCAAGGAACTCTGACAAACAAATATCTGGCACGAAATCGTCCCTGTTGGCAGGAGAGATAAAGTGAGACAAAATAATTTTGATAGTTAGCTTGTTGTTCTAAGTGAGAATGTTATGTGAGTTCACTTCAAAATGAAAAAAAGCAGCAGTCTATCCCATTAGAGACAAATGTGCAAGCAGCGAGATAAGAGTTTGGCTTATTTTGTTAGGCACTGTTGTCATTAAACCCTATTTACAGATGTTTCACCTTCATCGTTCTATAATCTCTAAAGCCTGAACTTCTCATTGCATACACATCTGCAGTTTCCCCCACATTGCATCCCTGTTTAATTAATGCTAGAGAATAAAACTCTAAGCACGCATACTTGGCACTTAGCACGCGTTTGAACTCGGGGTTGGGACTGATCCATATAATGACAAGCAAATGATGGTTCCAGGTCTCTCCACCACGATTCAATGCAAATGCATTCAGAGAGCATATCAACCTCAAAGGACAAGCGTAAACACTTTAAGAGCGTATCGATCTCCCTGTATCACTGGATTTAATAGGCTTTGTGTTTCTGACCAAATCCTGAAAATTTCTACCTTCATCTTCAAGCCCGCCGAGAACAGGGTTAGATAAACCCGAATCGATGTGACCTAGTACACTCAGATTTTTTTTTTAGACCTAAGGATGATGATTCTGCAGAGTCTGTGGTGTACTACAGCAGAAGTGATCAGCAGTAAAAACTATAACCTCTTTAAAGCAGTTAAGTGCCTATAAATGTACTGCGGTTGTTCACAAGCTAAAACATCCAATAATGCTGTGTTACAACTCCCCCCAATAAAATCCAGCAAGCGTTTTGTGACATTTTTAGAGAACACACACTGACAGACAACAACATCAGTGAGGTGTCTTGATTGCTTCATAACCGTGATTAGAAAACAAGATTTTCCTTGTAAAGTTAGTGAAAACACTATCTCTTACTCCCTAAAAAGTGTGTTTTCACTGCATGACTAATTTAAAGCCTCGCAGCTCCCCTCGACTGGGTGAAAATGAAGATCTGCATCACTTATAATAAACAACCTCACTTGTCAGAAAATGATGTGTAATTTTGCTTCTCTGTGTGTCACGATTTTCATGTTTTTAAAGTAATTAAAGTGCACATTGTAACATGATACTTCCTCTATCCAGCTGTACCTCTGTTCAAAGCGATGGCTGTGAAGAATCAATACGAGCTGCATATCTCAAATAAAATTGCCCTCTAGTGGGATACGCTCACCACTGTAGGTTTTACGTTCTTGGAGATTTATAATGTATTCATTAGCTTTCTAAATATGCTGGGAAATCCTGCCCAGACAGGCGTATATACAAACACTTACCCTTGGGAGCATGAGCTCATTGGGTTTGTTGTCATGGAATGTTGTGGACTACAGAGCATCAATGACAATCTCCAAGATGAACTACATAGAGTGCTAAAACCTCTTGGATTGTACTATTATAGCACATATTCACACTCCTTTCAATGGTTTCCCTCTGGGATCAATTCTTTCTGGTTCCTTTACTCTGTCAAGGTTGTGGGTGATGTGTTGAAAGAGCTTTTCAACCTCTGCGTCTTGTTAATTTTAGAAACAGTTTGTGTTTTCCTTTTGAGCTGCAGACATATCTGTACCTGAACTTTATAGCTGCACTGTGTCGTAGAACATTCTAGAGAATAAACTGAATCTTGTTCCATTTAACAACACATAAACTGTTAGCTGATCAGCAGTGTCATCCTTCAGAGAGTGTACGTGTTTTTAAGCTGTATTAGAGGACAAAGGGACTAAATTGAATTAATTTCACAATGACATTGTACTAGAGTGATTTGCCATAGAGAGATGTGCCTTTGGAGCTATGTAAACATTGTCATAATTATGTTTAATAATTATGTATAATTTTGTTTATAGTTAATCTGTGACCAAGTGAACAATTAGGAGACACAAACACACTTATGTATGTATATAAATTACTGAAACTGCACGATATTAATCCTTCTATTCAGCAAGGATGCATTAAATTGATCAAAGGTGACAGTCAGGACTGTTGTTTTGCAGATTATTTTTATTTTTATTTAAAAAAGGTCAGTTTCCATAATAATATTAATCAGTACAACAGTGTATTGAGCATGGATCATGTGACACTGAAGATGACTGCTGAAAATTAGCTTTGCCATTTTGAAATATATTTTAAAATGAAAGTTATTTTAAATTGTAATATTTCACAATATTATTATTTTTTACTGTATTTTTGATCAAATAAATGCCGCCTTGATAAAACAGACTTACCAACCCCAACCGCTTGAATGGTAGATTTCAATAGTTCCAGTCTTTAGTGTTTCTGTCGGTACGTGTATTTCAATCCAAAGACGAGATGTGTGATGCAGAATGAACGTTAGATACTTAAAAGAATTACAAAACACACTATACAGTAACATTGAATGACATTGCACCATGAACAGAAAGAACTGAGGGCTTATATACACAGACGGAATGATCAACGGAACAAGAAACAGGAGCGTAACTCAATTAGAAACCAAAAGCAACTACTGTATGTGAACAAGAACTGGGAAAATGAATCAAACTAAACTGAACATGATAATGAAACTATTAACAAAACAAGATATGATTGTGACAGTTCACACACTATCTAGTATATAAATACCGCTAGCTTTTTTTCATTAGTATAAATTTCTCTGTTTTCTGTATTGCAAGTTGGTCTTAAGGAACATTTGTAAAGCAGTTATGCACGAGTCTGGTTGTTTGTTTTGACAGCAGCATGGTTATCAAAAGCCAAAGGGTTTGTCCTTTGCCTTCCCCTCACTCTGTAATTTGTAGGCATTGCACAAATAGGCCAATTATCTTCATACCCATGATTTCAGCACAACCTTTGACCCCAACCTTCCCAACACCCATTCCCCGCTGTGGGTGACACGCACAAGGGTACGAGGTGGCAAGGGAGCAGTTCGACCTGCTAGCACTGCGGTTACAGTCATTAAAAATGTTGTCTTCATCAACATTAACATTTGGATCAACATTTGGAGTGCATTGGGTTATTGAAGGATAAGATCTGCAGAGCAGAGGATGGATGTGCTTTTCCAAATTAAACTTTAGTTCTTTCAAAAGTTTGAGTCCTTGGTTTACATAATTGGTAAGCAAATTGCAAATTCACGAGAATGGCAATGGAAAAGACAATATAGTGGTACAGATCATTAAATACTTAGATTAAAATCGCAAAACTGAAGAAAAAAACCCCCACATATCTGTGTAAAAACAAAAGAGGCTCTGATCAAAACATCCCTATAATAATAGCACATTGTTCTCAAAGTAGATAATGAAAATGTTCCAAAAATAACACAAACTTCGTTTCTATTTAAAACTCCATTGGGATTAATATGGATTGGGTTTAAATACTCATGGGACAAAGATACTTTGAACATGGTCTCGTGGGAGAATGAATACATGCCATTTTTACTTCCCTGACTGTTCGTAAGCAAGTAGAGGTTCAAACATATTATTTCCATCGCTTTCTGGCCGAATATAAACCAAATCAAGACAACATCAAACAAACAAACAGCAAAGTTTTGCTGAAAAACTCTTGGAATGGGAACGGGGTATTGGAAAGTGGCTTTGAAGCTGATAAAAGATTGTCATAAAAAGAATGTTTATTTTTATCAACTGATAATTTGTTCAAATTATTTCCAGCAAAGCATACTTGCATTCTTAAAATGACCAAAGTTGCCCTACGTTCAGGTTGTACCTGAATTTGAACTTTCACTGTTACATTCTTTAGGTGTAGTATTTAGTCTGGTGTTGGTAAATAAGCAACAATTTAGCAATACCTAAGGTTACCTAAAGTGCTTAGACTTGAAAAGAGATGCTCGGCTCACAGTTTTTGTTTTTTTTTTCATTTAAAAATCTGACAGCTTATCTGCACATCAGGCCTTATGGGATAGCAAACTGTCCAGTGGTTGCACACTTTAGAATCTCAACAGATGCTGTATGTCTTGTCAAGGTATTGTTCGTCTGTTTCATGAATACTGCATATTCTGACATCCCACTTGTTTGGCGTACTGTACTATAATCTTTTGAACAAAATCGACCTATGACCTCTGTATGTTTAACAGGGCAAGCTATTTTGGGTCGATGGCACTTTAAACTCATTAGTTCTATGGAGGCTGAATCATGCACACATGCAGTACATTCTTCATGTAGTCGACTGTGTCCTTGACGTGCCCAGACTTCTTCAGTTGAACTATTGTGTCTTAGGTTTGAGGGAGCATGATTAAAGTTCCTCATTTAAAGAGGTCTTTGATTCACGCTGATGACAATGTGATAGTCTGTGGGAATGAATAGTTCTGGCCAAGAATAAAACTGATCTGTTGATTAGATATTTTGGTGGACGCATTCCAAATGAGGCTGGTGGGGGGTTGGGGGTGGGGGACGGGACTTTGCCAGGGTGGCCAGCACATTTCGTGATTCACCTGTTGTGACACAAGGTTCTGAGGCTGAGACAGAGATCAAACCTCAACATATGCAAACAATTTTGAGTTTTAGTCTTTTCATATTATGTCTATGATTTCAGAGCATGACAATGTTATTATCCTGAAGATTATCAATCACTGAGAACGTACTATAATACATTATCACAATGAGGTCATTATGCAAATACATTGTCAATGTACTGTAATATTTTAAAATGAGCTATCAGGTGACAAAAACCCAATCTAAGGCTTATTCTTGCCAAAAACTGAACACTCTGACAGGGAACACAGTTTGAATTGTTCGTATATGTTAGCCTATTATCATCTAAAAACAGCAAGAGATAGGTGCTTTGCATTTAAACAAGACTGAGAAAAATTCACGCAATCATAACCAGCAGGGTGGACAACTGCAACTGACTCCTTACCGGCTTTCCCAAAAAGACAATTAGACATCTGCAGTTCACAACATGCTCTGGTGACATTTGAAATCAACCACAAGTAGTGCAGTTCATCAATAAAACGCGAGGCCATGCGGCCTTTGTTTGAGTGTCGTCACTTTTGATCGCTAATTATTCAAGTGTTACTTAGTCACTATACAGGAACTAGGCTACTAGTGATCTGGACCATTATTTTAAAGTGAAAAAGATGTTAGGACCATTATTTTAAAGTGAAAAACATATTTTTCACTTTACAATAATGGTCCAGATCACTAGTAGTTCTTGAAGATTGTCTTTTTTTACTCAGAACATGGTCATAAAATGCATCACTAATTACTCAGCTATCTAGTCACTCTTCAAGGACTACTAGTGATCTGGACCATTATTTTAAAGTGAAAAAGGTGTTTTAAAAATGTACATTATTTTATGTATTTAAAATAATGGTCCAGATCAGAGATCACTAGTAGTTCCTGCATAGTGACTAAGTAACACTTGAGTAATTAGTGATGCATTTTATGACTACTCAGAGTAAAAATGATGACTGATTACATCTCAGATACTAAAGAGACGCAATAATGTTCTTTATACCTAATTTGTCAGTTAGTTAATAGTTATTAATGAGGCCAATCTCATTAATTGATTATTGAATATTGCTGGAAACTATCTCCTAAATTTGATATTACTTACTGATTAGTTACGCTTGTTTTTATTAGTTAATAGTAGTAGCTGAAGTGTTAATGTAGTACTACTCATTGGTCCTGCATTACTTCCTGCATAGTACTTATTAATGACAGACCATTATTCTAAAGCCAGCTTGCCAGCGGCCATATCACCCTGTAGCCCAAGACCGGTTGCCCACTGAAGCTTGTACCTGGATGGGACACCTCCTGAAAAAACCAGGTCACTGCTGGAAGAGGTGTTAGTGAGGCCAGCAGGGGGTGCTCACCTTGTGGTCTGTGTGGGTCCTAACGCCCCAGTATAGTGACGGGGACACTATACTGTCAAAGAGCAGCGTCCTTCGGATGAGACGTAAAAACCGAGGTCCTGACTCTCTGTGGTCATTAAAAATCCCATGGCACTTCTTGTAAAGAGGGGTGTAACCCCGGTGTCCTGGCCACATTCCACCCATTGGCCCTTACCAATCATGGCCTCCTAATAATCCCCATCCATTGAATTGGCTCTATCACTCTCTCTCCTCTCTCCACCTATAGCTGGTGTGTGGTGAGCGCACTGCTGCTGTTGTGCTGTTGTACTGTGGCTGCCGTCGCATCATCCAAATGGATGCTGCACACATGGTGGTTGAGGAGAGACTCTGACAATGCTCTGACATGATTGTAAAGCGCTTTGGGTGTACAATAGTACATAAAGTGCTATATGAATGCCTCATTCTATTCTATTCTATTCTATTCTATTCTATTCTATTCTATTCTATTCTTTTCTTTTCTATTCTATTCTAAAGTGTTACCAAAAAATTTGTCAGACAAACATTTCAACACTTTCCAAACATTCATCCGTTTTGTTTGCGCACTTGAAAATGTTTCAAGTGCGCAACCAAAATGTCCGCTTCATTTTACTATAAATAATAATAAAGGTCTACAGTTTTACAATAAAATTTTAAATTATTATAATACAACTTTGTGATGGTATTCATACATTTTTGTCAGGAAATTTTGTGCATTCACTGAGAGAAAAAAAACTTTCTGTACTTCTCTACACTGAAGAGAGAAGTATGATTTTTCAAATTTTTTACCCAAAATAGAGTGTTGTCAGCATTATTGTGTACACAACACACGCATTATAATGTCTGTTTCATTTATAGGCTACTCGAAGCCAGAGGGCGCCCTCACGCAGAAAGTCCACAAGTGAGACGCAAAGAATTCATAAAACTTATGACGTTTCAGGAAATCCATATAAGAATAAAGTATATTTAATGCAACGCTAACATAGCCTTTATCACTGTATAGAATAACAAATACAAGTTATGCCTCATTCTGTGATATAAAGCCACGTCACAAAATAAACGTATTATTTTAAACACTCGACTGACGTTGGAGTGAAAATATGTCATTAAATGTTCTCTTTTGATTCTCATTACAAGTTTGGAAAGATGTTTGGTGCGTGTTGCTTTTTTTAAATGCACCACGATCTAAGTGACTCAAACTCTCCAGATAGCACACGTACATCACGGCGACGTCTATTTGATGTGCACGTTTACATCTGGAAGACGAATTTTTTAGAGTGTTTGCTCATCTGCAATATGTCTATAGGACGTTTCCTGTAAGATGTCAAATAGACGTTTGTCTTTAAGATGCAATGATTTAGAATGTATGTTAAACTGACATCTTAAAGATGTATATCAGATGTTAGTACACAGCAGATGCTTTCAAGATGAAGTGATCTTTAACAGACATCTTGCAGACGTATGTGCTATCTAAACAGCATTTACTGCGAACTGATCTATCTGTTATGATTACAGTTCCGCGCTTCATCATGAATCACCCAGCGCATTATTTCATTAAAACGTTGATTTTTTTTGATAATCGAACTATCGAACAATTTCTGTTAATCGTGCAGCCTTAACCTCACATGCTACTAATGTAGGCTAAATGTAGGCCTATTCATCGCACAGACCAATCTTTTTCGCAGCCTATCAGCGAAATGACCTGTGTCGCACAATACCTGCATATATTATTATATGCATATATTTATTTATGTATATATATATATATATAGCCTAATGCTAGTTTTTCCTGTATTATTTTAAATGATTTAAAACAATTTTTTAATATATTTTAGGTATACTCCTTATGTGTAAATCACTTTGAATAACGCTGTAAATGTGCTCGCTTTTGCGTCACCTTTGAGTAAGTAGGCTATGCTGTCATGTCACTGGGTGAAACGACCTAACAGCCTGTTGTTTTCAGTATTTCGCTCACTTTATAGTAAGCTCATCACATTGAGTGACTGCTCTAGGCTGCCTCGGGTCGCACCACGATCGAGCATCTCGGCGGCTGGGCTCACATCCTCAGTCGGCATGAGAGGAAGGACAGGGCGGCTGCGGAGAACCGACTGCGCCGCGACAATTACATTTCGTACCAGATTTCTACCGACGTAGTCAACAGCACCGTTTTTTTTGTTTCAGTTAACACGAGGCAGACAACGTCGATGGAAAGGAAGTCTACAAGACGTCAGACTAGTGAGCTGCCTACCTAGACAGATTTTTTTGGTCATCATACCGCTTTCGTGCGCGCTCCGGGCAGCATTCATTCACTGTCGCTGTCCACACACACATGTACAGTATGTGTGAACGTGCGGAGAAGTTGAAGATGCCACTCTGAATCATCTGTGCACTTGGATCGACGGTAAGAACTCGTATTTATTATGGGAGAATTCAAATATTGTTACCAACTTGATTTCGTTAAGGATCATATAGGGACTCGCACCTGTGCATGTAACCTCTTCATATCAAAACAATATATACCACATTCTCCGTCGTTTTCACCAGTCCATTGTTGTGTTTCATGCCCAAAGCCTCAAAGTTGTCAGACGTCTTTTCCTCCACATGCTGTTGACTTCTGGGGTATTTTAAGAGAAATAAAAGGTGACTCAACTGGCATAAAGTAAGGACAGATATAACCTACATGTGTCACATTGCTCTTAAGACATTGGAAGCTTGGCATGGCTATAATGGGTGACATTTATTCAGAGAATGGGAACTTAATGGAACGTCGTGGCTCTGTGTACTGTTTATTTGTATCTAATTGTACGTTTTAAATGCTGTAAAGTGTCTTTTCTCTTTGTGAAAACTGAATGTAGTGTCAGAGAAGTGCTTGCTTCAGTAATGGATGTTTTAGAATATTTCAGACAAACATCTGACTGGGAATGATGTGAATGTGGTTTAACAGGGGTTTAGCTTCCATGTGGTTAGTTTAATATTTTACTGAATAGATCAGAAGTTAAAATGACTGTAGTTTGGGTAGTTTGTTTGTCACACTGCAGGACCATTTAAAATGAACTCTAGTGAAAGCAAAATATTGATGTTGAATAAAAATAAATTCATAGAAATGTTTTACTTGAGCTACTACCCAATTACAGTCTTAAACTTTGTGTATAGTATGCCCGGCTTTCACGGTAGCCAGGTAATGCCCTAACCTCAGATCAGTGTCTGTAATACTTTGAGCCTTTTGGACCAGTAGTTCCTCCCTTAGTGGGGTAAATCATTCATTGCAACAGATACAATCATACTGTGAAGGCTTATATATTTGAGCAAATTCAAGAGTGTCAGGTATTCTTTTTATTAAAAGTTCAGTCTTTTTCAATAGTCTACATTCAATTATGCTTCAAGATGTAAAGTAAGCATTTTGCATTTTGACCTTTATATCTTATCGTAAAAGCGGAAATGATTATTAAGATATGATTTGTTAGTAAACATCAGCACTGATAAATTATATCATTAAAGGAAAGGATGGGATTCGCAAGACATGTCTTCTGTGGCAAACTCTCTATTCTGTCCTCAGTGCTTTTGACCTGTGGGCAGTATTACCAATTCAGACATAAAGAAGCACTCCGTGCACTTTAGATTGGGAACCAGTGCCCATGTTTAATGCATATCTACCCTAGACTGTTGAATGTGGAGAAGTGGCTCAGAGAGAACATTTCTAATGAGAATAGTATTTTAGATGCAGTAAAGCCCTTTTGTGAGAGGAAAAGTCTCAGAGAGACTGAGATTAAATAAAAGAAGGGTTTATAGGGAGTAAATCCCTCCCTATTTTTTTTATTTTAGACAGACATATACCTCACTTTTGTCAAAAAGGTCTATCAAAGCTTCAAAGCCTTTATTAATATTATACAGTGATGTTGTGTACCACATTTCATCTTTGTTTTATGTATTTTTATTAGATGATTTTGAATGTGTAACTATAAGTTATAATGTTCAATACGTGGCATAGAAGTGTGTGGCTGGAACTTGTAGGTTATTAATGCACTGTTACATCCAAAGCCTTTTGAGGAAAAATACTCCATGTATATTTCAGATGCACTTCTGTGTTAAACTCGGGGCCTGTGCTGTACTTTTTGGATTTACACCTTTAGCGAATCAGCACATACAACGATGCTCTAGCTCTCATATTATGACGGATTTTCTTTTGCTAAGAGGAAAAGTTGTTTTCAGGAAAGTCTAAAAAACATACGTATATGATTACCTTATAGCAAAGTTCAACATTAATTGTACCGGTGGGACTCCTGAGGGAGTTTAATAAACTACTTTTCACGCAGTAAGTGGGACCCGCACCAGCACTTGGCATTAGTGTTTCTCGAAAGGCTTAAGCTGCAGCATCCCGCTTATCAACTCATGAGTGTCTTTTCATGAGTGAGTGAGCCAAGTCAGATATAAGAAGCGTGGGTCGGCATTATTCAACAGACAATTACACGCATTAAGAAAGCTAGAATCCCAACATCCAGCCACGATCCTACTGAGGTAAATGGTAATTAGCTGTCCTATTTTAATCCACTATAGATGTGCTCTGACATGAGGATGCCAGGCTTTGACTGTGGCAGAGGATTAAGGTGCCCGTGAATAAGTGTAGCGGGTGGAAAAGGTGTGTCAACGTTATCTCGCCCTGCTCTCGAGAGTATCCACGCTTTTCATCGCTGTTCTAGCACTGACCTCTGATTGGCCACTTCAGTGCTAAGAACGCTCACCTCGAGCAGCTGTTGTCCTGCGACTAAAGGTGCCGTCACACTGGGCCTTTTTGAGAATGCAAATTTGGACTTGGATATCGCCAACATGAGATGATGTCACACTATAGGGCTTCTGTTTAAAAATAAAAAAAATATATCACAAATAATTTTATAATTATTCATGCTACTACTACTAATTATTATTCATAATTTGAATGAATTATAATTGTCAGCAACAGACTATGATGTCATGATCTAGGGCTTCTTTACATAAATAATAAATCAAATTATTATTGTTGTTCTAATATTATTACCAATTTATGACTACCACTGCTAACAATAATTCATATTATAAATGAATGATAATTAAAAATGGAAAAATATAGCATCTGCTCCACTTTCCTGCAATAATTATCAGCAGGAGGTCATGCTGTAGGACTTCTGTTTTAAATAAATAATAAATCACAAATTATTATATACCTATCTCTCATAATTGTTATTATTATTAATAATTCAATATATATATATTTTTCTATATTGTTTAATATAGTTATTATTTAAATGACTACTACTACTACTAACAGTAATTCATTATTAAAAATGGGAAAATACAGAATCTGTGGTACTTTGTCGCAACATTGCAAGCCATTTTTTTAAAGTTATTTTTGGCCTTTTATTTCTTTATTAGATAGTATAGTGTATATGAGACAGGAAGCAATAGGGAGGAGAGAAAGGAGAACATGACAGGCAAAGGAACTCAAGCCGGGACTCAAACTCGGGTCAGCGCTGCCCACAAGGCTATTGCTCCGACACAAGTTATGAAGAAAATATCTAAAAAAGATCTTTGCATTGACCCAGGAGGTCAGTTTGTGATGTTTGCATCCTGTCATGTTCAAATCTGTCATGTTTTTTTTTTCATATACCGGTATTAGAATTCACCAAACACAGACGAGTCTTCCTCGCATGAGCTTGCGATTCCGTTCTCCAGCATTTGTGTGTAAATGAGAGTGAATGTGTCCAGTTTACTTTTACAGATCACAAATGCTGGTTATTTCTCAAAAAGGCCTTTATTAAACCTTGAACTGTTTTTCTGTTTAAGAGTGTGATTTAACAAGGTTAAGGTGTTTATAGCTCCCTCCAGTCAACAGACACGAACACAAGGCGTTCTTCTTTACGGGCATTTATTAGTCAAAACATCCTCGATGCCATCAAACATGCCGTGAGAACTAAATAAAAACAAACTCACATAAGTTACAGAAATAAGAATATTCTCACAGAGAATAGCACATTAATAAATAAACACAACGTTAGATTGACTGTTAATAAACTGTCACACAGTTATGCTTTACATTGATAATCACACATGAAAAGAACTATGCATACCTCATTGGCCGCGTTAACTCCAGGGAGTGTAAAACAGGTAACAAAGGCAACTTCTCTTCCGTGTGTCTCTCAGTGAACTTACAAATGTAATGATATTACCAATATCAAACTTTACGAGCCGCAGTTAGCTCGGCAGGCTACATTCTCCGATGCTGGTGTAACATCAATAAACGTCTGAACCAACCAAACCTCAGAACAATAGTTCCGCTATATAAGCCTACATAAACAAGTCAGCGTGTACACATATTTCAAAGTAAAAGAAATGCAGATAAATATAAATATATTATGATGTATTTAAACGTGGTTACTTATTAAATTAAAACTATTCTTTTATGGAACTTAAATTATGCAACTGTCTCTGCTGGCAGCTACACTCCCACCAAATCACTGGTGATTTCTTATTAACTTAATAAACATAAGATTTCAACTTAAAATTATGAGACTTGTTTTAAGTGAGGTAGCAACAACCAAGACTGCATTAATCAGCTTCAAGCAGGGTTACCGTCTTGTGGATAGGCCGTTCTAGGCAAGTCTGCTTTGTGAGCCGCTTTCCTTGGTCATCTAGTGCTGATTCACTGATCAGCAATCGCAGCTTTCTCACATGTCCATCTTCACCAGGATACACTTCAGTGACTTTGGCGAGTTTCCACTCATTTCGTGGTGCATTGTCATCTTGCACAATCACTATATCGTTGACCTGTGCATTTCTGCGGGTTTTGTGCCATTTTTGTCTCTCTTGAAGATTTAACATGTACTCCTTTTTCCACCTAGACCAAAACTCATTGGCTAAGTGCTGAACTTTACGCCATCTTTTGCGAAGATAAAGGTCTTCTTTCACGAAGTCTCCAGGTGGTGGCAAGACTATGGAAGACTTCATCGTCAAAATGTGATTAGGCGTAAGAGGCTGTGGCCCAGCTGGATCACTCAGCAAATGTGCTGTTAAAGGTCGGCTGTTTATAATTGTCATTACTTCGTAAAGGTAAGTTCTCAAAGATGAACTGTCAAGTCTTTGGGATGCCTGATCTAGAATGGACGTCAACACACTTCGTATTGTCCTGATCTGCCTTTCCCAGGCTCCGCCCATGTGGCTCGCAGATGGAGGATTCATGACAAACTCACAGCCCAATTTCTTAAGGCATTCCTGATCCATCTCTTTAACCGCTTCCAGGAACTCACGTCTTGCGCCAACAAAGTTGGTGCCCTGGTCAGAACGAAGTTGTCGAACATTACCACGCAGAGCAATGAGAGCACGAAGAGCATTGATAAAAGCATCGGTCGTCATATCATCAAGCACTTCTAGGTGCACAGCACGAGAACACAGACAAGTGAATAGCAGGCCATAACGCTTCACTTCCCTCCTTCCATCTTTAACGTAGAATGGCCCGAAACAATCCATCCCACAATATGTAAAGGGGGGCGTTGTCTCCATACGTTCACGAGGTAAGTCTGCCATTCTTTGTTCCTCTGTACACCTTCTGAACTTTCGACACTTGACACACTTGTAGATGTAGGACGACACCGCATGACTGCATCCAATTATCCAGATCCCGTTAGCCCTTAGCTCATTCATTGTAATGCCACGTCCTTGGTGTTGCACTCGCTGATGGTAGTGTGCAACCAGTAACTTTGTTATGTGACTGGTCTTTGGTAAGACTGCCGGGTGCCTGATGTGAGGGTGCAGTGCAGCATGCTCTAATCGACCTCCCACCCTGAGGATGCCTTGTCCATCCACAAAAGGATTTAGCCTTTGCAGGTTGCCTTTGGTTATTTCCTCCTTGCACTGAAGACTTTGAATCTCCACAGAGAAGTTATTCCTCTGGACGATGCTTATGATGGTAAGTTCTGCATCTTCTCTCTCTTCCAAGCTGCTGGCTTCGTTGGTTCTTGATGTCAACCCTTTGAACTCTTTGACACATCGCTTAAGTCTAGCAATGGCTTTGACCAACCTCGTCCAGCTGGAGAACTTGAGAAAGCGTTTGAGCAGTGAATCTTCTGTTGTCGATGTCTTATGCACAAAGACCTTACGAACTTCTGGGTCTTCAACTGCAATGTCTCCCACCTTACTATCTCCACTGGGAAGCTCTTCACACCAAAGAAAATCTGGACCGTTAAACCAGTTAGAAACTATGAGCTCTTTTGCCTTAAGGCCTCTTGACGCATGGTCAGCTGGATTTTCTTCCGATGACACGTATCTCCATTGACTTGGTTTGGTACTGTCCTTGATGCGCTGAATGCGGTTTGCCACAAAAACATGGAATCGTCTTGCATCATTGTTGACGTATCCAAGGACGACCTTGGAGTCAGTCCAGAAGAATTCCTGGACCTCTGCTATATCCAACTCCTTTCTGAGCAGATCACTTGTACGCACAGCAACAACAGCTGCTGAAAGCTCAAGTCTTGGAACAGTTGTGACTTTCGTAGGAGCCACTCTGGCTTTGCCCATCACCAAAGCACAGTGAGTTTGTCCTGATGTCCCGATCACTCTCAGGTAGCTGCACTCTCCATATCCTGTGATGCTAGCATCAGAGAAGTGATGGAGCTCATATTTCCGGTCTTCTGGAAAACTTGCTGGAAGGTAACATCTGTCTATCTTGAGATCACCTAGATTCTGTAGGTCCAAGAGCCAGGATTCCCATTGTGGTCGAAGATCATCTGACAGTGGTTCATCCCATCCGACTTTGTCCCGGCACATTTGTTGAAGCATCTGCTTTCCGACTAGAACGAACGGTGCTACAAAGCCAAGAGGGTCATAGACAGAGGCAACGGTCGATAACACTCCTCTTCTAGAGAACGGTTGTTCACTCACCACTATTCTGAATCTGAACTGATCTGAGGTAATGCACCAGTTAACCCCTAGGGCTCTCTCCATTTGGTACTCTCCCAAGGCTAGGTCTTGATGTATGGCTGTTTGAGCACACTCTTCTTTGGGAATTGATTCTAGCACCTCCTGGCTGTTAGAAACAAATTTATGGATGCGTAGCTTGCCATTGCTACAAAGCTGTCTTGCTTCACTGACTAGCTGCTTCGCTGCTTCTTCTGTTGACACACTGGTCAGTCCATCATCCACATAAAAGTTTCGTTCAATGAAGCGGATGGATGCTTCACTGAAACGACCTTGCCCTTGTGCAGCAATGTGTTTGAGGCCGTAGTTTGCACAGCCAGGTGACGAGGCTGCACCAAACAAGTGCACTTTCATCCGAAAGACGGATGGTTCGAAGTGGTAGTCCCCATTCTCCCACCAGAGAAACCTTAGATAGTCTTGGTCTTCTGCTCTTACGTGAAATTGATGAAACATGCGCTCTATGTCGCACATTATTGCTACTGGACCCTTACGGAAACGACAGAGAACACCTACCAACGTATTGGTCAGCTCTGGCCCAGTAAGCAGATGATCGTTCAATGACACGCCTTGAAACTTTGCTGAGCAGTCAAACACAACGCGTATCTTGCCTGGTTTTTGTGGGTGATACACCCCGTGATGAGGGATGTACCAAGCAGGGCTCTTGTTGATTTCTTCTTCAGGAACTTTCTCAGCATCTCCACGCGTCATTGTTTCGTTCATGAAGATTAAGTAGTCCTTGTGGTACTGTTTGTCTTTCTCAAATCTCTTTCTCAAACACGTAAGGCGATGAACAGCACATTTCCTGTTGTCTGGCAGACTCGGCCTGTCTTCTTTAAATGGCAAAGGCATTTCACAGTGACCGTCAGACTTGATCTTGATTCCTTCCTCCATTATTGAAATGAAGCGAAGATCTTCTTGTGAGAAGTGAGCATCCTCCACGCTTCTTTCATTAAAGTCTGACTCCAATATCTTCATAACATTTTGCGGAGTGACTAACTCCTTGACTTGTGTTCGACATATGTATCGGACTTCATTTGTCAAATTGGCAGACGACTGAAGGCATGGCATTACTTGTCTGACAATAGTCCTGTGGCTGCTTCCAATTGCATCTCCGTAGTCGACACAGGAACTACCAGGGCCAACAATACTCCAGCCGAGGTCTGTTTTTTGAGCAAAAGGCTCCTCGTCTCTGCCTGACACAACTTCTCTGGGTAACAAGGCTTGAGAACAATTGTAACCTATGAGCAGACCAACGTCACAGTCAATTAAAGGAGCAATCTCTTCTGCAAGATGCTCTAGATGAGGCCATGCTCTTGCTGTCTTGGGTGTGGGAATGTGACTTACATTGACAGGAATGAAGTCTCTTGAATAGGTTACCGGAAGAGTGATTTTCTTCGCTGAATAAAACCCTCTGATCTGCAACCCAGTTACCTTCTGACTTGGAATGACTGTACTTCTCGATGACAATGTTGAAAGTTTTAGTTGCACTGGTTCCTTCTGTGTGTCCAGAGCATCTGCCTTTTCTTTTAGGATAAAGGTGGTGTCACTTTGGTTATCCAGTAAAGCATATACGAGAACTTCATGCTCTGGGCTACATGTTGTTGACAACCACACTGGAATAACGGTGGACGTGTATGTTCCATTCATGTTTTGCACCACACGGTTAGAGGTGGCTTCCTTATAAGCTTCCTTTGACTGCTTAGAATCTGTCCTTTCCTTTGACCTCTCCTTCTCTTTGGCTTGGTTCCAACTCTCCTTTCTCTCGTCATCTCTGTGATCCTTCTTTCCGTCATCCCTGACCCGGTCTTCATGCAGACAGGTTGGGTGCTTCCTTTTACATGTGTCGCAGACACTCCTCCATTCACAGTTCTTAGAACGGTGCCCTGACTTCAAGCATCCAAAACACAGTCCTTTAGTTTGCACAAACTTGACTTTTTCTGAAATTGACTTTTCTTTGAACTTTCGACATGTTTGAATGCCATGGTACAACTTCTCACAAAAGACACATGTTTTTGGGTCTGGGTTTTCTTCTGAGCTGCTTGCCAGCACCTTTGCACCAACATTTCGAGGCTTTGGTGTCTTAACCTTTTCACTATCACCAGACTTCAAAGCATGAAGAGATGTCACAGGGTTGCATGCTATCTTGGCTTCTCTTGCAACAAACTGAACAAATTCGCTAAAGCTTGGAAAATCATGTGTTGATTCTTCAACCGTCAGGACCTTTCTGTTCCATCTGGCTATTAGCCAATCAGGAAGCTTGTTGAGCATTCTTTGGTTTTCACCGCAGTCATTTAGGACAGCAAGACTCTTGATCTGCAACATTGCTGCTTCACAGCTTCGTAGAAAATCTGAGAATTCTCTTAGTTCAATGCTGTCTTTGGGTCCTATTTTTGGCCATGAAGTTATCTTATCCCTGAAGGCCTTGGCAATCACAAAGGGGCTTCCATACCTTTCTTCCATGATGTCCAATGCTGAATAGTAGGCTGCATCTGTGCCTAGCAGGAAGTAACCTTCAATAGCTTTCTTTGCAGGTCCTCCAACATACTTGCGGAGGTAGTAGACCTTCTCATTCACTGGAATATTCTTTCTACCGATCAATGTCTCAAAGGACGTTTTCCAGTCTTTGTACCTTAGTGGATCTCCATTGAAAACAGAAGGCTCTGGTATTGGGAGATGGCTTGCGCTGATCGACTCTGTTATTGCTTTGGCAAGTGCTGTGGTGCTATCTTCTTGATGAGCAATGGCAGCAGGTTGCGCACTTTCCACAGTCTGTCTCACCATAGCAGGTTGTACATGTGTGGCGTTTTGTGGTGTTGTCACATGATGCACAGAAAGACTTCTTTGGGTAGTTTTAGCTTCGGTTTTCACATGCGTACTGCTATGGAGCAACTCTGATATCTCTTCGTCCGAACCCACTTCCTGTTCGTAGACCTGTAGACGTGCTTTTGCAGCATTCATTTTTTTAACTGTCTCTAAGCGCTCTAACTGCCTGCGCTTCTCCTCTAATACATTTTTTCTTGCAGCATTTTCTTCTTCTTGTAGTGCAAGCCTCTTTCTGTTCTCAACTTCGAGGTTCCCAAGCTCTTGTTCCTTAAGTTCCATGTCCTCTAATACCTTTAATGTGGCTTGAGTGGCAGCTAGCTCTGCTGCAGCTTCCAGTTTCTTTGAAGAGGTCTGGCTTGATCGCTTTGAACTGGTCTGGCTTGATCGCTTTGAACTGGTGCTTGCAAACTTTGAACTTCGCGCACATATACTAGACCTTTTGGAGGTTGCACGTGTAAGCACTGAGCCAGTCTCAGTCCAGTATGCTCGTTCTTTGTGAGTGTCTGGTATCTTTTCTCTTAATTCAAGAGAATCCTCTGCATGTTCCAATAGCTTTCCTGAGACAGCATCACACGTGTCTACTCGGCGGCGCGTCTTGCCATCCGGAGTAGTGTGTTGGCGTAAATCTTGATAAGCTTGTTTTACACTTGTTGAAGCGTTACTGATCTTGGTTATGTAGGTTTGCAGGATTTCAGTGGAGGATGTTCCATCGATTGCTTTCCTAGTCTCTTTAGCAAGAACTTTCCATTTGTCATAAGAGGTAGTAAAGCGATGTTGAAGCTTTTTAGTTTGGCTGTCATACAGTTCTTGACCCTTTTCAGTAAGCTCTCGGGTTCTTTGGCTTCTTCTTAGACTTTCTTCTACAGCAGCTTGGGTCTCTACAGCTACCTCAGTCTCTTTTGATAGGTTTGCATCTATATCAAGGTCTTTAAACTGCTGCTGTAAACCTGTGGCTTCATTGTTAGCATCTAAGCCCTTTTCATTTGTCTCATACTCGTGCTCAGACATTTTTATCTTTTTTTTTAATTGGCACCTTAACACCTTTTGTTTAGTAGCTAAAACTTAGTAGCTAAATAAAGTAGCTAAATAAAGTAAGTGACAAACCTAGCTTAATGTTACAGTAAGCTTTTGTTTAGATTGTAATTATGTACCTTAACTTTACCTTTAGATTTAACCAAGTATGTTTTTACAGTGCTAGAAACACTTTCCACAATGCAAATTAACTTATTTTCACTTAAAACAGAATAAACACTTCTCTTAACACCAAAATAATAAAATAAAATAAATTAAATATTATGATGGGCCCTTTAAATAATTATTTACCTTTCAAATAGCTTAGCAGGCCCTTTAAATAATTATTTACCCTTCAAATAGCTTAGCAGTAAATAACTTGGTGAGTTGAGCAATCACTTCCACATGTAAACATGCACATCACAAATTAACATTTAACTTTTAGCACTTATAGAGCCCCTTTAGCAGTTGAAGGTTATTCCACTTCTTAATATTTAACTTGTTTTAAATATTCGACTTCTTGTAGGTTTAACCATGCAATGCTCCCGGGTTCTGATTGCCTCTTAATATGTTAACGTTGTATGCACAGTCTTATCTTTTGACGCTCACATTCAATGTAAACGTGGGTTCAGCTCCGTCGACGGACGGCAGGCGCGGATCATCATCTCCCCCACGTCTCCACCTCGTGTCGAGCAGGCTGAGTTCTCACTATAGCTCCCTCCAGTCAACAGACACGAACACAAGGCGTTCTTCTTTACGGGCATTTATTAGTCAAAACATCCTCGATGCCATCAAACATGCCGTGAGAACTAAATAAAAACAAACTCACATAAGTTACAGAAATAAGAATATTCTCACAGAGAATAGCACATTAATAAATAAACACAACGTTAGATTGACTGTTAATAAACTGTCACACAGTTATGCTTTACATTGATAATCACACATGAAAAGAACTATGCATACCTCATTGGCCGCGTTAACTCCAGGGAGTGTAAAACAGGTAACAAAGGCAACTTCTCTTCCGTGTGTCTCTCAGTGAACTTACAAATGTAATGATATTACCAATATCAAACTTTACGAGCCGCAGTTAGCTCGGCAGGCTACATTCTCCGATGCTGGTGTAACATCAATAAACGTCTGAACCAACCAAACCTCAGAACAATAGTTCCGCTATATAAGCCTACATAAACAAGTCAGCGTGTACACATATTTCAAAGTAAAAGAAATGCAGATAAATATAAATATATTATGATGTATTTAAACGTGGTTACTTATTAAATTAAAACTATTCTTTTATGGAACTTAAATTATGCAACTGTCTCTGCTGGCAGCTACAGTGTTGCTTGGGTGCACCATGTTCAGTTGAACTGAAAGACTACTGATGTGATGCATGTGCAGGCGCTAATTGTGTCTGTCTTCCACTCTGTGAAAGGTGAAATTACTCTCAGGACAGGTGAATTTAATTTCCCTCGCATGGGGAGGAAGAAGCAGGGTTTTGGCTCAGTGGTTTTGATGAATGCAGGCTGAGAGAGGGTGAGGAAGAGGCAGAGTCACTGTATAGTCATAAGAGGAGGAAAGTGGGAGGAATCTGGGCCATCTGTTAGACTTAGCAAGTGATATTTTGTGGGCAATGATGACGTCGTTGAACCACACAAAACAGGCTTTGTTGTGAAACTTGAAGCCAAAGCCTGATTTGTTAGTGATAGAGGTGCTTTGGCTTCACAATCTGTCTCTGCTTTTTAAGACAAAGTCATATTTAATCCAAGTAACCTGCTTTCTCTGTTTGATTTGCAAATTGAAATTCTGGCTAATAAGATTCATTAACTGGCAGTTACAGCTTAGCCTTGTTGTGGTTGTGGTTACACCATTAAACTTTATTAAACTGATTAATCATATTTGATCATAGTTATTCTGTCCAATCACAGTTATTTGAGTTAATCCCAATTTAAAATTTAAGTTCTTAAAGAAATGGGATATATTAGCGAGAAAATCACAATCGACCAGGGAGTTAAGAATAAAGAATATAAATAAATAAAAAACACTGTTATAAACTACTAAAATAAGTCTTTCTTAAGGAATTAAGAATTATGTGTTTAGTCAGACTGTATATTATTATATGATATGATATGATATATTATATTATATTAAATCATATTATATTATATGTTATTAATTTTCACAGCATTGAAGTTTCTCATATGGGCCTATTTTATTATTATTATATATTATATATATATATATATATATTATAGGCCTATATAATTCCAAGTAAAAACGTTATGTATTACACTATGTGACATGAATAAAACAATCACAATTATTTGTATGACAATTAATCGTTAGCACAAAATTCATGATCATGACAGGCCTACATATAATCAGTTTACTATGGTTTACATTTAATGAGATACAACTATGAATGAAGAACTGACTTCTGTGGTGATGATACCAATCTATCTAAACAGTGCACCTTTTCATCTGAATTAAAAATTAAAAATATGTCAGTTTTTCCAGTTTGTTTAGTATTTATTTACTGCCCCTGATTCATTTTAGATACAGCTCGTGAATATTTATTATTTACACATTTAACTGCATCAATATTTAAACAGACTTTGCAACAGTACTTTTGTTTGCAGATTTGAAGGCTGCTTATTGGATAACTAAATGTAAACATCATCTGCGACTATGTTACTATTCTTAGAGCGTATGACCTACAAACTAGGTCTTGTTGTAGGAACAAATGTTCCTGGCAAATTAGGCATAAGGTTAACTGCAAATTAGCTAGCTGCTACTGAGCCACTAATGTGAACTTTGTCGCAATATAAGCAAGACTTTGAACAGTTCAACTCTTCCCTGGTTAGTTGCTGTCCTTGAAAACAGGTAACTCTGGTTAGAGAGTTAACACCAGTGGATTTTAATGATAAGTTGGGTATTAAAAGAACATTTGTATCTTTGAGATAAGCACAGAAAATAAGTTTAACGCATGTTAGCTGAAAGGCAAGAGAGAGGATAGGTTAAATCATCCACAAATATCTGATTTCAGGCTATGACTTATGCAGCTCTGTAGTAGTTATGTTGTATTAACCAGTGCAGTTCGTGAGTTGGTTTGGTATAGCCGGAAAAAAAGCTGTGCTTTGTGATGTTTTACAATGTTATTGTTTCTTGAGCATGGGTAATAATTAAGACCTTGATTATTTTGTTAATCATGATTATCTTGTTTTCCGAGTTGAATGCCAACACGAGGGGCAATTATTAAGTGATGATAATGTTTATTTTATTAGTGTAAGGAAATTAATCGTTTTGCACATTAAGGGATCTTGATTAGATCAAATTAGATCTGAGTTAGATTAGAAGTAAGATACTATCGGCTGTCCTGAAGTTAGACAATGGAGAATTGAGGTGGGTGGTATCATTTTAACCTGGTTTCACTGACACAAATCACGGTGATAAATTATTATATTTTATGCAAGGCTCAGTGCTACAGAAATGTGTTTTATTAAAAGTACACTATGTGACTTTTGGCTCTCTAGCAGTTAATAAATCAAACTGCATGTGTCTTAAGAACATTGTAGCCGGAGCTTCTTCTCTCTGTTTATGTAATTATGTTATTATATGTACGAGTCATGCAGGTGCATGGGCTACTCCACAGCGGTTGTCATCCCGCCCGGTCCAAAATAGTCTGAATATAAACACTTATTATAGGCGTACCATAGTGATTGAGGGTAAGACAAAAACACTGTTTGGAAGATGGATTCATGATGTACTCGCTAATTATATCAATTTTGAACATAAAGTCACATAGTGTACCTTTAAACAATGGAACCAGTTTATTTTACAGTCCTGTTATCCATATATTGCAATAACTAGCAATAACTATTGGGTAATAACTAGGTACTAACTCTGAACCAACCCCTAAACCTAACCTTAACACATGTAGTTGCCTTATATTACCCAGTACTTTAAGTACACATACGTAAAATAATGTAAAATAAAGTAAAATAAAGTGCAACTGAGTTTGGTATTCAGTGGCTCTTTCATGTGGTTTGTAGTAAGTGCTGCGGAAGGAAAAGGGCAGTTGTTTTGGTCAAATGCTGTAGTGTCCTGCTTTAGGTGACTCATTGTATCTGACTCATGACTTATTTTCTGCTGCTCATTTGAGTGACAAGACATGATGTCCCTCTGTTATTGGCTTGTTCGCTACAGAAGCATTATGTCAAATCAACAATCTGGATGGCTGGGTTTATACCTATGCATGCAACTATTTGGTGGCATGGATATACTGTTTGCTGCCAATTTTGTTTTGCTAGCGTATGGGTCAGGGGAGGGGATAAATAAGCAATTTTGGCAACACTTTACAGTTACATTTGTTAACATTAGATAACTAAATTGATTAACTAACAATGTTTTCATCTCAAACATGTACAAAACTTACAATAATCCTCTGATTTTGTGTTACTCATTTACACTGCATGCTAATGTTTATGTAGTTCCAGTTTCAAAATGATTTTGCTTTCAATACAGCCTGCATCATGCGACAATCTTTTATTTGCATGATCAGGAAAAATGTATTCAGACTACAAAAGGTAGCCCATTACAGAGCACATTAATTCCATGCATTACTCTTTCCAGCCTTCAGGGGTTTTGGGTATTGGCACTTGCATGAAAGGAAAAGGTGAGCATGCCCAGAGAGCTCTCTCATTTCCAACCCTCCTGCATCCCAGCATGTGTGCCTGTGGGTAACAGTCAGCAGAAGAGACACAACATTTCCCCAAGACGTGCTTGCTTTTCCCCTAAAAACTCCTCATCTTGTCAGTACTAAATCAGTAGCCAAATTATTTAAGCTAATGTAATGAAAAACGCTAGTATCTCGTTTGTCGCACAGAGACATTTCATTACTATTTTATTGCTATTTCATTACCTTCACAAAAACAAGTTAATGCATGTGGATCTGGAGCAGAGAGATGTTCCGAGCGATGGGGACAGTGGAGATTGTAATGTTTGGTAATAGGCAGCCTGTCAGCTTGGAGCCGTCTTCTCAACTCAAAGGAAGCACGCGGAAGTTCTCCATGAAATATGCATCAATCGAAGTGAAAGAAAGAACAAGGGCAAAACTGTGTGTTTGTTGTGGGGGGTGGGGTATTGGAAACGGTGTTTTAATGAAGAGCCAACTCTCTTGCAACAGCTGTTTAGATTGAAGCACCTTAGACAAGGCTTCGGAAATACACGCATCCTCATGGACAGATGAGAGGCAGGATGTAAGTTACTTGAAATGGCGGAGATCCATGTGTCTCCTTCAAGACAGATTTGTACAGACAGAGTTTATACACACTAGTGACACTACCATTCAAAAGTGTAATAATAATAATAATAATTCATTACATCTATATAGCGCTTTTCTTGACACTCAAAGTGCTTTACATAGAAGGGGGAATCTCCTCACTCACCACCAATGTGCAGCATCCACCTGGATGATGCGACGGCAGCCATATTGCGCTAGAACGCCCACCACACACCAGCTTACTGGTGAAGAGGAGACAGAGTGATGAAGCCAATCAGTATATATATATGGGGATGATTAGGAGGACATGATGGACAGAAGCCATTGGGCAGTATGGGGTCAGTAAGATTTTTTTTATTTTTTTAAGAAATAAATTGAATCAAATGTATCAAAAATATTAAGCCTATTTTTGCACTTTATTTTGCAGTCCGGTTCCCCATGTACTTATTGTAGTAATTGCCATAACTAGGTAATAACTAGGTACTAACCCTAAATCTACCCAACCGTAACCTATGTAGCTACCTTATATTTTAGATATCTTAATATATACTGTAGCCTATATCAACTAAATTTTAAGATGCTACTTCTATATTAACCCAATGTTACTATTTTAACCATTTATTTTGTTTTTAGCACAGTGGCAATATGAAAAGACTGTTCTATAATTTTGGAAAAAAACATGTTTTTATATCATCACTTAATATTTTTCTCACATGGCTCTTTTTATACATTGATGTGTTTATATCATCACTTAATATTTTTCTCACATGGCTCTTTTTATACATTGATGTGTTTATATCATCACTTAATATTTTTCTCACATGGCTCTTTTTATACTTTGATGTGTTTATCTCTTACACATCATGCGTCTTGTGGTGCCATCTCAAAGAGGCACAACATCTCTTTCTCGGACCTTTACCATGTCTGTTTCCTGCTGGTGGAATGATCTGCCTAACTCAACCAGAGCTGCTGAGTCCGTAGCCATTTTTAAGAAATTGCTGAAGACGTATATTTTCCGGCAGCACTTGATCAAGTAATACTAACACTTTCTCCTCTATTCTATCTAAAAAAAATGTTTAAAAAAAAACTACGTTAGATTGAACTGCGAAGGGTCATAGCACTTACATACTGTTGTCCTACTGCTAGTTTATTTGCTTCTATTGTTCTCATTTGTAAGTCGCTTTGCATAAGAGCGTCTGCTAAATGAAAAAAATGTAAATGTGTTTATATCATCACTTAATATTTTTCTTACATGGCTCTTTTATACATTGATGTGTTTATATCATCACTTCATATTTTTCTCACATGGCTCTTTTATACATTGAAATATGAAGCTGCCTTCCTAAAATCAACCGCAATGCAACTTTTTTAGTATGTGTCCCACCAAAAGAGATTTATTGATTGATTGTAGTTTGCATACCTATCAGTCTTCCTCTTCTTTTAGTTATGATTTGCATGGAAACGAAACAGTCAGTGGATAAGTTAACTTTGCACAAACCGGTTATAGTTAAATGGTTTAAAGCTGTAATATTTCTTGTTCAAATTGGCCCTTCATCTCAAAAAGATTGCTGACCCCTATTCTAGACGCTCATTTGTCAGTGCTTAAATGAATCCTGTGAATTATTGATACCAATTAAGCACATAGTGTTCAGAGTCTCATCGGGGTTAATTCTAAAATCCGCAGGGGCCAGATGAGCACTGTTTCTTTAAGACCACATGAAGTGCTATAGGAGGAAAGCCAATGAAGAGCAGGGCTTACACACATGTCAGAGAGACAGAAAGAGTGCATATTAGAGAGAAAGACGGGGGAGAGAGACCGAGAGAAGAGTGTCTGCTCGCTTCAGCAGGCCATTGCCATTATGATGAATGTTTGCTGCACATTTTTGTGAGCCAATTATCTGCTCCTGTGTGAGTCATGGAGATCATTTAGGCAGGTGGGGAGCTACACACACACACACACACACACACACATACAGGAGAGGATATAAAAGCATTCATGTTCCTGTATTCTGACCATTTCACATATTACCCCCACTCGTTTACTCCATCACTCTGTTTGATACACAAACCACAGTTCTTGGAAACACTTCTCTCTCTCTTGTTCTCTGTGATGGAATAAATGTTATGTGTTTCCTGTGTGTTCACAGTTCAGGCTGTGATGCTGTTAAGCTCTGAATGGGAAATCGTCCCCTCTCACTTTCACCCCTTTCACAGCCTCTCGTCTGCGTTCTTTTTCTGTACCATTTTGCTTAAAGGAACAGTTCAAACAAATTTTTTTTTCAATTGTTATAAAATTGTTTAAATTTACTCTCCCTGGTGTCATTTCAGATTCCCCTCTCCCCTGTTGGACACAAAAGGAGAAATTTGAAGAATCAACATGTAGTTCTTTTCCATATTACAACATTGTGACCATGACGCTCCAATAAAGGTACCACAAAAATAGTCTATATGACTTTTGCACTATAATCTATAGAAGATTTTCAGTGATTAACAGAACATTTGGCCCCTTTTTCACAAAAGTAAATGCATGAGTATTCATGTACATTTTAACTACATTTAGATGCATGCGGTGTAACAGCCAGTTGTTGCAAAGTTTGAGCTTTACTCACTGTTAGGTAGCCTATACTCTTTAGCTTTAGGTTAGCTGTTTTTAGGCGTGTGGTGGTCCGATGTTGGATCAGGGTGTAGCTGATGGCTGTTATCGGAAATCTGGAGAGATTGATGACACCCGGGGCAAAGCGCTGTCTGCGGGGCAGGCCACCACCATAAATCAGTGAGAAGTGGGTTACGCCAGGTCAGCTTTTCTCCACCTGACACAATTTTCCACACATCTCTATTTTACACATAATCCGTTAACATACTGTATGAAGTGAACGCTTAAGAGTGGAGCTGTGCGATAAAGCTAAAACACACACTCTCAGAAAAAAAGGTACAAAGCTGTCACAGGGCAGTACCCTAAGGTGCACAAGCTAAAAGTTACTAATATGTGCACTTAAGGTACTATTATGTACCATTTATGGATAAATAAAGATACTTTTTTGCTTTTGTACCTACAGTATATGTGTATTTACACATACAGTCAGTATATGTGTATTTTATTTCACTGACTTTTGATAATGGTCAGTATATATATGTCATTATTTGTATATTTCCTCTGAGGTGGCATAGAAATATGATCCCTCCCTTAACATAATTTCAACCAATATGATTTAAAATGTTTATTGCAAAATGTAAAATTCTTTTAAAATAAATTGCTTTAAAAAATAACCAAGGCATGTTTTCGTAATGAGACTATTTTTCACTAAAGGAACACAGAGAAGAATATTTATATAACAATAAAGCAATTTATTTGTCTAAAATAGAATAAAAAAAATTAATATATTAAACTATTCGTTTAATAGGCCATTTGAATAATTCATGAATATATATTTGGTTTAAGCCAAACCGAAAATACAATAAAATGATCTCAATATTAGAAATGTTTAATATCACTTGTAAAACTATCATTGTGAAAATATTGTGAGTATTTTAAATATTGCCACCCTTATCATTTTTTAAATTTTCACTTTTGAAATGGGTTTTATACTTAATTATTTTGCCCATAGGTATTTAAGACTGAAATATTCTTGAACAACTCTATACATTAACTGCCGTTTTTCCACATACAAAGACACATTTTGCAGAAGGGAGTGCAAGGGAGTCTTGTTTTCTCTTAATTGGACAGCTGGCAGAATGTCTTTGTCTATGTGAGGAATAGTGCTGATCCCTAGGGTTTGTGAGGTCTAGTGCAGCCTATAGTTTGCTATCTCTAGTACTGCTAGTTAAGCAATACTAGACTTCACATTCATTATATATTAAGGCACAGGAAGCCTCTTTTGGTCTGTTTTGCTAACATGTTCTTAAGTAGTTGTCATTATGGTTGTCCTGGGAATCCTAAATTTGTTACAAAATCTCATCTCTTAAAATATGCAGTAGGCTACGATGTACTCTGCCACAGTGCCACTCTATGCTAATGTGGATTATAATTACAGTAACTTATTTGTTATTGAACTTTATAGAGTCTTTGTTCTAACTGTATCGTCAGCTTTCAGGGAAATGACAACTATAATTTCATGCACCATTGACCATCCATCACGCCTTTCTATACGCTCCTGTGCAAATGGCTTTTCTGAGTTGAGTGCTAACTAATGTGTATTTTTCAGGCGGTATACATCGGATGTAAAATGCAGCTGTTGTGTGGGTGGGTGCGGGGTATAGAGGTCTAAGACATCTCATAGACAGGTTGATATTTGTCTTTCTGTATAACGGAAAACAGCACAGTGAGTGAAAAGAGCAATGACCTTTCAGAGTGAAATGCTAATTTATCTGCGGTATAAAAAGCTTGTACGGTTGCTGAATGCTGAACATGTAAATGTTAGTGGTTCCCACTGACTGGGGCTGTTTACATGTGGATTAGGTACAGTTCAGTGGCCACTAAGCGCATATTTGCTTCAGCCTCTGGTGTTATTTTTCATTTATTGGTGGGTACAGAATATAAATTGCATATAAACTCCTTGGGTCAGGATATATACTTTCTGGAAATCTTTTTATCCACCAATTTTCCATATAACCTTTAAATGCACTTTCTATGGTGGTCTGTTTTTGCTTGCATCTTGCTTTATATCCGTTTCACGCTGTAATTCATTGTGTTTCTATCCATCCATCCATCCATCCGTCCGTCCGTCCGTCCGTCCGTCTGTCTGTAATGACAAATGCTGCTTTTCTAGATATAAGATAGTTATACATTAATGTTAGAACTGAATTTAAGAGGCTTTCACAACCCTTGAGGTTGAGTAGATGATGACAGCATTTTAATTTTTGTGAATTGTTTCTTTGCAACCATATTTTGGCTTCTATTTACTTTTAATGAAACAATGTGCGATAATAATTTATATTTGCTGCATGAATAGTCTAGATCGGCATGGTGCGCTGATTAAAATCAAAACGGAACATTAATATATTGAAACTCATCATTGCATGAATTTAATCATTGTATCATCAGCCATTCTACAGCTTTATTTTAATGCACGAATAAGGCTCAGTTTCTCTGAAACTTGTTTTTGTCAGGTGGTTCTTTTGGGGCAAGTCCATAGTATTACAGGTAGCAGTGTAACTCCCTGCTGGATAACCTCAGTCAATTGGTTCACCCTGACACAAGTTATCACAGTGGTATTGTATGTGTATGCGTGTGTAAATGCTTTGTAAGTGTATATTGAATTGCACTTGTGAGTGAAAAGTGGGAGGAAATGAAAAATTGTGTGTTTTAAGCTTTTACATTCACAGAACTTGCAGATCAATAGACCTGGCTTTTTTTTTATCAGGTTGTACAATGCATTTGCTGATGTGTAATATATCAGCTGAAACAACCAGCCAATTCCATTCTCAGCAAACACAGACTTTATGAGAGGAATGTTACAACGGTGAGATATTGATCCCTCTTTTTTTTTTGCCATTTGCAAAATAAACTTTTTATCTATAGATCTGTTTGGTGGCTGGTAAAAGTTCAAGATTCACACCTAGTGTCCACTCTGGGAATCTAGTGTTGTAAAAAATCTTTGCTTAAAAGATTTTTACAACATGATTTTTTCCTTCAGATATTTTTATTGTGTATTCTTAAAGGGATAGTCCACCCAAAAATGAAAATTCTGTCATTATTTACTCACCCTCGTGTCGTTCCAAACCTGTATGATTTTTTTCCGAGGTACACAAAAGCACATATTTTGAAGAATGTTGGGAACCAAAGAGTTTCAGTTCCCATTGACTTACATTATATGGACAAAAAATACAATGAATGTCGATGGTACAATGAAAAACGGTGTGGTTACCAACATTCTTCAAAATATCTGCTTTTGTGTTCCACGGAAAAAAGTCATAACAGTTTTGGAACAACATAAGGGTGAGGAAATGATGACAGAATTTTCATTTTAGGGTGGACTATTCCTTTAATTTGACCTGTTGGAGTGTTTTTGTGAGGTTGCAGTGTCACAAACCACACAATTCCTCTAAACTTTGGCTACAAACTTGTCTAGAGAAAGTGTAGCAGTTTCTCTACCTCTGTTCCATCTACTTTCGGGTGTACAAGGCTACAGAATTAATGGGCGGGGAATGGGAGGGCCTAGGTGGACCAGAGAGATTAGCTGTAAAATTGACACTGACAAATCTCATACATTATAGCTTCATGGGAGGCAGCCATCGCCACAGGAAGTGTTGGAGGAATAGAGGGGAAAAGCGAATCACAATATTAAAGGCCTAAAGTGTCCCATCCAGTTTTGTGGTGGAGTTTACCGAGCCTCAACACTCCAATTATACTGTACCACAATCTCATAAGGTCACTTTTTTCTCTTTTATCAGTTACTTTTAACTCACTTTTAACTTACTGATCCACATTCTTGGCATATAATGTTACAGGTAACATGCATACACATCTTTATGTAAACAAGGCAGAATAATTCATATGAGTCACGGCTGCTAAATCAAATGGGCAGAAGTGTTTTGTTTCTCCACGGATTTGGCTTCTGTTTTCCCCCTGTTTGTGCTTATTATTTTAAACCAGCCTTTTAGGGATTTCAAATCTTCTTATTGCGTTCTCTAAATTGGTCTTTGGTGTTTGATGTTTACAGAGTGTGATTTATAACCCAAATTATTTAATTATTGAAATTAATGGAGAAAATAGGCTGGATTACTAAACTGTAAAGCAATAGCCTTATGTGATTGCACTCATTTCAGCATTCGGGATTTTGTTTAAACTTGATTGCTTTCAAGCCCATGAAATTCATAAAAGCTACGTGCATTTGAATAATCAAGTGAAAGAAAAAACACATAGATTCACAGTGGAATCCTGGAATGGTTATGAAAGTGACCGTGACGTGACTTGTGAGAGGGTTATTCACCTGTAGCATATTATACAAGTCACCTTTTTTATAAACAAACATTTATATTGTTTTTTTTGTGTGTCCTGAGAGTGTAATAGGGATTGGTGATATTGCTAAGAAAATACATTTAAATATTTGTATTGATATTCAGTATAGAGTACAATACATTTTATATATACACACTTTTAATCTTAATGGTTAAAAGCCCCATCCCCCCCCCAGTACAGTAATGATATTTTTAATGTACATGTATCAATATAGTGTTATATACATTTTGTTTAATTATATATTTTTTTAATATGTTTTGAATAATTTAATTTCACAGACTATTTGAAATGATTCACAAAGATGAATCACTTTTTTCCACTGAAGTTTGACCCTATAAAACAATTTCATACTTGTGATGCAAAGAAGGGTCGTGAAACCTTGTCCTCTGACATGCTCTTTAGAATACTGGCTGAGGTAAACAAGATATTGACCATGTTTTTCTATCGCAAGAAAATCATTGCGAATATATCATGAATATTCAATATATCACCCAGCCTAGTCAGCCCTATATTGACCTGCATAGTATTATTTTGCTGTCTTATTCTGGTATTACAGTTAGAATCTGTCCGTAATGAATGGAGATATATTGCATTTATTTCATTTCTGAAGTCCTAGCTACAGGGTATTACCTCGCAGGCTTAAAAAAAATGCTTATAATCATCCGCTTATTGATCCGAAGCCTGTTGCTGAAGCTTTGATAGATACAGCATAGATATACTATATGAAACTTAATTGATGCGGCACATAATTATTGCCATTTCATGAGCAGGAGATGGATTAGATATAGAAGGATCTTGAATTTACCCAATGAAATAAACTCGGTTAATGGTTGCCGCTCTCATCTCCGTGTGTGTTTTTCGTGCCTAGGGCTCCTTATGCTCAGCTGATGAGAAAAAGATGTATGATTGTCCCATCTGATGAGAATTTTACATAATTGCAGTTCAAATGTGTTCCTGCCCAGCCCCCATATTCATCTACATTGCTAATTTGATTGAAAGCTTGTGTTTTCTTATGATGCACCCAATTACGGAGTGTGGGTTCACCATTACTCGTGAGCTTGTGTATCTTCCTGTTTTGTGTGGTCTAGTAAATGATGGTACATTCCTGTTCTGAAGTCTTTGTGAAAATGATGGATAACGCTCTTTTCCATGGACCATTAATAGGATAAAGCTCTTGATGGTTCATCAACAACATGTGCTGTTGAATATACTTGACAAATGTAATGCTCTTAAAATATAACTCATTATCACTCTTGGCATCTCCAGAGTTTCTCAGCGCCATTTCGCACCCTTCAGAGGTTCGTGAAGTCAGATCTTTGCCATGTTAACTATTTAGTGTCACATTGCACTTTGGTAGAGATGGGAATTTATTCAGAAGTACATGGCCTTTTTAATAGGGGAATTTATGCTGTTTTAGTGTATAGATTGTAGTGTATAGAAATTTCTTTAATATGTCAAATGTAAAATTAACATGGTTTATATTTTCTTAAAAAGAAAAACATCATTGCCACAAATTTGTTCAGAGTGGGTGCCAGTGTGCAGTTTGAAGGTAGTTGTAAACTGGCCCAAATCCAAATATCTTATCTTACGTAAGATTTTTTTTATTCCATTTTTGTCTTCTGTATTTATGTCTGTAGAGTTATACACCTACGCTCCACTATAATAATTTATATCATGATTTTACCCTCACATCAGATTCAACTACATCTGCAGGTATTATATATATCTGCGTATGACATCTGAAATACACTGCTGTTCAAAAGTTTGAGGTCAGTAAGATAAAAAAAAATATATCTTTTTTTTTACATTAGAAAATCTTACCGATCTTAAACTTTTGAATGGTTTAAATAAGATTTTAGGGATGACGTTCTACAAGACAATGAGTTCCTTTATTTCGAACCTATACGCTTAAACTGTCACAGTTGGTTGCAGCAGAATTGAGGTGCAGCCGTTTGTCCATATTTGACCCAAATTTGGGTTGAAACAACCCTGCATTTTTTAGAGTGTAGTGACAAACAGGGAGAGAACGGAGGAGAACTGAACCAATTAACAGACTGACAAGACACTAGAACAGAAATGAATGAGTCAAACACTGAACACGTGACAAACAGACTCAAATGGTGACATAAACAATGAATGACTGCAAATGCTGTAAGTAATTATAAAACTCCTCTATCTGAAGAAGCGGACAGAGCGAAGCTGTCATTAAGTATTGATGACACAGAGGATGTAAAATGAAAGATATATTGAAGTAATTGTTATAATAATAATAATAATTTGTTACATTTATATAGCGCTTTATCTGAGACCTCAAAGCGCTTTACATAGAAGGGGGAATCTCCTCAACCACCACCAATGTGCAGCATCCACTTGGATGATGCGACGGCAGCCATATTGCGCCAGAACGCCCACCACACACCAGCTTACTGGTGGAGAGGAGACAGTTATAAAGCCAATCAGTATATTATGTTTAGTTATGGGATTAGGGTCAACAAATCCCTGGAATTCCCACATGCTTTTGGCACTGCGGTGTGTGTGTGTGTGTGTGGTCCTGGCTAACCCTATGTTGTGGGGACCAAATCTCCCCACAAAGATAGTAATACCAGTCGTTTGACATTGTGGGGACATTGTGTTGGTCCCCATGAGGAAAACAGTTTATAAATCAATCATAAAGAATGATGCTTTTTGAAAATGTAAAAATGCTGAAAATGTTGTGTAATGGGTAGGGTTAGGGTTACGGCATAGGTATACCTTAGTTTAAAAAATGAACTATTTATGGAAAGTTCCAATAAAAAATGAAAACCAACGTGTGTGTGCGAGAGAGAGGGAGAGGGAGAGGGAGAGAGAGAGAGGGAGAGAGAGAGAGAGAGAGAGGGAGAGAGAGAGAGGGAGAGGGAGAGGGAGAGGGAGAGGGAGAGGGAGAGGGAGAGGGAGAGAGAGAGAGGGAGAGAGAGAGAGAGAGAGAGAGGGAGAGAGAGAGAGGGAGAGAGAGAGGGAGAGGGAGAGGGAGAGGGAGAGGGAGAGGGAGAGGGAGAGGGAGAGGGAGAGGGAGAGGGAGAGAGAGAGAGGGAGAGAGAGGGAGAGGGAGAGGGAGAGGGAGATTGGAGAGGGAGAAAGAGAGAGCAGGCAGTGGCTCTGTGAGAGGCCGGTGTGAATGTGAAGCCTGGCTGTATGAGGCTGAATGAGTTCTGATATGAGGAGACCGCAGCCTGGAATCTTGCTAATAGTCTGGCACCAGATGAAATAACCACTGAGAAAGCGAGTTCATTTGGAAGTTTCCTTTGCTGTAACATCAAGTGTAAAAACTGTACTGTTTATTACTTCCTCTTTTACAGTACAAGTGGGTCCAAAAATCTGTGGCCATAAGTGAAGTGCTTAAATTGATCAGTTTTCTAATTCAATGGGATTTTTAATAATATGATAAGCATAGTCATTTGAATGAACAGTTGAACTGAAAATGTCATGGATTTCAGAATGACAGGAGCACTTAAGCTGAGCTCCACAAGTTAAACCTAATGATCCATGTTATCCACCATTATTTGAGAGTGTTATGGTGCGTTCACACCGGACGCGAATAGCGCGTCAGGCGCGAGTGATTCCAATGTTAAGTCAATGCAAAGACGCGTTACGCGCGTAAAACGCGTGTAACGCGTCTTTGCATTGACTTAACATTGAAATCACTCGCGCCTGACGCGCTATTCGCGTCCGGTGTGAACGCACCATTACAAAGAACATCTTTTGCCTCAGTGGAATAAGGAAATTACATTTGGACTCCTTTTGTGACCCAGAGAGTCCAGAATCCTATTTTTTTTTTATTCACTTTATCTCAAACATGTCTTTGTTTAAAACATTTTCACATTCCTTTAAAATTTTCAGCGTATACAGGTTTAAATATGGATTTTAATCCCAGCATTTCAATATGATCTCCACTGCATGTGCGCGTGTTTTTTTTTTTTTTTAAGAGAGCAATTCATACTTTTATTCAGAAAGGGCACATTAAATAGTTCAAAAGTGACATTAAAGACATTTACGAACCTGAAGACAGGAGAATTTCAGCTTTGTCATCACAGGAATAAATGACATTTAAAAAAATATTAAAATAGACAGTTATTTTAAATTGTACAAAATATTAAAAATGTATTGCTTTTTAAGGGGTGGTAATGCCCTTTTCACAAGATGAAAAATAAGTCTTTGATGTCCCCAGAGTGTGTATGTGAAGTTTTAGCTCTAAATACACCGCAGATATTTTTATATAGCATGTTAATGTTGTCACTTTTTGAGGGTGAGCAAAAACTTTAAAAACGTTTTTCTGTCTGTCCCTTTAAATGCAAATGAGCTGCTGCTCCCGTCAGAGAGGGCGGAGCTACAACGCTCATGTTCTTTTACCTCACACGCACATGCACTGAAAATGTCAAAAACCTTTAGCCTTTTATGTTCAAACTGGAGTCAGACAACGATGGATAGACTCAAGAAGAAGTGACAACATGTAGAAGCAACAGGACATTTCTGAATGGTTAGTTGATACATTTATGTACCTTGTGTAGTTATCTTCTAGTCATTGATTAGCATATTCTGTTCATGATAATCTATAAATCACGTTTATGTAAATTATTGGGTTCTCTATGTCACTAACCCAGGAATGCCGTGTAGTCCCTACCACCTGTTTGTTGTAGTCTTTAAAAACTATTTCTTTAAAAAAGCAAATATCTCCCTTTGCTTTGAACTTTAAGCGTAAACTATAATCAACCACCCCTTTAATGTATTTTCGATCAAGTAAATGCAGCCTTGGTGTGCACAAGAGACTTATTTCAAAACATTAAAAAAATCAGTTTGAGGTCAAAAGATTTAAAAAAAAAAAATTATTATTTTTTTTTTTACATCTATTGTGCTTTTAGTCATTACAAGAATGTCCTCTGTGTCTGTCTGTTTGTCTCCAGCCTGTTATAAATTGTATTTGCACTTCTCAGATTGACATGCAGAGTATTAGGAGCTTTTAAATGAATGACTTTTAGAGAAAAATTAGGTGGGATTAATGTAGGGAAAAGTAGCGAGTCCCTAGAGGAATGGCTGTTAAATGATGGCCTCTTTTTAGACAAACGGCTGCTCAGTCATCCAGGACAGTGGGCCCTCAGGGGAATAAAGAAATGTGATGCATATTACAGCCGCATGGGAATGCCGCGTCCACACTGGCACTGCCTGGTTTAACACTTCGTCCAGCACAAGAGACCTCTGCTGATGGATATACCCTCAGCCCGGAGAATATGCACACGCTCTGAAGCACCAGGAGGGCTTCCGTGGCTCTCGGTCTCTGCGTGCACGAGACAGTCTGCTCAATCGCAGTGGCACCAGCAGTTCCTGGCTGGTGACATGAAAACATTGTTCCCAGGCAATGCCTGAGACAGAATACATTAACAGGGTCTGTTATTTCCACGGTAATATGGCAGATATCACAAACCTTCTGTAGCTTGCGCTGCATAAATTATTGTCGCGATACTTTGTGTTGTCAGTCAGTTTTCTTGACACAGCAACCTCTTTTTCTTTTGTCTTCCTGACAGTGTGGCGCTTCTCCGTGCAGTCGCTATAATTTATCAACCCACCAGGGCTTCCTGTAAATCATTTGTGGTTTTTATCAGCTCACTTTCTAAAGGGGTTTATTGAGTACTCAACTCAACAGTGTGATTGTTAATTACACACGGGGGTGCGTTGCAATTCACAAGAAGGTCAGGTGTTGTTGGGCAATGTAAATTATTTCTTAACATCAATAGCAATTAATTGGTATTGTTTTTTGTTATTTATTTTAATATGAAAATATGTAATACATTTTTTATCTTTGCACATTAAATCAGTAGTGTGATGGGAAGCTTTTTTGTGTGTGTCGGAAATGTTTATTGAATGCCAATTCAATACATTAAAGGAACACTATGTAACTTTTTTTGTTCAAAATTGAAATATTTGGTCTCATTCACTAAGCATGGGTATGCACGAATTTGTGTGTGAAATCTGAATACGGACGTCTTCACGAACAAATCATGATTCATCAATAACTTTTTCACAAATTTATTCAAAATTTTCGAAAAAATGTAGGAACAACTGAAACCACTTTTGGTGGCCTTATAAATGTTAAGATGAAATTTTAAATGGATATAGATCTTAAATATATTTTCACACACACACACACACACACACACACACACACACACACACACACACACACACACACACACACACACACACACGGGCTCTGATGATAGTATAAAGAAAAGGTTTGCGGAATGCCCTTATATGGACTTGGTTTGGGTGTGTTTTATGTAAATTACTTACCTTGGGCACGCGGTCGCTGGTTTAGAATACTCTGAACTCATCAACATGAGAACGAGGTTAAGAAGAAATTCATGCACGTGCATACGTGTTGTGAATTAGGCGGAAAGTTTTTGTGAGAAGTTTAAATGTGCGTATAAATACGAATATGCATGAGAGCCAATGAGTCAATACATCATCACCATATCTAAAACGTGTTTTTGTCTTACACTGATTTACAATGGTAAGCTTATTATGTTTTTATATTTTAAACCTTGTGGATGGTTTTTGCAGGAAATTGCATAAATACTGTACGTCACTCAACTTGAGATCCTCTCTATCTAAACTGGTTATACTGTATCTCTTAAGCCTAGTGAATGTTTTATGAGCTAATAACTTAAGGAAGTATTAAAATAAAAATAATTGAAATTCCAAATAATTCTTATAACTGTAATTCTTTTTAACTAAAACAAAAGTTTGTTGAGAAAAAAAAGAATGTTGACTCGACAAAGTCTTGAATGTTTGGAGAAGTTTATAGTCTTGAAGTTTGAAAGTTGTAGGCCTTATTGACAGAGGAAAATGATAAATGACCCCCTGGTTTTTCATTTCACATGCAAAGTGGGTGTTTACACTGAAGATTTAAAGGCACAATAGGGAAAAAAAAGTCAGAGAGGGGGTGGATATTAATCATATAAAACTTATAATAAATGATTAAAGTATGATTGTGGATGTTTTTTGGCACAGAATTACTTTTCTAACATTATAACTGGTCCTCAACAAAAAGGTGATAACTGAAACATTTTTCTTAAGAGAAAACTTGGCTAAACTTACATATTCTTGCTATCTGCAGCCACAGTAAACTTATGGCACAGGTTATTATCAGGGCATGACCCCACAGCAAAAGCTGTCTCACTTCTTTCTGTCTCACCTCCCCCTCCACCCCCTAGAAACCAGCGGTATCCAAACAGTGGGCAGTCAGTCAATCAGTGCTGTAAAACCTCATCCACAAACTGTTATTGGCACATAACTGAGTTTCCATACAGCTCTCCCACACAAAACCAGAGTCATTTTTCAGTTTAGTCATCACATTGCTCCCTCTCAGCACTTCACACATAAGTTATTTAAGATGTTTATGTGTATATGTTAACACTATATGATGTACTTTAGAAATTGCTCATTCTAAATTGCGTGCTTGCTTTTCCATCAGCCAGTTACTGTTATGGTAATGCCGTTTTCCTGCAGCGCCAGAGGGATTACATGGCATTTGTGGCTCAGGTTAGGATTGGGCAAAAAATGATATCAAATCGAGATCACGATAAAATTGGCATCGATAATGTTGATGAGCTTTGGATATTTTGACACGATATGGATTAATCTAAGAAACTATCACACAGCAGAAATAATCGTGACACCAGCCAGTCAGTGCATGTCGCTGTTGTGCAGCATCTTATCTGACAAAAAAAATGCAATGTTTTGTTGTAAATTAATTGTTATATTTTCACTTAATTACATTTTAAAAGCTTGATTAAATTTTTTAAGTTTATATAAATTTGTATTAAATAATAAAACACAGAATTAAAATGAAAAACATAATTTAGGAAAAAATAAAAGGTATAGTTTTGTGAAGTTTAATTGTGAACAAATAAGTTAACATGTTTACATTCATTCATTCTCAAGGTCTAAACAAAATTTGGAAATGAATATCGTGATAAATATAGATATTGTGTGATATAAAAAAAATATTGTTATCATTTTTTTGGCCATATCGCCCAGCCCAGATTTATTTGTTTATTTAGTTTGTTTACATTTTATTGTAAATATGATTATTCAGTCGTTTATTCAATTATTTATTAATAATAATAATGGTTATTTTAACTTATACATAAACACACACACACACACACACGTATATATATATTTGTCTTAGTCATTTGTTTGCTTACATTTAATATGTTCTATTGTAAATAATAATGATTATTATTTTTTTGTCATTCATTTAATTATTTATTATTAATAATAATATTATTTATTATTTATTTATTTGAAAATATAAATCAATCAATCAATCAATTTGTATTTGTTTAAATTGTTATTTTATTGTAAGTAATACAAATGATTAATCAATAAATGATTAATTTTAAAATATATATTTATTTTATTGTAAATTATAATATTATTAGTACAAATGTAAATTTTTATTCATTTATATTTATTTGGTAAGTAAAAATATGTGTTTGTTTGTTTCTAGCCTATATCATTTTGGAGCCAGTTTTATTCCACTTTTGTTTCCCAAGTTCTCATACAAAGCATCAAGGATCAGTATCTCTCCGACCCGGTCCCAGTGGGCCTGTTGGTGTCACTGCATGGCTCATTGGCCGCTCCATGCACAGACGCACACGTAACACAGCCTCCCCTGCACCCTCTTATATCTGACTGTGGTGTGATTGAAACAGAAGCGGGGCCGTGTCAAGGCCCCAGTCACCATGTAATTGAATTCTTCCATGTGTCTGGGAGCTGACCAAAGTGGTAGAAAGAAGGTAAATAGACAAAGCTTTGGTCTTCCGTACACACAACAAATCGAGACTTTCAGCTGTTTGCGGAAAGCTAAGCAAAGATTTGTGGGAAAGCACTTGTCTGGACTCTGGACAGACATTTTTTTGGTCGGTGCAGGTTGTGGAGATAACAACATTTTGTTTTTCCATTTTCAACATGTGTGCGTGTGTGTACACAAATGTGATTCCGAACTAAAGGGTTTTGCAATCACATAAGGAGGAGCGCAGGCAAACAGAAGTCAGGGCTCCCGTTGAGCAGAACTCTGACTGTCTGCTTGCATTCCGACTTCCTCCCACCCACCACGTCTCTACATGTTCAATTTGGCGACCGTTGCTTAGTGACAGTGTGCCGCTGGCCCCCTGCTACGTGGTTTTTGTGTCTTCGCCGAAGTGAGTCTACAGATCTCCAGACTCGAGATAGGGTGCTGAAAAAAGTAGCGTCTGTAATTTATCTAAGGTTATTTTGTGATTCAGATATACTGCTCTGGAAGCAGTCGAGCGTTAAATTGCTTTCCTCAGGGAGCAGGTCGCATTGAGGGGTCGACAAAGCCGAGAGATTTCTCTCTCTATCACTTCTCTTTTGCCCTTTCTCTAGTCCTCTTCCTCTTTGTCTCTCTGTCTTTCTGTCTCGCTCTCTCCTGCCATGTTTAGGAGTGAGGAGTGAGGAACTCATCGCAATGGCAGATATGCTGTAATTAGGAAAGATAATTGCAGGTGCTGTACAGCGGGTCGCAGGGGACACAGTGAGCTCTCAAGGGTCACAATAAAGGGGTGCGGGGGGGTCATTACGGGCCGGGGAGATGGGAACCACTCTCGCTTCACAAAATGAGACTCTTGGAGGAGTAATGGTGTGTGAGCCCAATGAGGGAAAATGACATAAATACATATAGCTACCTACATTCAAAAAACACGCTCACACACTAAGAGGTAATAGGAATGTAAAAGGGAAAGAGCAGAAGTGAGAGTGAATAAGTGAGAGAATTTCCACTGCCTGCAAGATCAGAGAATAGCCCGTCAGTAAAATATATAGTGTCAGTGCTAATTTGGTTGTATGAGCTGAATGAATCAAGAAAACCAACCTTTCGTTTCATAACGGTTACTTTGAAATTGCTTGTCAAAGTATTAAAGATTTAAATAATACTGGAATGTGACAGTCAAGCAACATTAGTTACCTACAAGCTAAAAAAAAGTTGCAATTATAGTCTATATAATGTATAATTCAATCTATCATATTTGTATGGATTGTTTTGATTGAAAGATGTATGAATTTTTGTATAAAAATCAAATATATACACTACCGTTCAAATGTTTTGGGTCAGTAAGATCTTTTAATGTTTTATACTCTCCAAGGCTGCATTTATTTGAACAGAAGTACAGCAAAAATGTGAAATAGTATTACAATTTAAAATAACAATTTTCTATTTTATTTTATTTGAAAATGTAATTTATTCCTGTGATGTTAAAACTGAATTTTCAGCATCATTACTCCAGTCTTCAGTGTCACATGATCCTTCAAAAATCATTCTAATATGCTGATTTGATGCTCAAGAAACATTTGTTATTATTATCAATGTATGATAATAATTTTATGGAAATAATGTTTTTTTGGAAACTGTAATAACTGATAATGTAATGTTAATGGCATCACTTTGTTTAGGTATTTTCTCCTCTGCACTGCTTTAAAAAAAAACATCCATTTATTTTTATGTTGATTGCTTTGGGAGCCCCATATTAATATGCAGGGATCAATACACATGTATCGGCTTAATTGAATAGGATAATTGAATACAAGATTAGAGAATATATACTATTATTACAGCAATGAACAACAACAGAAATGTCTCTGCATCAAATTCAAATCTCATTGTTCATTCGTAAACCTTCAACATTCGTGCAGATACTATTGAAACCACCAGCATTGACAAGGGAGAGAAAAGAAAGGGCTAGAGAAGACGAAATAGTTGGCTATCTTAAGCATGTAGAAGGCCCGACTGTAGTTGGTTCCTCTGGGATTTTTAGGCTAAGCTGCTCCCGCTTTCCTCTACATAGCCTGTAGTGTTTTCATAGTGCTGCAGTGTAGCATGTGTTCTTCCCCTAAGAGCTCTCGAAACTCTCCAAGAAAAACAGAGCTGAGTGCGAAGAACTGTAAATATCAAGCTTACCAGGGCGATCCTACTGATTCCCCATCAGAATCCGTGCGGCTGGAATAACAGCGAAATAGTGTCAGAAAAGAAAACGAGGTCTCTGGCGCTGTACTCAAGCTAGGTATCTGAAATGATCCAGTGAAATGAAAGGCAATAGAAAAAAAGACTTGCTTGGTGTAATTTAAGACGTAATTTAGGCTGTGAGGGTGATTGACTATATTTTCAGGCTGTGAGTGTAATGGAAAGTTTAATTGTCTTGGCATTAGGGTTAAAGCCAAGCCATTAGAGTGTATCATATGTCTCGTAAAGGAGCCAGTATTCATTCTGGAGTGACCTTCAGCTGGGCCGAACGATGGCAGGCAGATAAAAGATTGATTTACACTAGTGATGGGAACACAATCACGTATCTGTGTAAACACCAGAATTCAGTGCCACGACAGCGCAAAATGTAGTTAAACAGCAAATTCATCCAGGACTGAAGTGGTTAGGAGGATGAGATGCATAAAATTAGAAAGTACATTATAGGAAAAATGCTTTTAAATACATTTGTTCGTTTAGAAGTAGAGAAGTGAATCAATACACGAGACAAACCACACGGCTTAATCTTTATTTCCCAGTGGGAATGTTTGTCCAGAACATTTCTTTTTGTATTGGGTTACATTAGGGCTAAAGGTGAAATGTCCATGTATTGACTTTGTGGTAAATTAAGATGAATCCATAAGACAGAAAGTACCTTTTCTCTGGGTAAGAGAAACATTGCATTCCTTAATAGTTTCCCAATCCCATTGATATGCAAACAACACGGCTTTTTCAACTGCCCTGGCAAATAGTGAGAATTTTTCTTCTCCAAGGCTCAAATACCTAACCGTACGTGTCCATTAGTACAGAGATGAGCTGGCTTTTTCTATTCATTCAGTCTATAAAGGGAGCTAAGCGGTAGAGGATTGTGGGAGTAAAGCAGACAATGAAAGCATCAAAAAGTGCACAAAAAACTTTGTTTCAAAATTTGCCATTAGTGATTTTGTGATTTACACTGTTGTTAACAGTGATGGACGAAATATATATGCTACATACTATACTTTAAAGGCTGGGTTGATACGTTTTTTTTAAATGCTCACCAAGGCCGCATCTATTCATTCCGAGTGCGCATCAAATACATTTCTTTTGTGCTTTTTATTGGGTAGCCGTAATGACACTACATTCTATTTTGCCCGGTGCTCATCACAATAGATCAGGTTTTCACGCTGTGAATGGACACCTAATGGATTGTTGACTGGAATAAAGCCAGTCTGGGATCCCTGGGCTTTTCCCTTTCCCAGCATGACCAGTCTGAATCTGGTTAATTTGAGAAAACACAAGACATTTTTATGTATCTCCTCCATTTTAATGAGGGGCCCCTTAAGAAACAGATGGTGCATTAGTTGAGACAAACTCTCGCTGACATTGGTGGAATTCGAACAAACAATGCAACATGGCTGGAACAGTGCAGGGTTCTCTCTGTAGATTATATAGTCCACATTGTTTCATGAGCAACACTGGAATTTCCCCCCTTTTTATTAAATGGACATAGTATTTGGTGGCCCCCAAGGAGGAGTGGAATATGAATCCAAAGAAGAGAATTTACAGCTGGCTCTGACTGGTGGGTTTGTTGTGCCAGCAGTAAAGATGCTGACTTGTTTGCTTTGAGCCCCACTTTACGTAAACCCTCAAAGGTGCATCCAAAATGTGCACATGCATGGTTTCTTTCACACAAACTTTCTGCATTTGCAAAAGTGCACATTTTTATGTCAACAATATTTATATGCCTACTCACCATTTTGACATTGTCAGAATTAGATGAGTCTTATACGTTTTGTTTGAACTCCACTTTTGATTTGGCTTATAGTGACTTGTAAGTCATAAGCGATTTTTTTCATGAAAATATTCACTGACCCTTAGAATTCAACATGACATGTTTTGCTGCTGTGCCTTTAAGACTTCAGTGTAAACACACTCATTACATATAAAATAAGGTTGTTGTTTTTTTGGTGCTCAGGCTGACTATAGATATGCTGTTGAGTCCACCACACAACCCAAATGCCCTACAAACTGTTAACATAAACCTAAAATGATAAGGGACCTTGTTAAAAACAGAAAGCTGCTCGTTTCTAATGTTGGCATCCTTCAGGGTGACATGCAGAGCCGCTACGTACACACATCTAGGAACAGCGCTAGGTTAGTTTGGGAATAATTATATTTTTGATGTTTAGGAATAAAACTTAACTATTACTTAACTGTGACTGGGTGGACCAATTTTGTAAGCACCTCACAGACATTGCCGACATGTAGTACAAGTTGCGAAAGTTTGTAATGAGCCAATTTCACAGCTTAGTTTCAAAGATCTAAAAGAGACTATATTTATAGTACAGAGAACTCTTTTATTTCAATAGATCAAAGAAAATTCGATTTTTCTTCATGTTATGACCCTTTAAAGTTGCTCAATTTCTTACGGTAGTATGATATTCAAATTGTTAAAGCATCTTTTGTTATGCAATGCATAATACTGTTTCGGCTTAAACATGCATTGTTTCCTTCCCTTCGCACCTGAATGGAGGTTGACAGCTGTGTGCCTTTAGTCAGGCAAGACCGCAGCCCGAGTTGGTGCGTAATGACAGTAATTAGCAAGATGAGCAGTGACATGTTTAGCGGATGCTCTGCGGTAGGTGTGCGAACACTTGAATGTGAAGTACAGTGAGCTGCCCCCAACTGCAGACGGGGAGCTCAATCAGCCAAATCGCTCTTGGCCCTATTGTACTATTTCATCCATTTCCAATGAGTCAGCCACAATTACTAATGCCATCCTATATATAAATTCCCCACCTGCTTGCACAATGCACCCCGATTATGACCTCGTGATGTTAATCTAACCCCTTCAAGAGGACGTTTCCCACAAGAAATTGAATTACTATTTATGTTTTTAAAAAGCTACCAACTGTCACGATGGTGTAGCCGTTAAGGACGAGGACGATCGGAAATATTGATGTTGCTGAGTCTGGTTGTACATATGTGCTCACTTGATAAATGGGTCAAAGGAATTGTGCTGAACTGTGACAAACTGAACCGTAATTGTTATTCCGCGCAGCATCTGTTATGCGCTCTGCTGATCGTAGCAATATGTGATGGAGTAACTGGACGCTTTTGGTCGTAAAGCACCCCTCACAGGTGCACGTCCCGCATCAGGAGCCATGTGAAATAGATCAACCGCAGACCAACACAGCTTCAGCAACCTCCAGTTTCCTTAAAGCATCCACAGCCGGTTTAGTCAAGAACAACTTTCTCTGAGCAGCGGGAGTGAAAACTTGTTCTGAAGAGCATGGATCTGAATGTTTTATAGGAAGAGATGCTTGGGGCCTGAATACTAAATTTAAGTGCATTAGGTCACTGGAATAGCCACATAAAACAATGAACAAATAAATTTAAGGTTATGATGATGCTGCTTTTTCATGCTCTGCTGAGACCCTATTGATTTTCAAAGAGATTTTTTATGGGTCTCCAGCAGTCTTGCCGGCAGGCGGCAACACTAAAACCGGTGCATCTGAAAACACAGAAACATTATGCAGAAGACTGAATGTTCATCATTTTAAACGTAGCACTTAATTCTCAACTGGTAGGTCAGGGCTTTGTTCCGATAGGGTTGCAAATGGTAGGGAAATAAACAATGTTAAATGCTAATTATAACATGCATGGTTGCGAAGCATGGACACTTAGGAGTGCTGAAGAGAAACAACTACTTGTATTCGAGATGGCAGCACTTAGAAAACTACTTGGCGTCCGCTTCATAGACAAGATGAGAAACAATGACATCAGAAAGGCCCTCAATCAGATAGAAACCATTGTGCAAAAAGTACATGAAAGACAACTTGGTCATGTTTTCGTATGGATAAAAACAGGATTGCCAACATCGCATTGAACGGAAGAGTAGAAGGTACCATAAAAAGAGGACGTCCAAGAACAACGTGGATGTCATCAGTGTTGGCGAGATACGCTGTTGGACAACAAGTTCTAATGAGAATGCCACAAGATAGAGACAGATGGCCTTTAGTGTCGACTCGTGTGAGAGCCTACGTGTAATAAACTGCATGGAGATATGGCGAAGAAGAAGATGCAGCTAGCCATAAAATCTTGCATTGTTTGAATGGCAAAATACAGATATTTATGAAATTATTTAGCTTTATATGTAGTAGTAACTTAGTATCACTCTGTAAGTCAGGTTAATGAATGTTCAATGATATCCAGGTTTAAGAATGCATCACTTCTTTAATCTTTTCAGACCCCATCTGTTTCATATTGAAATAATCAACTTCTTGTGCCTTAATTAATGGTTTATATAGTATGTTACCATAAAATGCGTCATATTATTTTTTGCCATAATTTGGGGTAAAACTGCGCAAATTCTCCAGACCACCATAAACATGCAAATAAGGTGTGAAGGGAGAACAAAGAAACTTTTCTCCCGCTCAAAACTCGCACCTCTGATTGGCCACTTCACCAAAGATGGGCCTTAAGAGTTCCCTTCTAAGGAACATCTTTGCTCATTACATTGTGAGACAAACACTTTCTGAATTTCTGGCAATTTTTTTCAAGTTACCTTCATTCAAATTTCCCACGGACCGAACAGATCTCCGGAATAACTCAATAAAGCTTTCGCCTTCAGCTTTCAGGAATTGGTTAAAACCAGTTATAATTAATAATAGACATATATTTCCCTTTTGAGCTAATTTGCTACACATCCAAAGGTCCTTTCCAATACCCAAGGACCCATTGGCATGAAGTAGCTACATTTTAAACATGTCTATTCCTATCTGTATACACAGCCACACACTTTGTGTTTCAGATCCAAGCCTCACGCCAAGGTAAAGTTCCGTTCTGATATGAGAGGGACTCCGACGCTGGATGATTATTAAGGTACAGAGATAGGCTCATTCGGACTCTGCCTGAGTGCATGAGGGATGTGAGGACGAGTTGGCTAGTACTGGATTAAAGATTGTATCGCCATCAGAGGCAAAGCATAAGAAATGATTGGCCAGATAGCCACTGAAGCCTTTCCCGCCAGAGATAGGGAGTCCGCGACAATTTATAATAGAGTACAGGTACATGTGTGAGCACATGAACAAGGAGGGTAACTGATATGTCCCTGCAATCAGAAACGTCATTCGTGCCCCTACAGATTTTTGAGTCGAATAGATATTCGGAGCGCTTCTAGTGTGATGTTTTTTCAAGAAAACTAACATTTTCAGTGGCTTTCATGTCAGTTTGATTGATTGATTGACAGACAGGACTGTTTCTGGTACCTGGTATAAAAAAAACATGACACCATGCCTGCAGTTTCTTGTTTTTAATGTGTTTTCAGAGGGAAGGTTTTTCTTTAATGATAATCTTAATCTTTAAAAATATTTTTAACCTTAAATTATTCACGGTAATTCAAATGAGGCAGTTTATCACTATTTTACAGGCATTGGAAAGTGCTAATTGATTGTTCCTTTCAATGTTTGACACAGTGAGATGTCAAGGACTGGACATTATCATATGCACTCACTCTTAGAAAGATGAGATGTGAGAGGGGAAATAAGGGTTGAAACGGCATGTCTTCACGGAGAAGGCCTGCCAGAACCTTTTAGCCTGGCACTCGTCCCTCTCACACTACGCTGATATAGTTGTCGCCGGAGGATGTTAGTTGACACACGCGTGTGTGTGTGTGCGCGTGTGTGTATTCTCTCAGAGCAGTTTTGAGCGAGTGGCTGTACAAGTTGATCGGCTTCATTGAAGTGCTGTTCACAGTAGTTCCCATGCTGATCCATTGTTGTTGTCAATTAGGCATTGATCTGTCTTTTCACTCCTCAAAAATCAAAGCCATTTCAGGAAGAGGCTCATCTGCTCTAATAGTTAGCTTTATGATTAGCAATTTTATCACCCAGCAATTTTCTGTCTTGTTCTATGTGCTTGCCGAGTGGAAACTGGCCATTAAATAGAGCCCCAGTCAGGGTGGCTTAGATATATTAGGAATAACAGTGCAAATTAATCCACAAGTCATTGCAGTTATATAATCCACTCACTATGTTAATTACTTGCTGTTTTCCCTGGAAAGGAGGTTTATGGGAAGGGTCATTAAATGGCTCAGAGCGATTGACCAGTTTTAGGTTGGTGTGTTTGTGGGCCATCACTGACACTGTCGGTTTCAAGCAACTCAGTTCATAACCGATCAAAGCAATCTTCATAGATATATGTGAGTGTTTGTGTACCCATTTGATCTTCTTATTATGCGTAGTAGTTGTAGCACACAAGTGTTTAACCTTTTGATTCTTGTTTTAAACCTCAATACATTTGTTTAGGTTTAGGCTTAAGAAAAGAAAAATAAACAACAAAGATGCTTATTAGTGCATTTATGATTTCTATTTTTAGCACTGTTAGTGATAAAGTGTAAAATCCAAGATGACTGCCGTATGGGAGAGTGCAACATAATCAAAGAATAACAGATATCAACTTATATTTTTTTTATTATTCTTGTTATTTATATCATTGCAAAATGTAAACCATATTATAAAGTTAAGTCAAGTCAAGTCATCTTCATTTATATAGCGCTTTTAACAATGTAGATTGTTTCAAAGCTGCTTTACAGAGATAAACGTATATTTTAAGGTAACATATTGTTTTGGCTTCATAGCGGTTCTTGAATAAAGTTATTTTCCAGCTAAAGTTAGTTTTGATTAATTCACTTCCGTCGAAAGGATAATTTGTTATTAAATTAGGGGCCGCTAAGACGACACCGTTCTCTTTAAACAGACTTTAAACGCGAACCTGTGAGAACATATCACCACATAATCACACATTATCACGCTCAAGCATAGCGTTAGTTCTGCAGGTCACGTCAGTCAAGCTCGCATTAGCTGACTCTCAGCTGATCCACGTCTACTCATAGGAATACAACGCTTATCACAGCATCCATATAAAAGGTCAATCTGTATTATCAGCCGCTCATCACATTGCTCAGGATATAATCACCCTCCTCCATCCCCAGATCCTCCTCTCGTCCGGTCACGACTTGGCCTTCTGATTACCCTTCTAATCAGACTAATTTCTCAAATTATATTGTACTGTACATTAAATATTGAACATAAATGATATCACTCCCTGCTCTTATACTAGGCTGCAGTTCTTGCTCAGAACAGAACCATTCCCCCAATCCAGACTGTATGCTAATTGGCAATCATCATTGATGATAGTGGTCCTGACAGAAAGCTTTACATACAATATACTCACATAAAGCGAAATATACTATATGGTACAGTAACTATAACTATATGTCTAAGCTTCTAAATGCAACTATAAGGCATGAATATATTAAAGAGGCCATATGACCTTTTACAAAGTTTCGATTTTGTTTTTGGGGTTTATTAGAATAAGGCTTTCATTTTCAAAATACTACATTTTTCACATATTTTACATTGTTGCAGCACCTCTTTTTCCAGTCTGTCAGTATCACTCTGCAACAATCAACAATGCAGCTCACTGATGATGCGTCGTCGGAGAAACTAACCTAACTAACCACTGTTTTCTAGAAACCGTTGTAACTTGGTCGCACCTCTGTTGTTTAAACCACATTGGTTCAACAATATATATGATCTATTCTAAAGTTCACTTGTTATTCTAACAATAATGATTCTTAATGCACCCCTGTTTAATTCCAGTCTCTATGAAGCCCCTCCTTCCGAAAAGTGCTCTGATTGGTCAGCTGGGTAAGAATTATTTAAATGAGGAGAATTGTGACGTGCATTCCTGGAAGAAAACTCAAGACTACAATACAAATTGTACTCTATTTTTGATTGAATCTTATGCTAACCAAGGCTGCATTTATTTAGTTTCTTTCAAAAACCCTAAAACATCTTTAATTATTCCAAACTTTTGACCGGTAGTGTGTAGTTTTATAGCAAGCAATATAAAATTATCATTTTGTAATCTTTTCATTGAGCTTTTCTCTCCAAATATGTGTCTGTATGTGCTGCTATTGTATTTCAAGGCCAAGCGCTGTGTAATAATACAGTCTGAGGTCGCTCATAGTAACAGTTACAAGGGATTCCCTGAGCTTTCCTGGGGAGCAAAGACGTGATAGATGTGAATACCTCTGTCTGTTCCCTACACTAAAAACAGTTCTTTCAAAACAAGTAGTTGGGCTACAGATACACACTCACACACAGGCAGTCAAACAGCAAGTCTCTCACGATTGGGGCATTTCATACCAGTAATAGATGTTTGCTACACTCAGAGGGAATCGAGAAGGCAGACGACTCACATTTGTACATGCAGGCATGAGGCCCGGCAGTAAATGGAGCTCATAATGGCCAGAACATGTTTGGAAGGGCATCTAATGAGAAAGCCCATTAGGTATTAATAGTATTTTAAAGGCCCGGGGAGAGGGATCAGGAGGGATAGGAAAGCTTTGCCTATTGGATACCAGACAGAAACTGAGGCGCATTTTTGGGGTTTATTTAAAATTATGAAATGGTATGAAGTGTAATTACAGTAAAAGTAAATATTAGATGTAGCCTTTGTCCATTCCGGATTAAATGTTTTTTGATTTGACCAGATTTATCTTAATACCACAAAAAAAAAAAAAAACACTAAATGAAATTGCTCCTCCATTATCATTCTGAGATAAAACACCTTTTAAGGTTGATTCATCTAAATCCAGATTAATCAGACAGCAGAAGCTGTGTTTCTCTCAGATAGTCTTCACCGCCAGTGGTCCTCTTTAGTCTTCCACACTGCCTACGTCCTTTGAAGCTGCATTAGCTTTCACCCAAGACACTGAAGGGTTTTTCAGCAGCTGGAACGGTGGGTCGAGGTCATAGGTTCGGCTCGTTCTTTCTCTGTAGAAGGGGAAAGAGAGGTTTCTGGATGCATCCCCTCTCTTTTACTTCCCACCAGACTCAAAGGATGCTGGGAAATGATTAAAGACAAGATTCAGATGAAAGCGATCACTGAAGGTAATAGACTGTAAACTCTCTGCACCGTGGGATGTCCTTTAGAACCGTTTTTGGTTTTGCTTGCTTTTAATGGAATGTATTAAGGTTGAATGTGTATAGCAGGGTTGTAGCATATGGATGCAGAAATGCAATTTGAATTTGAATGCAAGGAAGTTAAATGAATTGAAATCCAAAGAAGTTTTATATATATAAAAGCAAAGTTTTTCTAGACAAACTTTAATGCTGGCTTGATAAAGTCCTTGTTTGAAAGTGCACAATAAACATTTCTTATTGCTATTAATAAAAAAAAACAGTGTTGCTGCTTAATATTTTTGTGTAAACAATTTTCAGGATTCTTTGATGAATAGAAAGTTCAAAAGAACAGCATTAATTTGAAATAGAAATATTTTGTAACATTATGTATTTACTGTCACTTTTGATCAGTTACATCCTTGCCGAATAAAAGTGTAAATTTCTTTAAAAAAAAAAAAAAAAAATCAATCTTACTGATCCCAAGCTTTTGTCTGTATATGGTAGTCCCTTATTTTGCCATTTATTTGAATACAAACATTATTCAGGATTGTAATTTATTTAACATTTAATTTTCAAACCCTCAGTTTGCTTTTCATATTTCTTTCACATTTACATTCTCTTGTGCCCCTATCTGTTCATCTGGGCATTCCTCATTTTTTCAGATGTGTGGCAAGGGTCTGAATTTATCATGGCGGCCAGCTTTGAAACTAACAAAATCACAAACAAATGAAAGGAGGGATCGATCGCAAGTGTCTCCCAGAATGATGAACTGGCACTTCTGTGAAAAATCAATGGCTTCTCTCTCCACAGGTCTGATGTTGTGCTTGTGACTGAGTGCGAGCTCTTGTTGGCCTCAATTCTCCCACCATCTTTTCTCAAATTATTAATTCAAACCATAATGTTTGTCTTTTTTTATTAAATTCCTCTTTCAGTCTTAAATACATGCCAATTTGATTTGTGCAGAAAGCCCCCAACACTAATAGCACATAGGATAAGCCATATAAGTGAGTGCAGCTGGATGTATTTACAGTCGTATTGACTTTCGTCTGCCTTTATCTGTCTTGCTTTGTGTGGCACTTGCTTATTGGCTGCATGTCTAAGAAACTCTATTGATCTGCTATATATGTTGCATCTCTGTGGGCAAGCCTTTATTAACAGAATCCATAAAACAGACGCATGGCATTCCCACAGTGTGCTCAGATCTCCAGAATCTTTTTTCATATCATTCATAATTCATGTGTAACCCTTTAACCTCAACCTCAGCGTAACATGAATACATTATTGACTTTGCTTCTTCATCACACTGTAGATTAACTAGTTTGCTATTCTGGGTTCAAATATAATTGCACATGAAATGAAAGACATGTTATTTTATGTTTTTTTTTTTTTTATTATTAGCTTGTCTGGTAAGCCATCTTGATAGTTAAAACATCTTGACAGCATGTGCATAAAGATATTTTTCTGAGACACAAAGAAATGGTCAATGTGGGTCAGGGCCGGAGTGGGGACACTTTTCAGCCCGGGAGATTCAGGCCCAAGACCGGCCCACTTTTTCCATGGTGGCATTTTTCCAAATTAGCATTTTTTCCAAATTGGATAAATGAAGTTACAGTTCAGCTCTTACTATTGTGTAGTTTGTATTAATACCATGGTTCAACAAATAATGTAAAGGTTAAATAATAATTCACAGAAGAAGTTAACAAAAAATATTCCACTATTCCAGAAGAATAGGTTGATAAATTAACAAAAGCAGAAAGAAAGAAAGAAAGAAAGAAAGCATTTAAAATGTATCCCACTCTTTAAAGAGGCATATTGAACTAATGTTTACAGTTCTGCTGCTCAGAAGCAACAACAAATTGCATAAAAAAACAAGGTCATTTTACTGCATACACAGATCAAGCATGAGTTTTGTTATCAATATTAAATTGCATAATATTTGCAAAGTCTATGAATCGCCATGACATGTATTGAGTGATACAAAAAGGCTAATATTAAAATATTTTAATTAACTTTTATATTTTGCTTGTGAATGGGTTGACAACGATACAACGGTATTAGCCGAATAATTACGTTGCAGCGTTGCTATTTGCTAGGCCTATCTCTCTTTACCTGCTTGCCACTTGTGTTTGTCCTCTTGAAAATAAATCTGTAAGTTTGGCACATTTGGCAGCATTCTCCTCCAATGCCTTTCTTTTTTTCAACCTGGCTTTTTCAGCCCCTCCTGGCCTCTTCCTCCCATCCATCATCCCTGACGCGTACCGTTACGGTAGGGCCGGCCCAGCTATCGGTACCTGAGAAAACGTTTTGGAAAAGACGCGCTATGGACCCAACCAACTATATGGGAGGGGAGAACTGCCTCACATGGAACAACCCAGAGGCTGCGCACTGCGGTGTCCGAATGCGGAACGCGTGTAGCCTAATATTGTAACTAACGTGACAAATGTAAAAAAAATGTTTAAAAAAAATTATCGACCGGCCCAAAAGTGAAGCGGCCCACCGGGGAATCCTCCCGATTCTCCCGATTACCCACCCCGGGCCTGATGTGGGTTGAAGCTGACAAATAAATGGTTCTGAGAAGATAGCGGATAACATTATGCACCTTTTTCTTTTGTATGGCACTTTAGTAAAGTTCAGCGTTCAGTAATAGCGTTTTTCTTTCCTTCCTTCTAAAGGAAATCAGCCTATAGTCCCAATTTGACAGCAGACCTATCTCCGATTTTTGTATTTGTGTGCGCACACACGAGAGAATTGAAAGGGAGAGAGAGTGAGAGTCTGTAATGACGGTGAGCCTGTCAGTTATGTGAGATAGAGGGAAATCTTTGACAGCTTGAGAAAGTTCCTTCAGTTTCATCAGTGGTGGGAAAGCATGCTGTCACGGGGAAATCTACAGGCTGAAACAGGTATCCATCACAGAGAGAAAATGCAGAGCGACACATGTGAAAATGCTATTTCCATCTAAAACAATAGCAGAGGACACCAGAAAGGAGATCTGTAATATTCCATCTTCCAAACATCCTTCCATTATGATGTTAGAGTTTGCAGGAAGCAAAATTGTAAAAAAGGAAACGCATATAATTATTAGAAATATCTGGATTAGTCTGAAGCAGTATTGAGGAGTACCAACGCATTAGCGCTACTAGCTTAAGTACATTTGCCAGTAGGGTGACAGCATCTCAGTTATTTTCTAAAAAGCTTTTCCAGTAACAAGCTACCTTATACTGTACATTAAGTAGCAGTGAAGAGCAACCAAATGCTAAATTGTTGTTTTTTGTTTTGTATCTGTTTTTACTCTGACTTACTGTCACATTGTAATGTTAACTATATAGCTGTTCAGTGTGTAGACCTGAAACACAGAAGGGAATTTGGTATGACTTTATAATAAGTATACAGTAATAAAGTACTTACAAGTTATTAACAAACTATTAGTTTATAGTTTGTTGTAGTTTCTACAGTACATTATTCATATATTAATAGGTTATATGTAGTGAGTTCTTCATTCATTGTCACTGTATTAACACAATTATTATTAATTAGCTTGTAGTAAGGAATTGTTAATTGGTTATTAGGAGTAAATAGTTCTTATTCTAGATTAGGTCACAGGAAATATCACTGCATTCATATTCATTGTTATATAAAATGTCTGCAAATATATTAAACACACACACACAAAACAAAATAAAATAAAAACAAAAATTATTTTCTTTTATATTACGCAGAGGAAATAAAATCTTGAAAGGTTTAGAATAATGTGAGGGTGAGTACTGTATATGACCGGATTTGGTTGATCTGTTCCATTAGGGAGCTTAATGTTGGTTGCTACTTTTGTTCGTTGCTTGTCGTGCTGCCAACTTCATTTCAGAGTAGCTAGACTGTTACACACTTTTAGCTTGGTTGTTGTTTGCCACTGGTTTGTAGAGGAAGACATCTCTCACATTGAATTACACTGGGCAAAATATCCACATGGATTTACAAATTCCCTGAAGCAAGGTCCAAAGCTAATTAAAGTCATACAGTGTGAAAACAAATCAGAGGGAGATGAGTGTGTAAACAGAGGTCAGTGCTTCTTTATCAAACAAAGACAGTTAATTGGGTCAGAACTGTTCTGCTAACAAGTCACAAAAGTTTTTCTTATCTGGAACTCAATGTGCGACTATACAGTGTAAGGAGAAGCATTTCTTTTATTACTGCAGAATGATCCAAAAATAGACTACACTGTACTTGAACCTTCGGTGAAAATATCCTGAAGCCAGTGCCTATCAAGAACACCTTCTCTTTTTAGGCATTTTAAGGCATCATGCAGTCGGTGGAACATAGACTGTTCCAAAAAGTAAGCAACTTAATGTTACTTCCTAAGGAAGATTGTCGTAGCCAATTTTATAACAACCATCCTTCATGGAGAAGATAATCAAATGCATTATAACATGTTCAGTGAAAAAAAAAGATCTCAAAAGAAATGAGTCAACAGAAAGGACATTACAAAAAAACATGCACTACCGTTCAAAAGTTTGGGGTCGGTAAGATATTTTAATGTTTTTCTCTTATGTCTCTCAGGATAATTCTAAAATGTTATTTATTCCTGTGATGGCAGAGCAGAATTTTCAGCATCATTACTCCAGTCTTCAGTGCATGATCCTTTATAAATTATTTGAATATGCTGATTTGCTCCTCAAAAAACATTTCTTATTATTATCAATATTGAAAATTGCATAATATTTTTGTGTAAACCATTATACTTGTATTCAGGATTCTTCGATGAATAGAAAGTTAAAAAGAACAGCATTTATTTGAAATAATATTATTTTACAATATTAAAAATGTCTTATTTTAAATGCATCCTTGCTGGATAAAAGTATTCATTTCTTTAAAGACTTTTTTACTGGCTTTTAAATGGTAGTGCATTTCATTCTGAAAAGTTTCAATAAAACATTGTTCAGTGCCAATGAAATTGCGTTGAATATTCCACGCAATATTTTCAAGTTGCTTAGAGAGTATTACACCACTAACTTGGCAACATGCTAACATCAAACATGATTAAAATCACAAAGTTGAGTCTCCTGTGCAGAACAATTCCCAATTGCTCTCTTATGAGGTCCCATGATGGTTGTATGATGACAGCTGCTCACTATGTTTTGAAACCGAGCTCTTGTCTTCAAATCACAATATTAATTTCAGTGGTTCAAATGAATGGCACTTATATCCACTAGCATTCAAATCAGATCATGTTTCATTTATTTCTATAGTATTTCTGTGTCTTTTAATAATCGCTTAAAAAGCAATAGACTAATTCAGAACCGAGTAAATGAGACATAATAATCAGCACCACGGACAGCTCCCTCCATCCTCACAGACTCTCTTATATGTATTGTCTTACATTATAGTAGATTTTACTTATATAATAAATACTTACATAAGCTCACACACAATATTAAAAATGCATTAAAATATAAATATCCATAGAATCCACCAATTCTCTTATGAAAAAACAGCGTTCAACATCTCTTTTCACATCGTTACCACATTCTCAAGTTAAGCTATTTATCATAGCTTGTGGGAGGTTTCTGTAAGTTTACCTGAGCTCTCATTGTTTAAAATCACCACTCAGTCCTCGCGCTCTTATTCACAGTTCGGCTCGTCTGCAGAGCCAACAGTAGCACTTAAACGAGGAACTCTGACCGTGCAGCTCAGGGTTATCTGTGCCTTTCAGCAAGCAGCTCCGCGGCCTTATTTCCCAGTGCTGGCACACATTTACTCTCGCCGTCACTATTGTATAGTCTTCCTCAATCTCTATTATAGGCTGACATGTTATTCTGCTAACATGTACGCATATTCCTTTTTCAGATCAAACCCTGAAGGTTGTGTTAGGCATGTTTTTGTTCTGATTGGCATGGAGGAATACAGGGTTGGATGTTCATATACATCATATAGAGATCTGTTTTATAGAAATGCATTTAGACATCAAAAGGCCATGAATGGATGAGATCAAGGATAACATGTTGCTGAAAAGACAGCATCCTAAATGACACTGAACCTCATAAGTGACTAATTAGGGACCGCATTAATATAATTTTGCATGAGAGACTTGACTAGTAGTTGATTTCATTGGAGTTTGACCATATATTTATTAGCAACATATATGTTGTTAAAAAAAATGTGTGACAGCTTCTCGAACAAGAAAAAAAAATTGAATTAGCTCCATAGGCACCTCGCCAGTTCTGAGTCTGGTATTTTTATTATTTTTTTGTATCCATTTGATGCACTGCCTTTTGCATAATATATAATAGTTTAGTACTAAGTATATTCAAATGAAATAGTAGGTTCTAAAACACAGCACTTTTGTCAAATTCAGGATTTGAAAAATGTCAGATGGATGCTCTGAGAAAGCCTAACAAATAGGGCTGGGAATCGATTAAAAAAATGAACTAATTAATTGCACAATTCGCTGAAATTATTTGCAATTAATTGCATTTCCCCCAAGCTTGTAATCATCCATATTTAAACGTAGAATCACCTAATTCAATTAAACAACGCAGAAGGAACAGAAAATAGCCCTATATTAAAATGATATTAAACATCAATATATTATTCTTCATTCAGTTCCTTGCAACATAATCAGATTTGAACAGATTGTTTATTTATTTTTTTCACCCGCTAAATTCCCTCCTACTCACTCGGATGTACGTCATTGCTTACGTTGCACGAGTGCCCACTTCTGACGAGATCTGTGGTGACGTCACAATCGTACTGCATGGTGGGACATATAGGTGCCTGAAGTGTACATATGAAGTAGACTCGCTCCCGAATTGAGGGAACGAGGGTCTGTCCATATAAACTTCCCTCGTCCACTTCACGAAGTGGAACGCACTTCAAAATGGCGGCAGGGATTCCCCCGAGGGGAAGTGCTTAGGGAAGTTTGCAAGTGCGTGTCTAAAAGTGGACTGGAATGCAGCACGCATCGCAGAACACGGAGGGACGGAGCAGCATATATCCGGCTTATATTTTCTGCCTTTTTTCTCTTTCGGCCAAAAACCGAAAATGCCATTTTCGGCGGCCAAAATTTCGATGCTTCTATGATATTTGAATTCAGCTTTGCTAAATGTACACAGCATCTTTGTTTAGTCAAACTCGCCATCAGGCAACTTTTTAAATGCAAACATTCCTCCTAAAACTCCACCCTTGTCAATTCTCCATCATGACAGGGTGACTTGGTTCGGCACACTCACAATAGCAGCCGCAACAGGAAGTCATTAAAACGAGGCAAAAAAATGCTGCATCAATTGCGTTATTTTTTTGAACACGTTAAACATCTAACATTACATTGAAGAACTTGGCAACTTTTTTAACTTAATAAAACTGTCTAGAAATCATTTGGATGGTTTCCCCGCTCCCCCCAGCGTTCCCAGGCGGAAAACCACAAACTGCTTTATGGTTGATAACAGAATACAAAATGTACATGTCAATGTTCTATGATAATGTGTATGATGTATTACCCAACTCGGTAGACATAACTCCACACGATAAAGTTGGCTTGCTCCGATCATAACAAATGCACATGAGCACTGGTTGAAAGGGGGAGGAGGGTGCCGCAAGTGAGATTTTTACGACAGTGTTGTGAAATATACGCCCCACAGCTGTAGGGAGAGCTCGTGGGGAAAACATGCGACAACAAAAGTGAAAATCAGTGAATAAATGACTAGAGTTGCCGAGTTACACGTTCTGCTTTAACGTGTTAACCCCCCCAGCTCTACTAAAAAATAACTAACAAGTGGCTATAACCCTTGACTCTGTCATGGATGACCTGACTTGATCCATGACTCTCATCCTGATTTCTGTGATTGTGTAACCTCATATATTTCCCCTATGAGACAGTGTTTTGATCTCTCCATATGATTGATAGAATCCACAATCCATTATAAAAATGTAATCCAACAATGCATTTGTCAATATAGATGCATAATCCACTGGAATCGTTGCATCGCATTCTAGTCCATGCATGCAAATGGTCAAGTTCCCGTCACTTGTGTAGTAATATATGTGCATAATGATGGCCGGTCCACTTTCATCTCAGCACATGAAGCCCAACAGTGGAGTCACAGCTGCTCAGCTTATTAGCTCATTGAATTAGACCAATCATGAGCCAAATGGAGGGAAGACCGGACAACCATCACACAACGCTTATAAATCAGTCTTACACTCTAATGGAACACGGCTGCTTCAGCTCTTATTATCCAGATGATCCGGCCACAGCAAAAAGTTTTCACAGAAATGTTTGGCTAGATCGGAAGGAAACTGGAGATGGTCTCCAAAGGCAGGAAGCTCATTTAGTTCCAATGGAGGAATGCAGTCCCTAGAAAAAGGGGCCAGCTTTCTTTAAGGTGTTTTATCGGAAATGCTAGCTTTACTTCTGGGGCGGTCGATGACCAACAGAGCAAGCGGTCATCGGAAAGTGTCGTAGTGTTTATCCCGACTCGCTACATTCCTGGTGCTGGCTAAAGCCCCCCTCCCCCCTCCCCCTTGTCTCACCACTGACTGAGAACACACCATTAACAGAGCCACAGCTTGACAAGAAAAATGAAGAGAGCTATTTTCTGTGGCCTCGAGTGCCAGGCTGAATAATGAGCAGACATTCTTTCTCTCTTCCCCCTCCATGGATTCACTCCTCCTTGTGAAGACCCAGTCAGAGAAGAGTGTTTCTGTCTCTTCCCTCCCTCCCCCACCACCGTCTCGCTCTCTCTTCCTGTGCCCTCCCTGATCTGTGGCTTCTTTTCCTAGGAAACCAGGGCAGGAACAGACTGTGTGTGCACATTCAAGATCTCTTAGTGGCGAATGAGATAAATGTCTAGTGTTGTCTGATTTATGGATTTGAAGATCAGGTATTTTGCATCCAGAAATGCACAAGCATTCATAATGAAATCAAAGTAGGTGTTTTATTAAATAAGAGTCTTGTTTAGTGCATTGTTTCGATCAGGTCAGGGATGTGTGGGCCTGCCCACAGGAAAGAAACATCACAAATGAGATATCTTAAATATCTATGTAATTATTTCTCATAGACAGCAATGACATTGAATTGAGAACAGCTGGAGTTGAGGTCAGGTTCACAGTAATCCTACTCTAGTGTGTCTCGGCATCTCAAATTCATCTCAAATTGTGTTCAAATTGCAGCACGCTGAATCAAATTATTTCAAAACTAAATTACGAGCACTATGCTATGCACATTTTATATGTTTAATTTAGAATTATAAGAATGCACAATATTGGCTATTGACTGTATTAGAGATTTTGTTATTTAATTTATTTTTAAAAAGTACGGTACTTGCTACTGCCAATACACACACAACACGCTGCTGTGAGCAAATAAGACATGCTGCTGTGTGCAATATAGTGTACATGAATTACCCGAAGCAGATCTATACAGGTGGAGCTGGGGAAGGTGGAGGGGTTTATGAAAGCACACTTCAACCGCTACAGCAAATGCTGACCAAGTATTTGAAGGTTGAGCAGCGAGCTCATTGGCTACTGATACAGCAGGAACCAATCAGCTCTGCCCTATAGAGAACGATGTGATTGCAAGCGCATTGAGTTAAGGACCTATCAGAATATATTTTTTTCATACGGTACCTTATATAATTTTGTAATCTCTAAATTAACTTGATTAAAATGAAATGATTTATTTTACATAATTTTTTTAGTATTGTATTTTTATTTATTTTTAATTAGTACAATTTTAATATCAGCCATATATCAGTTATTAGCCACAACATGACAATAGTTTGACTTTTTAGATCAGAATTGTCAGTGAATCCTTATTCTGTGTCCGTAATGCATGTCAACAATTGAATCATTCTCCTAAGGAATATGAGGAGAAACATCTGAGACAAAGTTGATCATTTAAATGAAATGAAAGATTTTCTTCAAGTGAATGAGCAATATTTTTTCCTTCCGGTTGTATTGACAGAGTTTAGTGAGTATATACACCACAAAGGTTACAACACACAAGTTCACGCATACAAACACGAAGAAGAGGGCATTCGTCAGATCCTATGTCCTCAAAGTGGCTGTGTTCTCTTCAGACACCTCTTCCCCAACCCTTGAGTGCTAATAAAATGACGAGAGGACCCGTCTGCTGTGCAGGCAGCGTGAATTCACAGACAGAGAGCCACCGATGAATCGCCATGGGTGTTTTTTCTTCACTGTGTTCATATTAGACCGCATGTACAGATGTCTGAGTGTGTTCAAATGTGAATTTGCTTTAGCGTCTGTGAATCATGAATGCAGCTGTTCATCTCTTTCTCCTGTGTAAACATGTTGTTTGTGTTAATATTTGTCTCCGAACGAGTTGGGATATGAGCGTGCTTGCACGAGGAAAAGGCAACTGCAGCAGTAATAGTTCAGCTGACTGTGAGCTTGGGCATTGGGTTTGTGATGTATGGTTATGGCCATTCATTGAGAGCCAATTAGGCCTCCTCTGTTTGTGAGAACTATGGAATCCCATAATGCACTACTCTCCAGAGCACCCACGGCGGCTGCCTCCTCCAAAGGAAAAATAACAGGAAATAGAATTCTCAACCAGAAGATTCATGTTTACTCACTCATCACACTCACACAAGCTGCAGAAAATGAGCAATGTTCTTCTCTTCTGTCTGTTTCACATAGATAACAAGCCATTTTCTATGGATCCATTGATCGTCGTCTTCTCAAACCACACGGCTCGCTCCTACAAGCACACCTGAGTCCTGCAAAGCAGGTAACTTGTTTCATTTAATTTTTTTGCCCTTGCTTTTTCATTCTTTTGGAGTCCAAAACCTGTTGAAACCCCTTTTAATTTGCACCACTACCTTCCTTTAATCTCCCATTGTGATTTACAAAAGCAGGGGTGAGAAGAGACCAGAGGATCTCCTGTAATGCAAAACCAAGCACAGGCTTTTATCCTTTCAAACACAGGCAACAATTGTAATACGGTCTGACCTATCTTCTAATGCTGATTAGTGTGGTATTTGAGCTGACATTAAACATGGTGCTGTAATTATGCTAAAAGGTAACAGAGAGGTAAATGCAGGGAAAAGGGTCTCTTTGTTCTGATAGACTTTATATACTCTACCTGTGGGTTAAGTGGTGGACTCTACATATAAGGTTTGAGGTAAAGTAAGAAATCTCTATCTAGCCATTCACTTTTCCATAAAAGCAGTTTTGTAAGATCTTGTCTAACAGCATTATTACAAAACTTTGCGAACAAATGCAGATTTCAAAACATCCACGCATGCATATAGAAGGCTGCAAATGAGAGAATGCTGTGGTGGGCACAGTGCTAATGAATGATAGGCACTTGAAACTGTGAAGAACGATGGTACAGATGTACAGCTGGCAGAGGCAAACACCGATGTGAGTGAACATTAAAGATTCATTCAAACAGCTGTTCCTTATCCAGGACAGCACGATCCACCACCGTGTGCTCTGATTCCGAAGCTAAGAGTATGGGAAGCAAGGGTGAAATTTTTTACTAAAGCTCAGGGTATTATACAAGCAGCGGATCTGTCTGTGCACTGTCTCCAGTGATTGAAGGGTTTACCTCATACCGAAAACATGAAATCCATGGACTATAAGTTGAAAAGCAGCATTTCGAGATTTTGCGCTTGAATTTGACACACAGTAAAAGTTCAGGATCAAAAAATAAAGTTGGAGTGTACTGAGAATGAACAGACAGACCATAATAATGTCTATTTGTATCTCTGTTTTTCAGGCATTTAACTGAACTTGCCTTTGGACGTTTGGTCCCACTTTATATTAGGTGTATTTACTGTGTACTAACATTTAAATCAATCATTTGATACAATGCACTTATGTACATATATGTTTTTTTACATTGTACATATATTATTATAATTACCTGCATGTAAATATTATGTAATATTTATGTACATCTATAATTACACTGTGCCTTCCCTTAACTTTTAACTCACACTTGAACCTAACTAAACCTGTCCCTGACCTTTCCCGTATCCCAACTCAATAGCACCATAAGTGTTTTGCTAAACAAACACAAGTGCATTGTACTTATTTTTTGATGTAAGTACATAAAGACATCTAATATAAAGTGTGATCGGACGTTTTACATGCTACACTGTAACCACAAGTTCATTGTCAGTGGGAGAAAGGCAGCAGAACAGAGGCGGCACTGAAAGCTTGCCAGACTAGCAAACATAGAGATATAAATATAGAAAACTTATATTCAGAGGTGGTTTTATTCATAACAAATAAAACGCCTTTTAGCTTTTATGTGTCCAAAGAAGATATTTTGAAGAATTTTTTGTCCATTCAGTGTTATTTTGAACCAATTAAATGGACAAAAACAGTTCCTCAAAATATCTTCTTTTGTGTTCCACCGAAGAAAGAAAGTCATACAGGTTTGTAATGATATGAAGGTGAGTAAATGATGACAGAACTTCCCTTTAATAGCATGAATTGGAATATGTAATCTGTTGTGAATTTGACGTAAAACATTCTAGCTGGAAATATTCACAAAAATATTTTGACAGAAAGGCTTCTATATGAGCTTTTTTCAACCATGCATTACTATTTTCATTTTCTTTAGAGTGGTGAATGTACAAACTAACTTTAAAGTCCGCGTGAACCGGAAGTTGCAAACGACTTTTCTCAAGTGTTGTGACGCATTTCCGAGTGAAACGGAATATTGAACAGAGGGCAGGGTTTTACTTTAGCACTCCTCCTGTCCATCTCTCGCCCATAGCAGAGTAACGGTTTGAGGGAGTGGTTAAGCGATTAACCAACCCAAGCCGTCAAGCCTATGTCATCATAAAAAGAACCATTCCAGACCCGGAAGTAACTTTTCAGACTTTGATTATAGATAACTTCGGCAAACAATTTTTTTCCGTGTATTAACTTGCACAGATTAATTGTTCACCACAAGACTAGTAATATCCGCTAACAAAGTAATAAATAGGGTCAATTTTGATTTCATGCTGACTTTAAAGCATTAGTTAACAGTCGACAATGAAGTTTGCTCTTCTCTATGATTTTGTTACATTTTTTATTTGATTAAAAATTAAACAGCATTTAGCTGTTATGTGGTTACTTCCTTTCAGAGTAGTCTGTCGCTCTCTATTCCCTTAGTTCAAGGCATTCGCTATGATGAACTAATGAGTAATTTCAGACAAATGTATTTGTTAATTTTATTAGCTATCCATCATATCCAACACAGAACACATTATTTACAGTAATTGTCTCATTCAGATCAGCATGTTTTCACTTGTTAGCAGTTAGCAAAATTAATTAGTATAAGGAAAATGCTTACACACAAGAGATCGCTAGCAGAGATTAGCATGTCGTGAATTGTGTATCTTCTCAAAATCATGTCATTTGAAAAACGTGTTTTTCTTTACACTTAGCACAGTGGACTGGTTTGCATCGAATGAAAGCTCCAAATTCTCAAACTAAATGCCATTCATACAGTGTAGTTAGTTATTCACAGAAAATCTTGCCTTCATGCCCTTTTAAACAATATGAGGGTGAGTAAATTATGACATTTACATTTTTTGGGTGATCTATTCCTTTACCGAGCTTGCAGAGTTCCCATTCACCCTCACACAATTACAAAATGACAAATTCATGCATTGAGCATCATCTAAAACAATATGCCCCGTTTTGCCGACATAAAACTCACTGATGGCTTCTCTCAGACTTTACCGGATATAATCATTTCCGGGATGAAATACTTTGTCCTCTGTCCCTAGACCTTGGTGAAAGGAAAAGGCTGTTATCTGTCAACAACACAAAACACGTACCTCTCCTTGCAGAGTCTCAGCCACGCAAAATAATCAGCCAAACAGGAGAGCTACTCCCGCTGGAAATCACGGTAATAAGCCCACCATCCCCTTTCGAAATAACAGCTGGTTATGTTTTTCTAATGGAGAAGCACCATCACAAGCCGTCGCTTCTCGTTCATCAGCAGCTGTTAGCTGTGACTGGAGGTGCGAAGAGAAATCGGCATAATAATATGTGTGTGCTGTGTGCAGAACCAGATCTTCCAGTGATGAGAGCTGTATAGAGTTAAGGTCACGACCCTGCAGAAATGGTGCTGTCTCGTCACCCTCACACCTGGATTTCGAGACGGGGGCAAGGGGTCCAGGTCGGCTTAATAGTGACAACTCTCATGCTGATGATTCTGGGGTGATACATGTGATACGCACCATCTGCCGAGGGGTCAGTCTGCCCTGACAGGGCCTGTTTGAAACATGAACGTGTGTCTGCATGTGTCAGACCGAGCACTTGCATCCCTCAGGCTAATTTGGAACTGATGGAAGAGAATCAGACATATTTTCTTCTGCCATTTCTGCTCTGTGCAGCTCGGGCAATAAAATATGTTGTTGTTTTTGTCTTCAGGAGAGACAATTTTCCTGCACTACATGAAAGAATTTTCATTTTGGGGTAAAATACCCGCATTTCCCTCATGTAGTACCAAACATGTATGAGTTTCTGTCCTTTTTGAAGAATGCCTGTGTTTTTGTCCTTTTGGACCCCATTGGCTTTAATTGTATATTGACAAAAACATTCTTCAAAATATCTTCTATTGTGTTCCTCAGAAGAAAGAAAGTCATAGAGGTTTGGAATGACATGAAGGTGAATAAATTATGAAAGAATGTTCCTTTTAAAACGTGAATGGCAGTATTTAATGCTACTTATTGTTTTCAAAATTATTGACAGAATTGCTTCTTTACAAGCTTTTCTCATCCTCGTTTATACTTTATAGCAGCTACATACCAATCTCACATTCTTTAGTGTTTAAAAAGAATAAGCCAACTTGAAAGTACTAGCAAACAGTCGACAATGAAGTTTGCTTTCCTCTTCGGGTCATTTGGTAAGCTGCAGGGTGTCTGTCTTCGCAATTAAAACCTGGACAAAAGTTAATAAGCAAATTTGTTTTATTGTATGGGGTTCGTGATGAAGTCAAGCCGGGGCATCTCCACTCTCATAAATGATTCAATTGTTTAGCACTTCGCAAGGTTTAATGGATTGAAACACGAGGATCCAAACGGTGATCTTTCAGGTCGCTTGCAACCGCGCAGGTCAGCGCTAAAACATCCTCCATCCCACTACAGGCCAGTTTTAGAGCAAACACTCCACATTTTAACAAGAGCTTTGTCTGACCTCGTCCCCCCGTTGTTTTTCAGCGAGTTTGATTCAGCTCTGCTGGTGTCATGGAGTTTTCCTCTAACAAACGAGACGCGGAGAAGGAGACAGCGGAGAAAATAAGAAACAAAGAAATCCCACGTGGCATCATTTCACTTTTCAAACCAATGCCCTCTGCTTGGAAAGAGTCACAGAAAGTGCGAGATTAATGCAGATCATCTGTCATCACCTGGCAGCTGATCAAACGATCTCATTGGCAGACAGCGTTCGAAAATCCACTGGAGCTTATTTTTTTCTCACTTGGAGCTGTAGAGGCAGTTTCTCAGACACTCGTGCTCTGGGTATTGGCTTTAGGCATGTAGGGAGAAAAGCGTGAAATGGCACTAGCATTCCTTGGAAAATTAAAAGCAAAAAGAGAGTGATGTTGAGACACACTTGTGTTTTGAGACATCTGGGAATACGGTTTGTGGCATGCCGAATGTAGATCCCAGAGCAGGGGATTTGGGCAGAATGTGAGTGGGGTACAAGGGGAGAAGAAGGGGAGAAAATTGTATTCTTCAGAAGAGCGAGAGAGACTCTTGTTCTTTGTTGCGAGAGCTGTACCCCAAGGCTTTTTGGTGTGCTGATGGGGAGGAAGCAGGTCCCTGTGTTGTTGTTGTGCTGCTGTGCTTTCACTCCTTTTTTTTGTCTCGTTATGCATTTATTTTCAATTCTCTTCTCTTTTTCTTCACCTTGTGATCAAAATTGCCTAAGCATTTTCCAGGTCACAATTAAAAGTGCATTTCACAGTTCAGTGAATCTTTTCAAAGCCAGGTATTTAACATAATTGCCAATTCAGAGATCAGCGCTGGCATTCATCAATGTTTGATTTTAAGATTTAATGCTATGGCACATTCTCAAATATAGCATTATGTGTACAATTGTTACAGTAAACTGTTGCTGTTTGTATAAGGCAAGAAATTCCCAGTGCACGTACATCATTTTTAATAGAAGAGATGAAATCCTATAGGAATAGATCCCCCAGAAATAATAATGCTGTCATTCCAAACCAGAATCGAACACAAAAACAGAAGAGGGAAAAAAAGAGAAATGAATAAAAACACCACAAAAGTGGTCCATACAACTCGATGACAGTTTTGTGTGAGGAAATGTATGAATTAAGTCATTATTAACTGAAAATCACCTTTGCTGTGATTCAGAATTCTAATTTGGCACAGGTTTAGAAAGGTGACATTTACTAATGAAAACCAAAACAATTAATTGACGTCCAACATGCTGGTAACTCTTTAAGGTTCATTAGTTAACATTAGTTAACTACATTAGTTAACATTAACTAATAATGAACTGCACTTATAAAGCATTTATTAATCTTTGTTAATGTTAATTTTAACATTTACTAATACTTTATTAAAATCGTGTTAACATGAGTTAATGCACTGTGAACTAACATGAACAAACAATGAACAGCTTTATTTCTATTAACTAACATTAACAAAGATTAATAAATACTGTAACAAATGTATATTGCTCATTGTTAGTTCATGTTAGTTAATACATTAACTAATGTTTAATAAATTAACCTTATTGTAAAGTTTTACCAACCTGCTCTTCCATTGATTTGAGACTTTTGGTTTGAGGTGATTTTACTAATGATTTAAATTTCAGTTTGTTCCTCACAAAACTATCAAAACTGACTTTTTTTGTATTCTACATAAAGAAATAATGGCAAAAATAAATAAATATTTTATAAATGAATAAGGAAATAAAAATATGTTTTAAATGACATGCAGTAAATAATGACAGAATTCATGGCATTTCTGGGGTGAACTGTTTATTTATTTCATTTTGAGAGGGTTAAAATATTTTCCCTTTCGTTTTTTCTTTTGCGCATATTTTCCTAAAGCATTTTTTTCTCAAATCGAGCCATCTCAGAGGAAACACTGTTTGAAGTCATTTGGCCTAACCTTACTCTGACATTCAAATCTGTATGCTGGAAAATGCAGACACCTGACCATTGAGAGTGCCTCGTATGATGCGACTGCTGCACTCTGTCTCACCTCTATCTGCAAAAGTAATTATGGTAAACCACTGAGCGACTGCACGCTGGATTGGAGTGAAGGCAGCCAATAAAGGTCATGAAAATAAACAAATCTCTCTCGCAATGGAGGAGAGGGTACAGTTTCCAGTGGAGTGCTGATGCTCAAGGCCAGGGATTCTCCTTCATCTTGCTGGTCCTCCAGCAGATGCTGTTCCTCTGCGCAAAACCCTAAAATTCCCCTGAGATGAGACATGACACGAAGAGAGAGACCGAGCTTCAGCGAGGATCACTGGGTGAGAGGAAGGTTGCAGAGACATTGTGGAAAGAGCATGGAAGCAAGTGGGAGGTGAGAAAGGGAGAGGGTGAAAGTGTGTGTGTGTGTGTGTGTGTGTGTGTGTGTGTGTGTGTGTGTGTGTGATTAAATAGTGATTTAATTTAGATGAGCTTTTATGGAGATTCCTACATTCATTGTATTACAGTACCTGATTAAAATAGGGTTTCTTAAAGGACAAGTTCGGTATTTTACACTTAAAGCCCTGTTTTCAGATAGTTTCTGATGAAATAGAACAGTTAAGATTGAAATTTGGACACCGCTGGCCTGAGAATTTTCGGTTTCTGTGGTAGCTGTGAAAACAGGGCTTTAAGTGTAAAATACCGAACTTGTCCTTTTTTACCTCTCGAGGATCCATGGACACCTAGTGTGGCGTAATTGCAAGGGATTTTAAATGTGTGCAAAATCTGATACCATAAATTCCATGAAAATATTAGGACAGTGGTTCTCTGGGCCCTCAGCAAACACCCAAAGGAACCAAAATATGACTTCAATTTATTTTAAAATAAATTATTGTACATATTAAAGGACAAGTTCGGTATTTTACACTTAAAGCCCTGTTTACAGATCGTATCTGATGAAATAGAACGGTTAAGATTAAACTTTGGACACATGCTCCTGTCCCGAGAATTTTAGGTTTATTTAGCTTTCCCCCCCCACCCCCACAATGGTTGTCTATGTGCACTGGCAGATTCCTTCCTAAAACACATTAAACTTTCGTTTACAAAGACGTGAAACTCACCGAGTGGTCAGGGGTGTTCACTGATATGATCCCAAAAAAAATCGCTGAAAAAGATGCTTTCCAACAGGTTTTATCGTAGTGTTTGTCCACCTCCATTGACTTGTATTGAATGTGCTGTGTGAGGTACGATATTCCTCCGCCGCTTCTTCTTCTGCTTCTTCTGTGTATTCAATGAAATGCCAGCGGTTTGCTTGCAATTGGCAAAGGTGCATTATCGCCACCAACTGGTGTCTATTATTCAAGCTCTCAACGGAAGAATCTGGGTGTGACGCGTTCGGCAAAATAGGTCCACAAAAGCTAAATAAACCTAAAATTCTCGGGACAGGAGCATGTGTCCAAATTTTAATCTTAACCGTTCTATTTCATCAGATACGGTCTGTAAACAGGGCTTTAAGTGTAAAATACCGAACTTGTCCTTTAACTTTAAATAATAAAAAAGTTGACCATGACATTTTTTCATCACATTTGCTATTTTAATTTGTCCCCTCAATTACTATTTTTTTCAATCCGGAAACTTCCGGATTCATGAAATTAATCACAGTTAAGTGATCCTAGTGGTCTGTGGTGTAATTGCAAGGTGTCATTATTATTTTTATTTTTTTTAAATAAAATAATAGATAAAAAACATGTGGCCAAATGTGTTGAGCAATTAATGGGATGTTTAACACATGTTGCATGTTTTCTTGTATAACTGGATTTGATTTGATTCAAATTGGTTTAATGACATCAATACGCATATTCTTTTTTGCAGTGGCTTGATGATGGTTTGACATGACGGGAGTACATAATAAAAAAGAGAGAATCATGATTAAAGAACTCTTATATAACCTGAATAGATTTGTCTGTAGTATGAAATGGCACAAATGGCTTTGAATAATAATGAACGTGGTACATTTATTTATTAGGCTGTCAAAAACATTTCTTCATTGTGTTTAGCATCATTTTAGAAGCATATTCTGGTCTTGCTAGGCACATAGTCACAGCGAATCTGTCTCTACTCTGACCTCTGGAATCTACTGGATGTTGACCTCCAGAGTGTGGGGATTGACCGGGCGGGCTGCCCAAAACCATCCGGCTGCTGGCTGGCCCTTACCCAAGGAGACTCGATCCAACGGATTATCCACCCAAGCTCCAGCGCCGGCCAGCCCTTCAGATGCACTGACAGGGAAGAAAAAAAAAAGAGTCGTTTCTTGCTTGTGGGCCAGTCTTAGGGGATTGATTGTTTAAATGAAGTGCTCCCGAGGGTGAGCCTTTGAAAAGTAGGGCTCATGGACTGATGGAAGACACAAATTTAGCCAGCTGCTTAAGAACTGTTATTAACAACTGAGGGTTCTGGAATACGTCAATCAAACTAAGTTTTACACCCACTAATAGAGGGTATGCATTGACGTCACTTTCCTGCCGGAACATACCCTCCTCAGCCAGACTGAGTCACAAAAGAGCCTGCTGCGTGACTGGATTTAATAGGGGAAACTGCGAAAACACAAGTAAAACAACCGATTTTATACAAATATAGGTCTAAATCCGGGTGATCATTTATATCAGTGTTATATAATATATATATTGTCATTTTGTCCAGCCCTAAAACAGTTTTTTTAGCCCTTGTATAATTTTGGTCAGTGTTAATTTAAAAACATCCAGTTATGCAGAATATTAGATGGTGAATATTTAATTGATGAGTTGTCAATACAATATATAACAATACAACATAAAGGGCATGATTTTACCCCAAAATTCAACAAATTGACACAAAATGATAACTGCAAATCCACCTTTCACTGCCTGGAGTCCAGTTGTTTCTGTGAATTGCAGTGATCCATTTGGTTCTCTTTTCCTTAGCTTCGGCAGTCTGCAATAATATACCTCAGATTTCTTGTCAAATCTATTTGCACTGTCAATCTCATAGCTCTTTCCCATTTTAGATGTGTTTTTTGTGGCATTCACTCTGAAAACCAATGCAGCCACTCAGTCTTTTTGCCACTCAGTGGGCGTAACCGCAGTCACTCCGGCTGACGGTGACATAAAGGCATAGTTCACGCAAAAATGGAAATTCTCGCCTTCATGTTGTTTCAAACCTGTATGTCTTTATTCTGTGGAACACAAAAGAAGATAGTTTGATATGTCAGTGTTGTTTTAGACCCCTCTGACCTTCATTGTGTGAACAAAAAGTTTAAATATCCATCAAAATATGTCTTTTATGTCCCCCAGAAGACATCAAATCAAACAGGTTTGGAACATAATGAGGTTGAGTAAATGATGACAGAATATACATTTTTTGGATAAACTATCTCTTTAAAGATACTCTCGATATTTTGGGGGGAATAAATAAATTCCAGTTCTAGATTTGCTGGTCAAGATGACTTTATTTAGATTGTAAAAAATGGATTTTAATGGATTTTGAACAAAATATTAATATTTAATTTAGATTAAATGTACTTTGGTTTGCAGTCAGGTAAAAAAGGGGCCCTCCAGAAAGTATTAGCTTGAGACTCATTAGGGATTATTAATGAGCTACCAAGACCACACTAAAACACTAAAGCCTATCAATCTATAAATTATATCAATTAAAGCATCAAAATTTGCATTTCAAAATCTGTTTTCAATAGCACATTTAGAAACTTCCTTAGATGTGCAAAGCAGCTGATGCTAATAGATTCTGAAGTATATCTAATTAAGATAATGAGAGCTTTGATGTCCCATGTCAGAAAGTACAACTCCGCAGATGAGCAACTATATACATAAAAAAATGGACGATCCATTTCCCCATGAATACAAGTCCTTGTGCAGCTCTTACCCCCTACCTTCAAGTGAGTTTCTTCAGGGAGAAAGGAGAAAGGTTTGTTTCAGAGAAAGAGGTCATGACTACAGCTCTTCTCCATATTCATTTGACCTCTCTTTCTTTATAGCCGACTGGGAGAGCCCTGCTACTGTACAATGAATATGCATCACACTGTTAGCCCGGATTTTATATCTAATTAACAATTTAATTACAGTACACTTAAATTATTTAATTTTGAATGCATTACTATAAAAATGTAAGTGAATTCTACTACTTTTGTAGACATATTTGAATGTGTGGAAAACTTTAAGTTTAATGGATTAAAATTGTAGAGTTTGTGTACTGACCACGCCCCTTACCCCCACTCGCCACAAGGACGCACACACAGTTGTTTCAAGTCAGGCAAGCAACGCCATTTTCTCTCGTGGTTGAAAAGTGAATGCAAATTCGTAGAGCTGTTGGTAAGTAGTTTAAAACAAATGTTTTAGTCAGGTTTATTGTTTCTATTTTTCACCGATTATTATTTGAGTCGTGAAAACGTTGTTTTAAGTAATTTTGGACTTCTTTTCACTAACGTTAGCCCCGCTTGAACTTGAAACACAGGCGAATTTAGCAGACATAGTTTCGTCTGTTCATTTGTTTTTTTCTCTCTCTCTCCATCAAAATGATGTTTGTGAGTAGTGTATAAACATTGTTTTAAACCGTTTGGGACAAAAATATGCCCCATAAAACCATTTTCACTCGAGTGCAGCGAACACGAAGCCCGCTCGATCTCCTGGCGAATTAATCTGACTTTTTTCGTCTATTTAACGTTATTGGTTTGAGTTTTTATTTTATTTTATTGAGGGGCTGTTTGTGAGCAATAACATGCTTTAAACAGGTCGTGACATTTTCACTTGTTAACTAGGTGGTTTTCTCACTCGTGCACGGCGGTCCCATTTTAACCCCTGCATGTTCGACACAGATACAACGAGATTTCCAGTGAGACACGACGACCGACCACAGTTTACTTAATCTGGTGAGTGAATTTAAGCTTAAGTTAGAAAAAAAACGTACATTTTGCTACGTTTTTAATTTTTTAAATTGAGTATTTGAATAAACATATGTATAAAAAGAAAATGGGTATTATGACCACTTAGGTCATAAACTTTGACTGAAATCATGTTGTGGTCATAGATGTGGTGACAGCCAATATTGTTTGCTATGTTTACCTTTATTTAGGTTTATTATGAGTTCAACAGAGTGGTGGGGAAAAATCTCAGAGAGAACTTCTTTGATGCACTTGATCATTACTCTCCAAATCTGATTTTGGCTGAGCTTTTACGCCAGACAAAGGTGGGTTTACTTGTCTACATCAGTCTACCCTCTCTTTATCCTATTGTAATTTCTCTAATTTCTTCTCCTCTTTCCTCTGGACTTCACTTTCTTTTTCTTTCCATTCTTAAATCTCAAATTTCTTTCTCATGTCCTCTCCACTATACTCTTCCACTTTTCTTGTTTTGTCTTTTTTCCTTTACTCCTCCATTCTCTGCTCTCTCCTTTCCTGTTTGTCATCTTGTCTTGCCCTGTTCTTTACTTACCAAAATCTGACAAATTTGGGTGAGCATCCCTAACAAACTTCAATATCTCCAATATCTTCCAGACCACCGAGCCAACAGATGTTCGGTCCATTTGCCTTCGTGGACTGCCGGTCATTTTGGGGAATGACCCTTCTGCATTCTTTAAGACCTGCTCTGTAAGTTTTTAATAGGTTTTAAATGTTACTGTTACCATTAGAGTCCTGTCTGCTACTAATGTTCAGAATAGTTTATCAGTATCTCCCAGACATTTATTTTCAGTATTTTTAATATTTCGGAATATCTGTAATCTTGGTTAATGAAATGAAAAACTGAAAATATTTGTCTTCAAATGTGAAATAGGCTCACAATAAAATATTTATTTCTGCAGTTTAAAGGATTAATTCACCCAGAAATAAAAATTCATTACTCATTCTTTGGTCATTAATTACTCATACCCTCATGTCCTACCAAACCTGTAAGACTTTCGTTCACCTTTCAAACACAAATGAAATCTGAGGGTTTCTGTATGTCCCTTCAGTGACAGTCTACGCAACTACCACTTCCAAGCCCTAGAACGGTTGTAAAGACATCAGTAAAATAATCCATGTGACTCCAGTGGTTTAACCATGCGTCATGGTGCTCTTGTGAATGTGCATTGGAAATATATATTTTGTAAATAACAACATTTTATTATTTTAGTGCACACCAAGCATTCACATTACTTCATACAATTTTGGTTAAACCACTGGAGTCATATGGATTACTTTAATGAGGTTTTACCTTTATGGATCTTGAAAGTGATAGTTTTGCAGAATGTCAATGGAGGAACAGAAAACTCTCAGATTTCAAAGATATTGAATATCTTTAAAAAATATATTTATTGTGTTCTGAAGATGAACGAAAGTCTTACAGGTTTGGAATGATGTGAGGGTGAGTAATTAATGGCTGAATTTAAATTTTTGGGTGAACGAAGCCTTTAAGTACAACTGAAAGTAATACCTTTCACTAATGTCTTTTGATTTTGAAGTACAGTGCTACCATAAATAGATTTATACATTACAAGTATTTGTAGCAAAAGTGCAGTGAATGTGGCTTGGCAGCTAACCATAAAAGCTTGTGCACAACTGGGGCTGAAAGTGTGTAAAATATCCAGTTAATGAAGAAAGTGATAACTTTTTTTTAATGCATTTCAGTGTAGTTTACATTGTATTACATTGTATTGGATATACATTTTAGTTGACAACACAGTATTATCTAACTGTCATTATAATGCCGTGTCAATCTGTTTCTTTGTTAGGATGTCAATGACCAGGACTCGTACCACCAAATTCCAGTGGGAATCCTATGCCTGGATTCAGAAAGTCCACAGCTAGGTTCTGAGTAGACAGTCTTATTACAAAAGTTAGAAACCTCTTAAACTTGAAGGCAAGAAATTATGTTTCTTCACTGTTGTATTTTGAAATGAAAATGTTTCAATTGAAATAAAAAGAGAGAGAAAATTATTTGCTTGCTTTTTTATTTTTATTTTACTGAAGTTATCAAGTACACATTACTTAATTTTTTTAGGGCAACCAGTTTGCTCACATTTTTTAAGTATACGGGCTAGTACATTGAACTTAAATATACTATGTGTACTAACTGCAAAGTAATTGATATTACAAAGGATTTTAAGTTAAATCAACTTGAATTTTTAAAGTTACCATTACTTAAATATTTTAGGGCAACCAGTTTGCTCACATTTTTTAAGTAGATTCAACTTGTCCGGGCTAACAGTGCAGCCCTCGCTCACATTCTGCACTGTCCTTCATGGATGATAAACAGACTGCAGAAATTCATTTACATTTGTATTGACAAGAGATTTCTCCAATTTAATCACCTTATTTTCTCATTTGTATCTTTCCTCAAAGTCAGCCTTCTCTCCACTGTTTTTTTTCTTTTTCCAGGCTGCCCCATTTCCATTTAAATTGAGTAGGACACACGTCTTAATGTAGCAGATTTTTTTTTTAATGGCCGTGATGGCTTGAACAAATCTCAGCATCATTGGGAAGCTCAGAGGAAATGCTTGCTCCACACTTTATCAATTTTGCTTTGTAATCCGGGTGGGTTAATGTGTTTTCAATGAGCTGAATTGGAATTTCTTGTCTATGGAATGACATATTTGTCTGAAAGTGTCTAGCACTCAAGTGTGGCTGTTTTGACTGTCATGTGCATCATTACCTTTAACGCTGAGGTTTGTAATTTCTGTATCTCTAGCATTGCCAAGTGATTGTTTTCAAACAGGTTTTCCCTGAATTTATCCTTATTACCATTGGTCAAGCCAAAAAGATAGCCCCGCCCCAAACTCACTGCATTGGTTGAGTCACTAGCTGCATACGAAGCTGAAAAATGCTGCCAAGGCATGCACGTCCAAATCCAATGTTAGCTTTTCTTCCTGTCTCCTGAGATGGCAGCATAGATGTGTCCTTCTCTGCCATTGATATCCCACAACCCTGTGGGTTCCATTCCGTGAATTGGTTGAGCTAAAAAATAAATATGGGATCTAAAAAAAGGTTTGTGGTTGGTGGTCAGACCTTTTTCCACTTTGAAGTCATTGCCTGATAGGGCAGCGAGGCAACAATACACACTTTAGCTTTAACTTTAAAACTACACAAACATTTATATACAAACTATTTATTAACATTTAGACAATTGCTGCAAAATTGCATGCAAGAGTTTTTCACAGTACTTACAGTAGAAAACCTGGAAAGCCTTAGACACCTTGATGTTTAATGTAACTTTCATGTTTGGTCATTAATATTTGAATACATTGGCTGACATATGCATGTTAGTTTTATCAGCCAAGCCATTAGTCACGTAACTAATTTATTTACAACTCAAATGTCTGGGGTGTCTAAGATTTTATAAAAAAATTTGAAAGAAGTCTCTTATTACAATTTTAAAAATGTCTATTTTTATATATTTAAAATGTTATTCATTACTGTGATGGCAAAGCTGAATTTGCAGCAGCCATTACTCCAGCCTTTAATGTCAAAGGATAATATGGAAATTACATGTTCAAGAAACATTTCTTATCAATGTTAAAAATGAGTTGTGCTGCTTTTGTTTGTGGACCTTTTTTCTTCAGAATTCTTTGCTGAATAGAAAGTTCAAAGGAACAGCTTTCATTTGAAATAGAAATCTTTTGTAACAATGCAAAATTATTTACTTGTGATCAAAATGAGTCCTTGCCCACACTTTTGAACTAAATATATATAGTGTATACTATGTATATACATACCGTTCAAAAGTGTGGGCAAGGACTCATTTTGATCAAACGTGTATATATATTTCATGACAACTCTCGAAGTGGATACATTTCAACAAGCACTTATTGGCATGGGGCAAGGAATATATATTGATTTTGGTATCTGCTTTTGCTGCTGCTGCTGCTGAGCAAATACAAGTATTTGTTCAGCTTAGTCAAAAATAACAAACAAAGGAAAGGCTGCTACAAGAAATGTTAGAACCCCCGTACAGATCTCTACAGGTAGCACTGGGTAGGAGGAGGGATAACAGAAGCTTTCACATCGCGCAGCGTGCCAATTATGGTGGTTATGTGGATTTGGAAGTACTTCTGATTGGCTGGTGCAGCAGCGTTGAAGGAACCAATCAGCATTCGGTTAGAGTTTCATTTACTTATATATACACAGTAGTCAACATTTGAAGTAGATCAAAACCTTTCATCAAAGTTATTGAACAATACGGTTCTTGTCTTAGGAAAACTTTGATTAACTTTTTGGATCCACTTCAAATGTTATATATATACATATATATATATATATATATATATATACATATATACAGTCAAACCAACATTTATTCAGACACCTTCAACATTTCTCACATTATCACAGTTTATTCGCTATAGTTAAGAAAATGGTAATAAAATATGACAAGAACTCAAATCAGTTGATATTTATCAAATCATTTTATTATTTCACTGGTTTTGGTCATCCTTCTGTTAGACGGTCTCACAAATGAATTGTTGAGCTGTCAGCTGTTAAATTTAAGTTCACAATTACATAATACCAATTTAGGTCAACCAGTTACTGTGCCAAGCAATGCTTAATTTTGTTCAGTATCTGGTGTAAAAAGGTCGCATTAGCAATTAAAGAAAAAACACTGAAGAAAAACATGGTCAGGTCAAAGTGTCTGAATAATTTTTGGTCCCAAATTTGTATCAATTTTACTGGTAGTCCACTGTATAAAGAATTTTTGGGTATAATATGTCACTGTTTACTTTATTTTGGTATCCTCTCTTACATAAGTGGACTATAGTGTCCTGCACCCTCTAGTAAAAAAAATATTTTAATCTGGTGTCAGAATTATTTTTGGTTTGACTGTATATATACAGACAGACAGACACCCTGTTTTAGATGTTCCAGTTGTAGATACGCAAATAGACAGCATTCACTAGAGTGGACCTCCGAGAACAGCCGAGACCATCCGCATGTGTTTTTAAGGGTGACAGAGCTTTTATCGTTCCTAAATGTGCCAAAATTAGTCGGAGGGGGGGGGGGAAAGAAGCTGCCTAGCTTTTGAAGAATTAATAAGGCTGTCTCATTTAAATGTGCACAGCGTCTGAGACAGCCTCTGAAAGTCCCAGTTTTACATTTTCTTGACAGTGTCTTTGATGAGCGCTGATAACGTACAGCAGCTCCCAGGGATCCCACATCTTATAATAAAGAGTTTGGCGGCAGAGACGAACTCCACTGATCCAAGCTATGCATTATTATGTGTCTTCCTAGCAGAAAAGCAGCTCCCATTTATGCCTCCCACTATTTTTACATTGTTATTATGGCTTAACACTATCCGATTGTTCATATGCCAGCCTATACGCACATACTGCTTTTGTTCTGCTGGAATGGTTTATGTGAGCGATAGTATTTAATGCCTGTTTGGTATCTGGCTTATTATACGTTTAAGATTCACCATATTAGCACCATCTCCTGTGCAAGGTTTTAGAGAAACATCCTAAGCGCCTTGCCTTAAAGGAGAACTCCGGTCAATTTTAACATTGAGCTCAATTTTTTGTAAATTTGGAGTGCTGTCAATACAGAGAACAACGACAAAAATCGGTGTTGCCTACACCGTGTTATCCTCTTTTTAAAATTTGCACCCTATTGACTTGAATGGGGCATGTTTTAAACCTGCTTTTATCCTCTTAACATCCTTGATATGTCATACAAGTGCCCAGCCATGTTGAGTGATTCCTTCAGAGTGAACACGAGTGAATCTGACTGCAGTAGATGTGAAAGACATGAATAAAAATGATGTTATATCAGCCAGCGTTAGTTCCTGTTTTCGGTCGAAGTCCAAAGTAGTCGATTGTCGAGTTGAAGCGCATAGGTTTAGTTACTTAGATCACGCGCGTGAACTCGACAATCGACTACTTTGGACTTCGACCGAAAACAGGAACTAAATACAGGTATGTGCGCTGGCTGATATAACATCATTTTTATTCATGTCTTTCACATCTCCTGCAGTCATATTCACTCGTGTTCACTCTGAAGGAATCACTCAACATGGCTGGGCACTTGTAATGAAACATTAAGGATGTTAAGAGGCTAAAAGCAGGTTTAAAACTTGCCCCATTCAAGTCAATAGGGTGCAAATTTTAAAAAGAGGATAACACGGTGTAGGCAACACCGATTTTTGTCGTTGTTCTCTGTATTGACAGCACTCCAAATTTACTAAAAATTGAGCTCAATGTTAAAATTGACCGGAGTTCTCCTTTAATGCGACTGTTTTTTTAACATGAACAATTGCCTCTTTTTAAGAGCAGCAGGTCAATAAAGATGGAGTTTTCTGCCTTTTGTGACGGGCTTATCCTACATTCTCTCCACTCAAACCGCAAACCAGCTCATGTATCAGATGGCTGCACACGGACTAGAGGCAGAGATACCATGTGACCCATTTTTAAAACACAGCCTTAGGCTACGCTATGTATAGATAACATGTATGTTTTCACCTTGGTTACTACAAGCTTGACTGTGAGGAGAGAGTGTGAAAAAGGAGTACAATCCCAAAGGCTGGTCAGTCACAACCAGGGGTCAGGAATTGTTTTGTTAGCGCCTCAAAACAATAGCGCCTGACTTGCCAATTGAAGGCCGTTAAAAAGTGAGCATGTATTTTGACTAGTTTTTCATGTATTTCATTGAAGTGTAGTAGATGTTTTACCTGTGACTGATTTTAAGGGCTCGCAAAGAAATAGTTCAACCAAGGCAAACAGTTGGCCATGCAAAAAATGTGAAGGCCAGTCAAAAAAAAAAAAAGGCACCTGCTTCTCCTGGTGTTACTACAGACTGATGTAAAAGGAACATTTCTGTGACATACTGGAATGTGAAACACTGGGCTCTCTGGGCTGCCACAATTTTATTGCAAAAATTGCTTTTTTTCTTTTCTTTTTTTTTAGCTTGAACTCCATGTACTTGTTTTGCTGATACACTTGGCTGCTTTATTAAACCTCTAGTATTCCTCACTTAGGGGTCACATTTGTGATCCTTGGCGATCCAAAAGGACCAAAAACATTTTCTTCTTTAATGAAATGAATGCACTATGTTTTAATTTAAATATTTATGCTTTAATAGGGCTGTGTATTCCCTAGTTGATTATAAGAGTATTTTCAGACATAATTACTTGTGTTTATTAGGTTTTGTATATATATATATTTAGACATTATCAAAGACTAATTCCTTGTGGCTGATTTGTCGATTGTATACCCCATAATTGCTGTGTATTTCCGTCTTTTTTCGTATATTTTCCAATCATTTTCTGTGGCAGTCATTACAGTAATCACCTCAAATATCACAAGTGGGACCATTTTTAAGACCGTTTAGCCTTTTCTAATCATGTTCACATTTTGTGTGTGCGCGCTCATATACAGTAGCAAGGTGCCACAAACGTTTCTGCACATATTTTTGACCTCTTTGGTCACAGCGTCTTTTAAGGAGGCTGCAGTGGAAGCAAAAGGGCAAGAAACCGCCCATTGCTCAGTCAGCAGAACGCAATCAAGTGTATAACAGCAAGCACCACGTTAAATGTGAGAGCTGCCCATAGTGATCTATGTTAAATTACCCTGGACATAAAGAAAAGCCTCCCTTTTTACAGAACCTCAACTATCATGCTGAATTATTAGGCAGTTTGGGTTACTGGGATAGGGTATTTGTCCTCAACACTGGCTGAGGTAAGTGGAGCTAAATGATAAACGTAACGATATCAGTGTTATACAGAGGTAAACATATTCAGAGGAATACATTTTAACCACTATTGGGGGTTGAAATGAATTTTATTTCAACGTTCGTCTTATGCTTCCCAGGCAAAGAGCTAAAAATAAATGTGAGACTTTGTGGAGAGGGGGAGTTGAAAATTATTTTTTTTCAAATGCAGCAATAGTGGGAAAGTGTGTGTGTGTGTGTGTCTCACATTTCTCTTTCAGACTGTGCTGTAGTCCATCCATTGGATCCAATGTTCTGCTACAGACAGCTAGCTATAGAGTCTGCAGTTTCTGTCTTGCTAAGGTTGTGTCTTTTATTTTGCAACCCCTCCATTTTTTTATCTACAGCATTCCGTTTTTTTTTTTTTTTTTTTTTCTTCGGTTGGTGTCGAGTTATATTACACTGATGTTGTTTTCCTGAAGTCCTTGACAAACATTGGTTTATTTCCCAACAGATGCTGTAGTTCATACCACTTCCTCTTGCCAAAGTATCATCATTGCTTCTACCCTCTCTCCCAGGGCTTTTGAATGATAAAAATTGGCATTTAAAGCAAAAAAAAATCTCTTGGACTGCAGATATTGTAACATACAGATGGCCATTACTCCAATTAGCATGCTAAATGTTTGCATGAACAGACAACTTCTCACCACACTTAGAGTGCCCAGTGTGGCATTTAATCTCCCCATGCAATCATCACAACTGCTCTTTGATGTTGCTGAAGGGATCAACAGTGTGACGCAAGGCTTCTTTTTGAACCAGCACTTCCCTGGAGTGCTAATGAAACAGCAGGTCTGCTCCACCCCGCCGAACCCTCTATGGGAGCTCTTTTTGTTCGGTTCTAGGGCTGTGGTAGAATCTAAACCGAAGTGACACTTATAGGCACGGCCAAATGGAGAGATGGAGGAACTGGCTCTCACAGGGTGAGGTAAACCTTTGAATAGGTAGATTGACAGGTAGTGAGCTCTGCAGAAATGGAAAGCGTGTGTACTTCTTTTGTGGCACCGAGGGTCAGGAGTAGAGCGTTGCAGCGTCGGCAGAATGGCCGTGGTTAGATGTGACACACTGTCAAGCGTTTCGTTGCACCTCTGTGGCGACAGCAAACACAGCTGGCACCTCGCTCAGGATGCTAATTCCTGGAAGCGCGGGGCCTTTGTTCCCAATGTTTGTTTTTATTTGGATGGCATGTTTGACTTGAACAGTAAATGGCAGGGTGGAAATGCTACCACTTTTACTATTGCTTTAACAAGCAGACATTGTAGAAAACACATTCTACATTCATTTCATACAGTGGATCATTCCTGTTACGCAGTACCTTTTGAGCTCTGAAACGTAAAAATAATTCACGAGTTAATGCTTGCAAATAATCAGATAGAGAAAGAGAGTAGCGTGTTTGGTGTGCTGTCTGAGGGGAGTCTGGAATTTGGCACGAACCCATAGTCCTGGGATAGGAACCTGCTGAGAGTGAGGAGTTGGTGTGGCGGAGGGATGCCGAACAACTTCGCTTTCAGTGTTTTTACTTTAATTTATTCTGACAAAACAGTATAGAATATTGTATCAGCCATTTATCGCTTTTTGGCCATAACACGGAAATAGTCTTCGGCTTATCAGTATGGAATATGAGAAAACTAATGATTTTCATCTTTAAGAATTGTGTATATAAATATATATATATCAAGAGAAGAGATATATGCTATATGATGAGGACATACAAAAAATACTTCACATCAGGAATCCAGTTTTTGCATGTAATAAACACATCATGCAGTTATTCATTTATCTAGAAAGCTTTATTTGTCCGGGACCCCAGCCAAAGCCATTAGGAATCATGAAAGCGTAGTTTTTTTTTTTTTGCATTTCCACTCATTTAACATTTGGTTATTGATGCCCACAGAGCGGTGTAATACAAACCCATCGCTTTATGCCACATAATCAGTTCTCCTCTGAGATTAATTACTGTGGATGTCCTGATTAATTAAGCATGGAAGAGAAGAATGGTTGTTTGGAAGCAACAATTCAAGGTCAATTATTTGAAATAATTGTGCTGAGGATGACCCAGTGATCGTTAAAGAAGATGCTGGTAAAAAAAATTGAGAGATATTGTTGGCACAACAATGCTTCTTGCAGGTTTTTGTTCCTGTAGCTCAATGGGGTAAAACATGGTGGTGGCAACGGCCCAGTCACAGGTTCGGTTGAGTTCCCAGCAATGTGCACACTGAAATAGGTTTGGAAATTTTAAGGCTAAACGCACAAAAATGCACATATGTGGCAAAGGACACTGAATTTTTATATAAAGTGAAATGATTATACTACTGAATAGTAAAGCTCAGATATATATATATATATATATTTTTTTACATTTTTCATCAGTCACTTTTTTTTAATATTTATGTCGAGGCACAATTTCAATGTTGTCGAAGTTAACTTGGGTGGAGAAACACTTAGTTTCCCCAAATTCCTTATGTTGAACTTCTTTGAATTGCAATTCAGTAAATTTCTCTTCCTGTTCCAATTCAACTTGCTGTCAAGCATAGTTACTTTAATTCAAATTCACACTCATGAACTGAAAGGGAGCCAGTTCAATTCTGAATTTTACCCAACCGTGGCTCATGCAATTTCCTCATCCTATTTTGATGTGTTACACCCTAATGGCAGACGCCGATGCATTCATAAAATCCGCCACAGGAAGACAATTCTGCCACAGTGAAGAATGAGTCATTTATATTTACAAAGCATAGCTAAATACCATCTCTGTTTGCAGCGAGCATGTGTACTCATGCGCTTCTGTGTGTTGTCCCTGTGTGACAGACACTTTATGAGAGGGCATGGACCTGTCAATGCTCAACACTGTTATCAGTCCAGCTGCCACCAAATAATATTTTCATTCAAATGACAAAATCCATTACCCGAACCTGGGGCTCTAGCGAGTGCATTTAATGGCACAATTAAACTCCAACAGCCTAGTATCTATTGAGCAATTAACCTTTGATAAACCAATTAATGTCTAGCATTTGATGACAGAAGTTGGGCCTGGAGGAGTCATATTTGAGTTTAATGGAACGACTCCCAGTCCTAGATTAGCTTAGCGCAGCTATAAAATTGTCAGAATTCCTTGTTTTCTGCCGTATTGATTCTTTTGTGCTGAGCCATCGCTCACTTTTGCAGATGAGAAAAGAGACATTACCGAAAAGCATGCGGGAGAACAGAGGAGCTGTCAGTTATTATAAAGCCGAGTTCGAAGAATTATTGATAGCAGTGTGAACATGTCTCCAGACACTGCTTGATTATTTCCTACATGATGTGCAAATGCTAGTTTCCTTTGATGTGTGATGATGCTTCATTGTCTCTGGCAACTTCCTCTAAAAGATGCTGCCTCTCAGGTCACTATGGAGACCGTCATCACACAAATATAGGCAGACTTGCTGAAATACTGGCTCTCCAGCTGCCATCCTTTAATGTGGTTGTTGTGGCTATAAAATAAGTATAAACACGTCAAGAGGATTTACCACCTGTCTGGAGGGCTGGTTAATGTGCGTTTCCTGAGATCCCAGGGGATCTCGACAGAGGAAACGGTTTGATATCTGTTCTTGCTATCATGCTACCCTTGAATGTTGTCACGTTGTCAACAGAGGCGCGCCGTGGGTCATCGTCGGCCTGTCATTTATCATCAGTAACGCGACTCAGACAAACCGGACAGTGCCTGATCCCATTCGCCATTAGCAAAAGCTCCACTCGTGAATTTATCTTCTCTTAGTCTCCAGCAATATCATTTTCCCCAGCTTGACAGCCCTCAAGCCTCCCGAATGCAATAATAAAGAATTGATTATATTCTTTATGGAGCGCAGAGGGCCCAAATGTGTTTTGTGTTCCTTCTCCTATCAGCTGTAATGAAAAAGGGAAAAAAAGGACGGAGGTGAGTTGATGAATGTGTGGAAGTGATTGCGAATAGTTTGCGAAAGGTTTACATTACCACCGAATACCATCAGTCTTCTTGCTGAAATATCCTCACTGACACACACCAAAACACTAGGTGGATTTTGTCACTCGTTCATCGATAAAAACGGAATAGAAAAACATTCGGCCGTACATGTTTTGCACTGTAGCATATAATGAATTGAAAGTCTGGCTGAAAATGTGTTATTGTGGAAGGCCTCTCACGTATTGATGTAGGTTTTAATTTCCTGCTCTCCCCACGTTTGCCATTAGCATCTGATACAAGCGTTTAATGAAAAACACCCCTCCCCCCCTCCCTCCTCCAGACTAAACTGTCACGGCGAAATAATGAAGCACACAAAGCACCAGGAAACTAATAAACCTCATATTTCTTTTGACATCAACATGAAATCATATGAAAATAATACTTGCGAGAACAGACTCTCGCCGTAATGCCTCTTCCATATTGTATTTCTGAGCGAGATGTGATGGCGAGGCAGTAAAGGACCTGTATTATCCTTGAAATGAGCTTAATTTTACCTGTGTGGGACATTTTATCAGACCTAATGAACAATGGCTGTCATGTGTGTCAGCTACCTCAGTGGTTTAAGATGACATATCATCACTTATATCATTAGGGATGAGATTTGAGGAGGTGGTGTGAATTATGATATTTTGCCAGTTCGTCATAATCATCACACGCTAGAACATTTGTCTTCAAAACCCATCCCATGGAAATCCATGAACCATTTTTATAATTTATGCCAGTTCATTTTTAATAATCCGTCAGGCCTTGAGAACAAATTGAGAAACCTGATTTGGATTTAGTGAGGTGCGATAAATTCAAACGGACTCGAGTGTGATATATGCTCTGAGATCTTGTTAATTTGACGGTAGTCCTTCATGCAGCGCAGACGTTGTGCAGAATCAATAATCGGTGTATGTCAAGTTGTTGAGTGATGTGCATTTGAAGTGAATTCGATTATGGAATGGTTTCAGAGAGACAACAATACAGTTGTAGGTTGTCTTAGCAACTAAAATTAACGAGCATTCAATGCGACATCGCGATCATATTCTGTCAAATGATTACCTCACATTTACATACAGTAATACCACTTACAGTGCCAAATGCAAATTCAGTGTGAGAAAGCTGTATGAAAACATGAGGGGAAATCAAATCAGCTACCGTAAAAAAAACAACAACACAAGTATAAGATGGATGTTGCTGTCAGCGATATCTGATATTTACACAATTAGATCATGTTTTTGTGACAAAATTTTGTGGCAAATTCCTGGTGCGCCAACATGCAATGGCTAAAAGCTCCCACTCAACATCTTTGCAATCTGGCAGGCTGTCCTGCTTAGGGAATGCTTTTCTGAGCTCTTTAAATCTACCATGTCCTGTTTGGCCAGAAACTCATTATGGGCCACCATCTGCAAGTGATGAACAAAATCCAGATTCTCATCTCCTGGCACTTTTCGTTGGTCCTCTGGGACAGGGAAAGAGTTTAGGCAGACCAAGCTGTGTGGATTTCAATGTGGATTCAGATCTTTTATACCAAAGATATGGCATGTTTGTGTTATGCATTCTGAAACTGGTAGCGGCTGACACCGTAAATTACAAATTCTGCTCATGTAAGGTTGTTTAAGGAGCTCTCGTGGAACAAGCTGGAAGTCGACACTTAGATGGGCCTGTTATGCATGCATCATCATCTGTTTCATACAGTAGAAAAGTCAAAACCGAAGATAATTTCCCAAACATGTATTTTCATTGGTCGCTTTTGGCAACTGTGTGATATAATTCTCTGCTTTTTTGTCCACTTGGTTGGTTGCGCTTAGCTGGTGGAACCCGTGGGATTGGACCGTAGAGAGGGACTGGAGGGGAGGACACCCCTCAGCAGATAAGCGGGATTTGTGTCTGGGAAACTGGAGATTGCAGGCCTGTCTCTCTGAGAATTACAACAGCCACTCAATGCAGACCTTACTCAAACCTTTGTATGGATCTGAGGGACTTGAGGCAGTGACGCATTCCAGTGCTGTTATCACAGACATTGGCTTGGGTCAACCACATTTTTCATGTTATTGCTTTTCTTCTAGAAAGGACACAAGAATCTGAATGAGAAATTCAGAACATAAAAGATAAAGTAGAAAGTGTAAATACTGGTCTTGTTGTGGAAAGTTACGCTACTGAACTGCATCTGACGGTACTGATGCATTGGCTACGTTCAGTGAAGACTTCATGCTTTGAAGACATATTTTTACATGTTTTAGGCTGATATGTTACTTGTTTTCTGTGTTAGCATCATTGTTGCATCACAGTAACTTTTAATTTACAATAAATGCATTTAATTCTGCCATAATTTACTCACCATCAAGTTGTTCCAAACCTGTATGAATTTCTTTCTTCTGCTGAAAACAAAATAATATATTTAGAAGAATATGGGTAACCAAACATTAGATGGGCCCCGTTGACTTCCATAGGGGAAAAAAATACTATGGAAGTCAATGGAGCCCATCAACTGGTTTGGTTATTTTTGGGTGAACTATCCGTATTGTTAATGTTTTCATTGTTTAAATTTTTTCCATCAGAATGAAATGTGGATATATACACATTTCACGATTTTTTGAAAAATCCTATATATAAATTTCTATCAGCATCAATTTAACGATTTAATTATCATCTTTTTTTTGCATGTTGCCCTTGTTGTTGAAAAAAAAAACTTGTTATCAAACACTTTCATCTGTGATTTTAGTAAAGATGAGATTGCAACTGTTCCATCTGCAAGGTCCAATTGTATGACAAGAACAGTATTAGTTAGATCGTCATCTGCTTGGAATAAATTGGACTTAAGAACAAGACAAATATCCAACATATGTAATTTTAAGAAGACTCTAAAACAGATTACAATTAATAGTATTACACCAGTTAATTAGTGACTGTTATAGGTACTGACTCTTTCAAATGCTGTATGTGTGTGAATGTGTAAGTGGATAAATGTATACATGTGGTTATGTTATATGTATGTTATATTTGTGTATTTTAACTGTACATACGTTTTAGCACCTTTATGGGCCCCAGGAAGACTAGCAACCACATTGTGGAAGCTAATGGGGATCCAAATAAATAAATAAATAAATAAACTGTTTGGAAGCACATATGAACTGGCCACTGAGCAATAGAGGGCCGGCAGTCTTTTGATATAATCTAACCAGCAGAATGGAGTTTTCTGAGGGCCTTTTTTACATTGAGCAGGGTTGTCTTGAGGCAGAGAGGATGTGACAGGGTGCATTAACTTGATCTGTCTCTGTTCTGAAGGATTAAATGGCTATCCTTATACATTAGCCTTGAGCTAAATGGCCATCAACCCGCTCACATATTGTTCAGTCCTCACTGTCAGTGTTACACACGCACATGGACTCCACGGCCGGTAACCGTTCATGGTTTGTTTCTCGGCAAATTAAAAAAGAAACAGCTTTCCGCACTGTAAATCGATCGTGCCGTGCGAGCGGTAAGACCCTCTCAGATGTTGAGGGGGGCGACCGCATCGATCCCTTTCCCTCCGCTCAGCGAAAACAGGGAGACACAAATCTAAATTGAAGTCCAGGGTGATTTACAAAAGGGGAAAAGAAAATGAATCACTGCAGATGTCAGGGCGAACACAGAGATATAATTCAATTACCTAAGTGTGGAATGACATTTGATTTAATCTGAACTATTAATGCCAGTGAGGTCAAGCCAAAAGAAAGGGCACTTGTCTAGTTAGTCGCAATTAGAGTGTAAATCTCAAATGTCTGTAAGGCGGGGGAAAATGTCATTTGCAGAATAACTGGCTAATAACGTGGTTCCCCTCACCTTTGAGTAACCAGGCGGCGCGGAGTGAATCTAAATCATGCAAGACTAACAGTAGAGTCATTCGAGAAATTTGTCCGCCTTTTGTCATGGTTGGATAAGAATTAGTGGGAGCACTCGATGAGTCGGTACAGAGCGCCGAGCACCCACTAATCCTTGTGAACAAACACTGGGAATTAGGAATCTTGGCAAGGGCTTAGGGAGATGCTATATGCACATTGTCATGTTGTTCCCTTTTCGCCTAATCATCCGTGTCACTTCAGGCGTCTTAAAGCGGCAGATCGCTTATAACATCTCAGGTTATATTAAGATTTTGTTGTGGATGATGCGCTGCAGCTAAATTACATCAGCATATCAACCTATAAAATCCCAGAGGGTGTTTGGATAAGCATGCATTATATATGCAGTTCGATTGGTTATTGATTTTGCAGCCGTATGCTCTGCAAAACAGGACCCGCATTAGACGGCTTTTATCTGCATGCATCAGACTCCATCAGGCACGCTTGTACAGCCACCTCAAAGGGGCCCCATGCCTGTTATTGTCTTCTATTTTAAGTGACTGCCCACTGGGTGGTGCAGAGAATGAAATGAGGAGAAGTTTGAAGTCGTCGGTCTCCTACAGCGCTGACAGCGCGGTTGTGACTGATATTGTGAATTTAGTTGTCTCTCCAGAAAAAACTCCCCTTGCACACACAGCATACCCCAAATGTCAGATCTGTCTCATGTTATGGCAGTTCTCTCCACCAGGGTGAAATACCCTGCAAATTGTGACAACTTCTTTCACGTTAGTTAGTTATAATTGGCTGTAAACTTACAGATCTGGACTGTTTTTTTGCATTTATTCATCTCATAAATTATGCATGATTAGATTCATGGCATCCCGAGTTAGTCATCTAGTCTTGTTATTGCCATCTTCTCTACTGATTGGTGTTGTAAATGACTTCAAGTAGTCGCAAAAGCAAAAGAACGCAAAAGCCGAATCCCGTACATGTTGGGCCAATTCCGGACACTCCCGGGCAGACTTGTCACGGAGATTCACGATAAAACAGCGTCTTTTAAGTTTCGAGTCAACTAGTATCCTAGCCTAGTTGTTTAACTCCGCTCTTACCGGTAGGCGTGGCCTCGTAGGGCAGCGAAGCAAGTGCATTCTGGGAGTTGTTGTAATAAATAATACATTTTCTGGCTTTTCTCAGAAGGCTCCAAATTCAAAAATAATTTCATATTTCTACTACATAAATGACCCATTTTAAATACACATCCATCTTTCCAGAGGTGAGGTATCCCTTTAAGGACTCAAATACAGACTGACAACTTTATTGTGCTGCTTTGTGAATGTTGCCCATGGTTCATTCCTTTTTAACCGAATATTGAAGTTTCGGTGTGGAATGTAATCACTACTACTGTATTTTATTGTATGTAATTTTCTTTGTAACGTATTTGAGACGGGTTTTATTTTTCATATCTCCTCAGCCTGATATCAAACTTGGATATTACTTCAAAGAATACATGACCACAATCCCTAATATATAGAAGATATAAATTCTCTCAAAAATGGTAGATTCCCTCAACGTGAATAATAATGGTTGCACTGCACTGCAAATCTCTAGTATCTTTTCTTTGATGTTCCTCTCTGTAAATCCCATCATTAGGCATTGATTCATGCCATGAATCATAGTGACAATACGCAGCCACATCCACCCTCTCTTAAGACTGGGAGGCGTTTTGACAGTGCATACAAAGGGAGAGATGGAGGTCATTCTCACTCATCCTGAACACAGCACAATACTCGCTGATGCGTTCACAATCTATTCCAGAAATAAAGCAACAAGACAAACTGAAAGCCACTGTTATGTGCCCCCTGTGAGGGCAAGTAGCAAAGCTGTCAGTCAGTGAGGCGGTTAGAGATTCAGCCTTATGGTTTTCACAGGGCTGAAAGGGGTCTTTATAGACAACACTGGGTAAGAAGAGCACCAGGAATTTGCTCTGTGAAAAGCGATAGTACAATGATGCCTGGCACTTATGAAATCAATGCACATGCAGTACACAATTTATGTAAATATTTAAATCAATTACAGTAATACAGACCCCATAGCTTTCACACATACTGATTTACCCATGGGCTTGCATAGTTTGTTTATTGTTTAATTGTTGTTGTTCAATGACAAAAGATATATTTAGACTCGTAATTCAAAGGTACAGATAGTACAAGGAATGTTTCACAATACATCTATGAGCTCTTATGTGTCTTATTATAAAGTATGATAGTCTCTAATCGTAAACATGAATAAACATGATCTTATTTGCGTTAATGAACTGTGAAGCATGAGTGTAGGCTACTAATGATTTGAAAAAAAATTAATAACAACACATTGTTTAAAATGACAATTCAAGTAGTCATTTAGCTGGATAATAGATTACAATCCTTCACTGCATTATTAATGCCATTTTATTTTTTATTCACCATTTATTATTTATGCAGAAACAGATTGGACTTGTTTAAAATGTTAGATTAAAGAAATAGTTTATCCTAAAATGATTATAAATAAATCATTATTTACTCTCAGAAGCAATCACATTTGATGAGATGCATTGAAAAGTGTCAAAGTTGATTTAAAAGCTAGAGAGGAGAGCAGAATAATGACTTCAACTTGACAGATTTGCCCACTATATGCATTTCCGTGAAGGTTCCACATAAAAATAACTGCAAATAGGTTTTGAAATGACATGATGTTTAAAAATAATGCCATCATTTTCCTTTTACTTGGGTGAACTATCCCGTTAACAGCACCAATCATAAGTCAATGCCTGCTATCAAAATCATTTTCATCTGTATAAATGGAGGTTAAAGACTCAATGCATTCATGTTCATCAGTTTAAGCACTAGTGTTAAGCACTACATTGTACGGATCATGAAGGAAATGGGCTGGACTGGGCTTCAGTAATGATTGGAGTTGTTTAGTCCATCTGTTCTGAATTCCTCTGGGTGGCTGTTGATTGTAGGGTGAACAAGAGTACTGAAGAAAATGTGATGAAATAAGGCCGTGAGTGACGGCTTGATAGACTGTAATCAGTCCCAGGTTGAGCCTTCCACCTCCTGTTGTCTTCGCCTCATGATCTCCTGTAGCTCTGTATCCCCACGACCCCTCTGAGAGAAAGATAGACTTTCAAGCTCCATTTTGCACTGCATTTGAACGTTTAATCGGCACAAATTCAGATTAACATAAGTGATATTGCTCTGTGACAGACCTCTAATTGAGCTTTCTGCACACTGAGCTGACTGAAGACACGGGAACCCTCGTCCCCGCACACGGCTTTCAGCTCATCCTTGCTGAGAGAAAATAGTTGAGCCCCGTTCAGATTACCCAGACATTCCACCACCCTGGAATATGGAGAGAATTGCATCATATTCATCATGTTTTTTAAAGGAGTCATGTCACAAGGAATCCAATTTTATTAGATCTTTTGAGAAAAATTGCTACATATACTGTGAAAATATACTGGGGCAAATTACTAAACAGTTGCACAACCTATTTGTTACAGTTTCCAAGCACTAAATGAGTTGAAATAGTGGTTTGAATATTGAAATTAAGTCACTGTGTTTCTTATCGGCACAAACACACCTCCTTTATATGTAAATTAGACTCATTAAAGACTGCACTTTATTCAGTGACAATAAGGTTTACATGTTATTATGTGTATTTACAGTATCTTCATCATAGCCCCCCTGAAGCAACCTGAGGGTAAGTACCTTGCTCAAGGTTACATGGTTCATCACTTGCGGGTTTGAACTTGCAACCTCAGTTAACAGCCCATATGTTTAACCACTAGGTTACAAAACCAATAAATCATCTGAAGTGTCACATGTCGCAGCTCACGTGTCACTCACGCTCTGGTGAATCCCTTTGCGTTGAGCCAAGCATTGACCTCAAAGGGCTGGGATTCATACGTGATGGGCACGGATGAACTTGAGCGCTCCACCCGAAAGTTTCGAGCTGGTGCCTGGGCCTTGTTGTCAGTTATCCTCTTCAGCAGTTCGTCATTTACCTCCTGCTGTTGGTTGCGGTCTAGAGAGATATAGGCAGAAGAAGCGAGAGATATAGAGAAACAAGCACTGGGACAGAGACACAGTGAATAAGATTGCCCAAGACAGGAGCAATGAGCTCTGGTGGGAATCTGCAATCTATGTACATAAGAGGACTCTCCCACCAAATTCATTTCCCACTTCTCTGCATTTGCTTTTTTTGGCAAACTCTCCCCACTTTCCATCTCACAGCGAATACAGCAAGCAGATAAGAGGTACGTACTATCTTTATCCCGGGAGGATTTATTCATCTCCAAAACCTCTGCGTGATTCACAGGGCCAGCAGAGGTACCTTTGTTAGGATTCATAGCCTGTAGAGATGGGGAAAACAGAGGGGCAGAAAAAGAAAGAGTCAATGCCTGCCATGTAAAGTAGGAGAATATACGTGTGCACTTTCCACGTACAAAAAAATGTATTTTTCTATTTTTCCACAAGTGATCGGTAAAAGGAAGTGCTTAACCTTCAGGAAATGGTCTCATATATTATATTAACCTATTTCTGTTTGTTTTCTATGATGTGTGCAATTTTTTCAACCCTGTTAACACATTTTATGACTTGTCTAAATACTGTATAAGCTTCAATGTAATATTCTCAACGTAAACATAAAAATTAAATACATTTGTTAAGTAAAAATGTTGTGAAAAAAATATAAATATAGCCAAGCCAAATTCACCTTACTGTATGTCAGTTCATCAAACTTATCTAATAGTTTTTACATTAACAAAATACATTTTCTTTTGTTGGCATTAGTTAACATGAACAATACTTCTACAGCATTAAATTATCTTAGTTAATGTTAATGTAAGCATTTAATAATACATTTTTTAAATCAAAATATCTATTTAACATTAGTTAATGCACTATGAACAAACAATGAACCCTAGTATTTTTATCTACTAACATTAAATAAAAATAATTAGTAAAACACATATTGCTCAATGATATGTTAGCTAATGTTTTAATGTTAACAAATGATACCTTATTGTAAAGCGTTACTGTTTTCACTACAAAAAAATGGCATTTGGGCCTCTAATGTATAAACAAAAAGTAATAAGACACTAAAGTGTAACATATTCATGAAATGTGCCTTGTAGAATTAAAATTATAAACCAGAATGATGGGTGAACTGTCATTTTGTCAGTGAAGTAGCTTAGGCTGCAAGCTAACCTGGCTGTTGAAGAGAGCAGCACGGTTGTACTGTGGCTCTCCTGGTTTGACCTCTTCTAGCACATTACACGGCACGTAGCCTGACTGACCGCTGCGGTTCCTCAGCAGCCACCACTGTTTATTGTTTTCCAAGGCCTAGAAGAACATGAGAGTCTAGTATTAGTAATTGCATGACTGTGCATGGATCAATATTTTTTTTTTTTCTGTGACAAATCTATTTTTGAGACTGTTCCTCGCTCATTCAACATGTTGTCTAATTTTAGCTAAAAGGTTTTGGTGAAGCGGTTGTGTCATACTGATGCATCCTACCATTGGGATCCTAGAATTAAATCCCAGTGATACCAGGCTCAGGCCGGGCATGTCTAGAAACACGATTATCCGTGTTTCCAGATGGATTAGCCAATCGTGGGTAATCCCTCTTGATCACTTCAGTAGTTCTCATGTAAATAGAGTTCCTCAGGGTTGGAGGCTGTTCTGAGGGAAACTGCAGACATCTAAAAGTGACAGGTTGAAAGGACACCTTCCTACATGCTGGATTGTTATGGGTATTGTGCATTTGCAATGGTTTACTTGTGTTCCAATAATGTGCAGTTGCATAAGGTCTTATTTTATGCATTCAGGCAAAACTAGATTTATGTGTCTTTGGGCTCTATTATATAACAGGCGCAATGCAGCGCCAGGCGCAACGCAATTGTTTTTTGCTAGTATCAACCCAACGCAGTTATCATTTTCACATCCTGCGCCACGTTGTTTAAATAGCAAATGCATTTGTGCGCCCATGTGCTGAAAAGTGTTCAGGCGCATTGTTGGTGCGTTGCTATTTTGAGGCAACTGAAATATACTGCGCCATTGACCAATTGAAACCTGGTCTATACATTTTTTTGTTACCTCTCCCATCCCACTCCCAGAAAAAAAAATCCCGTCCCAATCCCACAAAAAAACTGGGGTAAAATCCTGTCCTGTCCCAATCCCCGAAGAATGACTCCCATTCCCTCCCACTACCGGAATATGTCAGTTACGGTAAAAAAAATACAGTATATCACAGGATGCCCACCTTAGTTGAATAAAAATCCTAAATGTAATTTTTTTGTTATTTTATTGAATATAAATATTCATATAAATGTTCATATAAATGTATTTTTTCATATATATATATCATCCATGCAAATACACACACACACAGGTACGTACACGCACACATTACGCCGTCTTCCTCAACTCGTAATTTTTTTGGTTAGGCCTAATTTAGACCTGCCAGAAATGTCGGTGAGCACAACTGAGGTAACCTTTTTTAGACAGTATTTGTTGCAGCGTGGCTTTCATTTTCGGACTCTGTTTTGATTATTATTTTCGCGGCTACAGAGTGCACAGGGAAGCCGAAGCTTTTCCTATAATATTGGTGGTTGGCATTGGCATATCAACTTGGTGCATTACCGCCACCAACTGTTAAGGGCGGAGCAAGTCATTCAGCAAACAGGAGAGCATAACGATTAAGGGCAAATAGAATTGAGTTTAAAATTAAAATGTATCGTTTATTTATATGAACAGTTTATATTTGTGTATAAAGTTGGGTATCAGTGTTATTATGATTCCTGATCCAACATTTTTTCCTGTCCCAATCCCGTGATTAATAGTGATTTTGTTTCCCATTCTGTGGGATTCCAGAAAAAAATTTCACCCTCTAATGTACGCCTATAGGTGTGTCCACAACGCGCGGACACTCTGCTTATTACACACAGGGGGATGCGCAGCAGCACACAAACATGCCAAATATTAAAAATAAAAGGGATTACAATGTAAAAGATTCATATTGTGTTCATAAAGATATGGTGGAATCCAGCTTGTCCCGTAGATGGTCTGCTCGCGCGCTTTAACCTTGTGCACGAGCAGATCCGTTTGCTCTCTGGAGACGCGTTCAGTCTTTCCGCTTGCAAATTCCGCCATGTAAATAGCGAATCCGCCATGATGCGAGCGCAACTGGCTTTTAAAGGCCCAAAACACGGACCATTACTCATTAAGAGAATAGGGACAACCCTAGACCATGCACTTAGATTGTTAAAATACAGTAGGGCCCTATATGTTATATGAATGTTATGTTCAATCCAGTTTTCCTCAGGTTTCCCAGAAACAAACATCGGCCTACAGAGTCTTCTAGACGTTGAGCTCTGCATGATCTGTAGTCGTGTTTTCTCTCCTTCTATCCTCCCACACGCTGTACCTCAGACCTATTCTGCCCTGTTCCCCATCCTCCTCCACCTCCTCACAGAGGGTCATCCGTACCTCCAGCACCTCGCCCTGCTGCACGGAGAGCTCGTTGGCATTGCGCGCCACGAAGTGATAACGGATCCTGACATGTTGGAGATCGCTGTTAGACCTGCGCGGTAGAAATAGCAACAAAGCACAATACTTGGAAGTTCATTCATAGGTGAGGGTACAGCTGACTGCTGTTAGTTCACACTTGACAGTATTTTTAGAAGTTTTGCTTTTGTAGTTGTTGTAGATACTTAAAAGTCAACATGAAGCCCTGTTTGCTTACCCATTCTGCTTTTGTAATATGGAGTGTTCAAAGTGAAACTGGGTATTCAATGTGAAAAAAGTATCAATTTTATCCATCTGCAATTGATTTGATAAAAAGTAGTTATTTTATACCAGAATGGAGTCAGATTTGTGCTAGTTTGATAAAGCATAGATGTTTGACTGTTGGTTAACATTATCGGTTACACTTTCATTTGAAGGTCCCTTTTTTCCATTGAGTATAAGTAATATTGTCAACTACAGTCACTACTAATATTGCCTACATGTCAACTACTGTAACTCTTAATATTGGAATATTGGTGGAAGGGTTAGGGTTAGTAGAACAAGTTGGCATGTACTTGCGAAGTATAGTCAGTATAATGTCTAAAGAGGACTATCACAATAAAGTCTTAGCAGATATTAAGCAGACGGCATACTAATAATCTATTAATACTCTAATGAGAGTAAGTTGACATGTAGGTGCAATGTTACTTATAGTCAACCTAATGTCTAACGGGATCATCAAAATAAAGTGTTACTAATAGCCAGCCACAACCTGTCAGTGATAACATAGTAGTTTAAAGGGAAGAGTTATTTAATTTTAAACTTTTTTGGAAAACCGTGCAGCAATGAATTGTTCAAAATAAGGCAATGCAAAAAGAAAGTAAGTAAACAGGGTCGATTTGGGTTTCATGTTGACTTTCAAGAAAATCCAGCAGACCAAACAACTTTGTCTAGAGGCCAGTCCATGAACAAACAACTCATTATAACTAACAAGCCAGTTTAACAAGCTACTTTGAAAAATCCTTGTTTTTCCCTCCTTTAAATCCGTTAGAAATAAAGCAAACTTTTTGTTTTAATGACATGTTGACAAATTCTGCCACTTTTATTAAAGTTGCAAAATCTTCACAAAGCATCTATATAGACAGAACAAATGTTATCTCAACAGGGTGCATTTTACTATGAAAAGTATTGCTTCTTACCTTATAAATCTACTTTATGACAAACACAAACTTTAAAACACTCAAGAACTCTACACGATGAACACATACATGCAGAAACCGGTCTATTATAATGGACAACTTACGACTCAAGCATCCTTTTTCAGAAGAGCCTGCGGTTGCTTTGCTGCAAGCGTGCCGTGAGCCGCTGCACCCTCCGCCAAGGTGGAAAGTAACTTGACGTGCTGCAGCCTGCACATGTGGTGTAGCTCATGCATATTTCAGTGGGCCTGCACAGAGCATGGAGAACTTTAAACTGAACGTACTGGTCCCAATGCATCATTAATGTGCTGGCCTACCTCTCCCCTCCTCGTCCTGTGATAGAGCATTGAGGATAACCGCAGTGGCCCAGTGTCCAGCCTGTGCCAAGACCTTCTTTCTTGAAGCCCATAAATAAATAAACATGCTGAACGCTGGAAACTGGCACTCCACTACACAACAGGCAGATTTGTTTTCGCCTGCGATCGCAATTTGTTTTACACGCTCCAGATAACTGACCATATATTTTAACTGTCTCATAATTGTAGCCATTCAGCATGTCACTCTTAATAAATTGCCTCAGTAAAAATGTAATTATCAACTTTATATATTTATATAGTTCTAAAACAACAGTATAATAAATTATCTTTATACAAATTATTAAAGGTCGAAAAAACATAATCCATAGCAGTTTAGATGCATACTCTAAAGCCTGCATACTTAAAAATGGCCTTTAAAGTTTTGTCCATTCTAGTGAACACCATCAGAAGGTAAATGCGGCAAAGAAATATACATATAAATATTCAGGTTTAGGGTCACATGTTGTCAGTGTGACAGTATTTGTGAAGTAATGTTGATTACGACAAAATGTTTTAATAAACTATCATAGTTGAGCTGTAAAACTGTTTAAATTACTGTTTTTACACTTAAAATATGTTAACCCTACTGTTTTTCCATAATAAGTGCCTTACTGTAACACAGATTTTTGCTGCAAGGCAAGTTTATTTATATAGCACATTTCATACACTATGGTAATTCAAAGTGCTTTACACAAATTAATTAAAATAATCACAAAATAAAAGTAAGGAAAATTAAAACAGTTATAAAAGGAATTCAAAGAGTAAAAAGATGATACATAGATACACTTTCATCTGGCAAAACACCGCTGCTTCACAGCTGCTTGTTTTACTGTGAGATTTTCCCATGTTGATAGTACTGTGTCTGTGATGTTTTTTCGGCGCGCCTAAGTAATCTGTAAATCCACATTATGCCACCAATGCTGTCAATTGGGCTTAACTTGTACAGAATCTGTGATATTCCTTGATGTCCTACCTACAGTACCTTTTGAGATGGCATGTTGATTGACAGTCTACCAGAAAGGCACTATCAGTACATCAAGCATTTTCTGTAGCACAGAACAGTACACATCTTAGCCTGAAGAATCAGTAACCTTTTCTGAAATCCTTAGTTGTCGACCCAGTCTGTGACCTGTAATAGTATAATAACGTTGGAAGATGTTATCAGCCCAGAGCCGGTCGTGGGAGGACCTTGTTTTCACCTACAATTGGATAACACAAACACGATGACACCATGCTTCTAGAACACGGACTGGTGTTTCTATTGGTGATGTGTTTGGTTTATTCTGCAGGCTCAGTGTAATCCTTTGCCAAAAGCGTCTACTCCCACAAATCCATGTTCATCTTGCTGTACAGCATAGCCTGAATGCCAAACGTGAATCCATTTTCTCGTTTGAAACGCATTTATATCTTTATTTACATTTGTTTTTGTTTTTTTCTGAATGCATACCTCATCGGTTTGATAGTGTTAATCAAGTGTTGTTGCCAGCAATTTGTCTCATTTTGTGTGGATTTTAGCATGTGCAGTACTTTTGAGGGTTTATTTCAGATAAATAAGTGATTGGTTATATTCCAGTAAACAACATTCTATTTACTTTTGCTTTTATGCCATCAAACAAATGAACAATGGTGTTTACCACCTTTGCTAAACTGTCTTTCTTGTACAACATACGCAGTTATTAAAATGGCATCTAATTAGAGGCATTGAGCAGGCGTTTTACATAAGATTAATTGCATTTTTGAGAGCACTTTTTCTTCATTATTATTCTGCCGTGCAAATGGATTCACTGCAACTGTAATGCATATTCATTTTCAGGAAGCTTGGAAATTGTGGGAAATTAGCCAAAGGTGGATCTGGGCTGCTGTGAGGGTACAAGCAGAATGTGTAATACAGGAGCTCTGCTTCTGCTCCCTGAAGTCTGGGCCTCCTTAACTTCCATCCTGAACTATGGTGGGCTTTGCCTAAAGACAGAGCCAGTGCAGGTTGTTATTCTGGGATATTTAAAGGGGACATATCTTGAAAAAGAATATTTCCTTGCTCTTATGAAGAGTTAAGATATATAACAGCACGCGTTCACGGGTTCTCTATTTTTTCATCAATCAATTAGAGAACAACCTTCCAACGTTTCAAGACTCTTTAAGCATATTTTATACAATATTTAAAAAAAATATTCTGAAGCACAGTATAAAAAGACTTGTGAGACATTTGAAAAAGAACAATTAAAATTGGAGAACACTTTCAGATACCCCTGCTGAACAATAGAGCATAAACCAGCATGAATTCCATAGAATATTGTAGTCAATAGTGATAGCATGCAGTTTTTTTCAACAATTGCTGAAAGATAATTAAATCAACCAAATTCGAGAGCCAAGTGCCTAACTAAAAGTCACGTAATAAAACATTAAGTCACTATTATGGAAGGAGACTGGAAAGAGAGTGGACCGAGATCACAACAGAGAAATGTGAGAATCATCTAGATTACGTATGTAACCCCGGTTCCCTTACGAGGGAACTCCACGCTGCATTGACTGATGCTGTGGGGACACGTCCCGCAGTACCCGGTGTTACATTCGCCACCTCCAGTTTTTTTCTGTGAATGCCGAAAGTCCAGAGGGTGAGACAGGGGCATCGAGGATGGTCTTGTCACACTCTTAGACGAAAAATTGAGCAGGCTGCCTGTTTGGTGGCACGGAGGGCTAGATCTGTGGCCATACTCAGCTCTGCCACCGCTTCAGGGTTAATCCCTTGCCCTGATCCAGGGTTTTCAATAGGTCTGCTGGTAGGCTTGCAATACAGCCATCATATGTAAAGTACCACCAGCCTGTCCTGCCGCTGCATATGCTCTGCCAACCAGCGTAGATGTCATTTGACATGGCTTCAATGGAATAACGGCAGCCTTTAATGAAGAGGATGTCCCTGAGGAGAGATAGGTCGCTGAGATCCCTTCAACTCAAGGCATCTTCCCATTCCCCTGCCAGCAGGGCCTCTACGTTTGAATAACTCAAGGCTGTATTCGTCACCCAAGCAGAATATAGGTGTCTCCAAGAGGAGAAGTGAAGGCTCACTGGAGCTGGACACGTATGACCTCATAAGTATCACTCATCCAAACGGCCACCTGCTGTTTTTTTTCTTCTTTTCTCACACGGCACACACACAAGCGGCTTCCTGAAGACAAAGAAGCTAATGACGTGTTTACAGGCACCCTCTTTATACACTTGTGCGCACCTTGTGATGTCATCGCATTGCATTGGGCAATGGCTTAGTTTCACACGTGCCTCAGACACAGAGTTTTGCGGGACGCGTCCCCATAGCGTCATTCGACGCAGCGTGGAGTTCCCTCAAAAGGAAACCAGTGATGTCCTTTGGCCACAGAGGTGCTGAAGTCAGTCAAAGCACCTCTACACTTCCTGCTAATTTTTGACAGCTGTGACCAGTTCCACAGGAAGTAGGGATGCTGAGGCAAAAATAAAGGGGTGCGGTTAAAAATAAATAAATACAAAATGTCAACAAAAACGTAGCCTAAGCCACACTTTTATTTATTTATTTATTACTATGCATTATTGTTAAGAGTTTTTTACGTTAATCGCTTTAGAATGTCAACACGCAACACTCTAGTCACGTGACCCCTCCCCACAACCCCTCCCCAAATATTTACAGAGTGTAATGACGCATTTCCATGGTTATTAGCATTGCAAATTTACCCAAATGTTTATACGTTTTTACATTTTATATTTATAACACTGTGATTTGTGTTATTGGCATATGAACATGTACAATATAAAAGAACAGTGAAATGAGAGCTAGAGGGGAAGAATCATAAAGAAAGGAGTGAATGTGTTTTGTGTGCATAAGAGTGTCTAAATACAACAAGCGCTTATCTCCACCTTCCAATTCCTTTCTGTTATCATCAATAATGAAAGAACCTTTGCTTTTACAGCTATCTGATTCAATATTCTGTTGTGCTCACAATAGAACAGGCCATTGTTCTTCAATTCCACCATGTGGAAGAGCAGTTCTGAAAGGCTGGAAGACTATGCACCAAATTGATTCTTAGAGCAACCGGGGAACATGTGCTGCGTGTGCTAAACATCAGAAAGATGCCAAGTGTGAGCTCTTCCTCTGGTTTGAAACTCTGCTGAAAGTTTACCTTTGTTAAGTAAGAAAAAAAGTTTGCCATTTTATTTTACCTCAGGCTTGCTGGGAAACTTCAAAGCCGACAGAGAGACTGCAAGCCAAAAGAAGAGGCAGCAGCAGGTTTATTCTGAAATGTTTGTTTATTCTTTTCTCTCTCTCTTTTTTTTTCAAGAAACTTGCAATGTTACAATTCACCATTGTGTCGTTGACAATGCATCCATTCCAACCTCTTCGCAATATATGCATATCAAACATTGATTGATTGTTTTCAAACATTATATGAGAAAATTTAAAGGCAACGCTTCCAAAATATAAGTTGTAAGGTTAAAATTGTGTTTTTACCTTTCTGGTTAGATTAGTTCCCTGCAAATGCACAAGCTATCCTGGAGTTTTGTTACATTTAATATAGCCTTCCCCTGCAGAAATAAGTAAAAAAAATTAGCTGGCGCATTGTTTTGGACCATTTATGCTGCTGTCGAAAAGTTGTCTTGCACCAGACTAGCGATTAATGATGGTCTTGCCTTGTAATGTCCGTGACTTTTTGTGTAAGGTTGTGAAAGTGTGAATGGGGAATTTAACTGTAAATGGCTGAACTATTGTGTGGAGGTCAGAAAGTTATTCCGCACAGCTACAAGCATAAATGTCAGTGAACAGAGTTGTGCTCGTTAATTAAGGACTGATTACGTTACAAATGGCTTAGAGCCTCATTTGACTCCATATGAACATCTCCCTAAGCTGAAGGAGATCAAATTTATATTTCTACAGCAGTGGAAAAAATTATATTACAGTTTGTGCTATATAACCCCCCCCCCCCCCCCCCCAACCCCCCCCCCCCCCCCCCCCGCCACCACACACACACACACACACACACACACACATTTTTTCCTTAATAGTTTCACTAAATGGCACAAGTCAACAAGACAAGTCATTCGTATCATTTATAATTTCCCTATATTTTCATCACTCACACAATTAAAATGTAATTAAATGAAAACCATCAATAGTTCTTTTAAATAAGTTATTGAGAAAATTTTTATGTGAAAGGTAATGGATTAGTGTGAATAATTATGTTGCATAAAGCTAGGTCATAATTCAGGTATGTGGAGAATGAATAAATGAATTCCCACTGTGATGTGAATGTTTTTCTTACCAGTTCATTTGGTTCAGCGGCTGAAAAAGCTTCCTGAGCTGATAAGAACTTTACCTATTTATTTTTGTCCAGATTTATGCTAATTTCAATTTAATTAGTCACGTTATGCTAATGACTTCAGTCATCATAGATTTTACCTGCAAGCAACATAACACATAATGGTAGTTATGTAAAAACACAGCTCTTTTATACAGTTGAACTATCGAGCGCTCACACAGCAGCAGAATGTGATTGTGTGTCCTTTATTGATGTATGCTTACAATCACTCGCAGTTTGATTATTCATGAGAGTTCTGCATTATAAAACTCTTGCGATTCTGATTGGTCAAATGCAGGACCCAGCAGTCTGATATTTCCAAATACTCACCGCTGAATAAAACTGAAAGCACTTTCGTATTTCTGGTAGCATTCTGTACGTATGCAAATAACTGCATCTCAGTCATTGATTATATTGAAATCCCCTCAGAGAACATCAATATTAATATTACTGTAATATTGCCGTATTTTTCGTTTGCTAGGCTGATTATTTTGTATGTTGTATTGGACTATTTTTTTCACATATGTACAGGTACTGCAGCCATTGATCCATAAAATAAATCAAAATTTTTCTTGTTCACATATTTATTTATATAGTAACCCCGCTCTGCCTGGGGCCAATACTCACCTGCTTGTGTTTATCCTGTTGTAAACTTACCATTGTAACAGTACTCCTGATCCTCTCGTTTCTGTGTCTATGCTATTCCTGACAGTGTCAGGGTTTATTTTACAATAACTGTATGTTAACTGTACATTATTCATGTTACAGTTCCATTTAATGTTTACACATTTTCCAGGTTAATGGTCATAATGGTTACTCTGATGTTTATTACATCTATAAATGTCTTGAGAATGTTGCATGCTTACACATTGCGCATATTTGTTTTTGACTTTTTTAAGCTTGTAAATTAAAATTGTCCTTCCTTTTTGTAAATGAATCGTGCCAACGAGGAAACAGCATTGTTGAGCCCCTTTAGAGCATTTCATTTCATTTTGATGCACAGTATCTATTGTAATAAATAAACAATGAACTGCCCATCATTTCAGAGAGAGAGAGACAGAGAGCAAGAAACAGTTTTGGTTTCGAATGCATTGGATTTTCTTCTTCGCAAAAAAATGTGCTGAGAGGAGATAGTGCTTTCTCGTGTTATCTGCTACTGGACGCACACCCCACAGCCATTTTCCCATTTCTCACTTCTGACCCAGCGGTCACCTTGGCTTTTTACAGAGCTTTTAGGAAAGAGTGCTGTCCCACCATTCCTCTCTCATAAATGGAGAGGGAGGGGAGTTTTGCACAATGGTTTGGCTTTCAGTCATTCTCCCCTTGGAGCCAACGGATCAAGCAGCTTGTGATGTCAAGATGTAGCCTATCTGACTAGAAGAAAAAAAGCATGTAATCAACTTAGGTTTGAATGATAATTTACGTTAGTTTTGTGGTATGTAATATGGATACATTCATGTGAGAAATCAGCCGGAATGGATGAAAAAATTATAGAAATGGATAAATGTCACCACTTTTGTTCATATATGAATTGAAATGCACTTGAAATGATGATATGCAAAGTTCTGTCATGAAACTCTAGATGGCGAAAGCTGATAGTTCCGTAACTCAATCTGCTTGTAATCACATCATTCTCTATAGGGCACAGCTGATTGGTTCCTGCTATATCAGTAGCCAATGAGCTCGCGGCTCAACCTTGAAATACATGGTCAGGATTTGTTGTAGTGGTTGCAGTGTGCTTTCATAAACCCTCCACCTTCCCCAGCTCCACCTGTATAGATCAGCGTAGCAAATCTATTTTGCCAAGAACAAACTTATCAACATTGTCATATCCATTACCATGCCAAACACTTAGAGACTTAGTTGGTATGACAGAACTATAATTAAGTCCAAAAAGAAGGTGAGCTTTAATAATAATAGCCATGCAAACATACACTGGAATTGGAACATGAATTTCAGAGGTCCACATGGCACTAATCACACACATACGGTTTTTACTGGCCAGGGTCTTTTATGTTTAAGGGAAAGGAGAAACGGAGCAGTTTTGTTTGAGTGTGCTTGAGGAAAATGGAAGCGAAGCGAGGAAGACAAGGAAGAAAGTGGAAGCGGGTAAAAGAAAATGATAATATTGAACAAAAGAATAAGAAAGATTGTACTGTGTATTTGTGCTTTTTATAGAGGTAACAGGGAAGTTATATCGCTGAGGTCCATCTCCAGAGCTCCCCTTTGAGGTTTGGGTTGGTGCTATAATCTGGGTCAAAGTGCTAACTGCTAAGAGGCGCCTGTGAGAGGCTCGCTCGCACATGAATCATTTCTCATGCCTCTCTTCCTCATTACACTCTCTGCTGATAGAATTTCAAAGGCCTCTGTGTCTTCGACTGACCTTAAAGGTAAAATTCTGCCTTACGGCAATGACAGAGCCTTACTCAACAGGCTAACCTTGTAAGATGCACCACATAACTAAAGGCACAGAGAGGTAGAGATTCGAGTAAGCATTAGTCACTCGTTTTAAGCAAGAAGCCATACTGTGATTTTAAAAACGTGTGAATATCAGACAACGTAAGACCAGAATAGTTTGCACATATTGCGAGGTCAGTGGCTCAGTTCCAAAATTTACATTTAAAGGCATCGCTGATATGCTCACAACGCAGAAGCTGCTCCACAAGCATAATTACGCTGCCTCTTTAACCTTGTTTTTCAACACGGATGCAAGTTGTTTCCTGTGAATGTGGGAGACTTCTGATTCATTAGCCACCCATAGGTAAATGTGTTTATGAAACTACAACTAATGTATCTTCCGCAGATAAGACAATCCCAGAATGCATTGTGCCAAGCTTAGTGAAATAAAATCCATTCAAGATGATGGACAAGATGAGAGAATATATATTTTTATATCATACTTTTTTACTGACATTAAGTATATTTATAATAAAAGACATGCACATATATATTTAATAATAAAATTATCAATTAAAATGTATGAAATATGAATACAAAATGATGCACAATAATACAATCTTATTTGTGCTTGATGAATATTGTTTTGGAGTCATTAAAGGAATAGTTCACTTAAAAATGAAAATTCGGTCATCATTTAGCTACCCTCAAGTTGTTCCAAACCTGTATGAATTTCTTTATTCTAGCTGAACATAGAAGAAAATATTTTGAAGAATGTCGGTAACCAGACAGACAATAGACCCCATTGACTTCCATAGTAGGAAAATAAAAAGTCTATGGGGAGCATCAACTGTTTGGTGACCGACATTCTTCAAAATATCTTCTTTTGTGTTCAGCAGAAGAAAGAAATTCATACAGGTTTGGAACAACTTGAGGGTGAGTAAATTATGACAGCATTTTCATTTTTAAGTGAACTATTCCTTTAATAGAACTTTTAACGTGAACTAGAAAGTGATTGATTAATGGATTGATTGATTTACATTTACATAACATTTATTTCTTGAAGAATCTCTTTCTATTCTTTGAGAAGCAAAAAGCTTGTAATGCAACGGAAAGGGAAAAGGGAATCATACGATCTCTCCCTTTTGCTCAGTAATGCAATTCTATTCTATTCTAGCATATTTGGCTCCCTTATTGTTACAATCACGGAAACTGGCATGTGTAAGCCATTATAGAATATGCTTTGTATTCAGCATCAATCCAGCTCTTCACACAGCTTCCAACTTGAAGCTAAGCCACCTGTACAGCTGGTGCCTGCTGCAGCCTGATGGACTGCGCCCAAATCCAAGCGGGGTGCTGGATTTATTCATACATCAAAACATAGAGACATTCGGCAGATCCTCACAGTAAAGCACCACCATGGCTTCTGTGCAGGAGAGTGGCTAAAAATAGGCTGCCACCAAGACTTGGGACGAGGATATAAACAAATATCATCTTTTATCTCACAGGAACTTGATAAAATGAAACTTCATGCAACACTGAGAAATGTCACATGCTTTAGATGAAGGTTTGAGGCCCAGATGTGGGGAAAGAGATCCGTCTTTGTGTTGTCCGCACTGTTTACGAATTGTCCCTTACACATTGTTCTAGCAGAAACAGATATCCCACCTCAGCTTTCCCAGCCTTCTGTGAAGGAACAAAAGAAATATTTTAACTAAGCAGGGTTTAGTTACTTGATACTTCTTGTCTAGATTGTGCATGTGTGTGGCTCTCCGAGTGTGTTTTGTGTCTGACAGTGTCAGCAGTTGAACAATGTTTTTCATGTGTTTTAGTGAAGATTCTGCAGTTACAAGCTTGCAATCCCTCCAGTGAACTATCTTATTATGCCTTAAGAATGTGTTGAGCAAAAACCGATGTCAGGAGTTGCCATTTCAGCAGCATGTACAAACACTGGAATACGCACAGGCACAACCCTAAGAGATTTACCAGCAGTCAGACAACTGAGATACGAAGATGTGCTGTGTTAGACAGCGCTGTAATAGAAGGATGCTGACATACTGCTACAGATGGGGGATTTTTTTTGTATATCAGCTATTTTTTTTTTTGTTAATTAACAGAAATGTATTTTTTAACAAATTAGTTTTTATTTAACAGATGTTTAACCAAACTCTGAATATCTTTTTCTTTTCTTTTTCTTTTTTACAAAGTAAATTGATATTCAGATATTCAGAGTTTGGTTTAAACTACTTTGTAGAAAGTACAGTAGTTAGCTATATAGCTATATATACTTACAGCATGCTATTACTGTAAGTAGTCAAAATCAAACTCTGGATATAACCTAGTGAACATTGGTAAAATCAATTTGCTTTGTAATGAAAAAAAATCAGATATTCATAGTTTGCTGTACTTTGGTTTAATCTAGTAGCAGAACTGTACAATAGTCAGTACTTATTCTTTTTTTATTATTATTCTATAAAACTGTTGGCATTATTAAGCTTTTTTAACATTGTGATAATATGATTATGAACAATATATTTATACAAAATTAATTTTATATAGACCTGTTCTAAATGGCACACTAGAAGAAAACAAGCTATCACTGGTCACTTTATGTAGGTCAGATGGTCTGAATACACAATACAAACTTTATTAAACCACCTACTTTTGTCTTTTTACTTTGATTAACCATATGTGAGATTAATCTGACCTGCAACTGTTAAGATAGCATTCAAGATGTGTAACCATTGGTAATTTACCATGTTGTGAACGTGTATGTTGTGAATAGCAAGTCAACAACAAGTTTACAGAATAAACTTAGATCAGTTTTAGCATTTTAGTTTTAGCATTTTAGCAACGTTAGCACATTTTAATTTTCATTATCAAAATAGAATTTTGGGCTTGTACTACTATACTGTATGCTCTGGATTCATTTGTATATTTAGTTATCATTATTTTAATTCAGTAATTTGTGCTCATAAGGGGTTAACAGTGAACTGTAGAGAATCCTAATTATATCTTTAATTGCACTTCCATTTGTTTATTTAAAACTAATAAAATTATTAATACGTGCTTTCATAAGCAGTCAAATACATTAGTCATAAATCATAACCTTTTATTTTCTACCAGTACAAACATGATGAACCAGGCATAATTTGTTTTGTGGATTGCTAATTTTTTCAGTGATCTATATCCTTTACATAATTGTTTTATATATACTGTATATATATTATTACAATTTTTTGGTATTTTTTCCTTTTATTTTATGCCTAATGGCAAATTTCAATAAACAAGGCTGCAGTGCACAAATTGATTAACACAAAGAAATTCATTTAATTAACAAAAGCAGAGCTGAGGCCCACAGTGTTCATCTAGAGGCAGTGTTTCTTATCGTCTTCAGCCGGTACTCTTTTTCTGCTTTTCAGCCCTTTTGTTGAGGAGAAAAATCTATTTAAGTGGCTGAAGCTCTGACACAAAGCAAGAGCAGAAAGCTGTAGAATCTGCTGGCTTAATTGATTATTTGCGCAGAGCTGTATATCAGCGAGGTGCAGCATACCCTTGGGAAATAATGTAAAACAGATAACAAGATCAAATGTGGAAGAATTGCTTTCTACTGCCAGCTTTATTAATCTGTTTCTCTCTTAGTCAAAATGGCTTTTTTTCCTCTCCTCAATGCAGGTTTTCACATTAAGGCAAGGTACGCCTCTGCGTCCCAAGTAGCATATAAAAGCTACAGCTGACGGAGGTTTTATGAAGCGGTTTTGATTTCAAAGAATATGGGTGGCGCACAAATTCAACATTAGCTTAGCATTCGAGTTTCAAGCGTCTGTGTGGCTGGGAAATTGAAAGGGTTTAGCTTCGTTTTGGCTTGCTTTTTAAGAATTAGAATTGGAATTATTCAGCGACAAGATGCTTTAGAGACTTAATTTACTTTAAAGCGGAGCTGTAAGGAAATTTGCTGACTTACACGTGTTTGCATTTTGGCCTTAAAGAATCGGGCTTTTAGAAGATACACAAGACTTGCTTGCTTGCTTCAGTAAATCTTTGATTGCAGATTTACACCAATGAAACAGCCGCAATACCCTCATGCATGGCCTTGTAGATTCACTCTTTATAGTCGAATTGCTGTTGAATGCTGGGAGTGTTTGAATAAAATCCAAATCAAACCAAGTGTTCTCTAATTCCACATTCTCTCATAGTGCATTTACATAATAAAAATTGCATAGCAGTCTCCCAATCTACTAGACATCCTTCCTCAAACATCTCTCTAAGCCATTTCCAACTCTGTAAACTGATTTGTTTTTCTTATTCATGGGGTCTTGCGGCACATCAGACATGACTGTAATTGCCTTCTTCTCACCAGGGAGCTTCTTGTTTCTCATTCTGAAGTTTATTCTCTATTTCATGTCACTAAGGCAGAGAGAGAGATGGCACCCTGGGAGAAATGACACTCCTTCCGTCACCAAGAGGAGAGTGAAAAGATAAGAACGCTAGATAAATATCTGCAAATGCGCAGCTCAAAATGATGCTAGCACAATGTCCTCGCTTTGAAATGAATGGGTGTTTATAAGTATACTTCCCATGAGTGTGGCAGTCTGCATTAGTGTACGCAAAGTAATGCACAAACAAGCTGATGTTAGACAGAGGGACCATCTGGATTTTCTGTGTTTTTATGAAATCAACTCTTTGGATTACTTCTCTCGTTCTCTAATTGAGCCGTTTCGTTTAGCACGGCGGTAACGCTCTAAATGCCCAGTTTATATTGACTGCTAAAAAGGCTGCTCTCCCCGGGAGGTGATGATCTACAGAGCGACAGGAAGTGGGAATGAACCTCAGGTTATTTGCGTCAGCACTCCCTCAAATGAGACCTCTGCAAAAGCGAGATCCCTGGCAGCTGTACGTGTCTCTGCCGTCTGCCTGTAATTTCAGCTCTTCCAGAATCAGACCCTGTCAAGTGTAATTACACAATATATGAAGGTACCAGGCTGGTCGTTTTCCCTTTTTTTTTTACAAACTAAATCTGCGGCTTTAGTCTGGGAAGAAATGCAGTCATTATTAAATCTTTGTTTTTCCAACCATTTTTGAGGATGTTTAGGGTTTCAAAGCTCAGAATTGATTTTGTGTGTATGTCAACAAGCGCCGCGCTCTGAATTCATGAAAGGAGGAGGGATAATGTCAGCTCAGCTTAATACATTTCTAATGGATGTTTTATTTTCAGCCTGAGGGTGCGTCTGAAGTGTTTGGACACTTGGAGATTTAAGGGGGTGGAAGAATACCTGGCAAATGCAGGCAGTTTGCAGCAAGATATTTGAAACATTTATAATGCTATTTTAACTTTCTTTTTATATGAGCTCATGAATGTTACTTGTGAGGTATGCTACTGAAAATCAAATTAAACTATGTTTTCATTTACTCTCGTCAATACAAAATCTGCATGGCTTTCTTTGTTATGTGGAACACAAAAGAACATGTTTTAAAAAATGTCAGTTTTTTTGTCCCTACAATGAAAGTCAATGGGGTCGAAAGTTGTTTACTCCCCAACATTCTTCAAAATATCTTCTTTTGTGTTCTGTAGAAGAAATAAAGTCATAAAGGTAAATAAATTATGACCGTTTTAATTTTGGGGTCAACAATCCTTTTAATTCATCTTTAGGAGGGCATTACAGTAGTTGACTCAGTCTCACTGTGTTTCACATTAATACACATTTTAAATGTTAAATTCATAAATGTCTTATGTGATCATATCCAGTCAGTTTGCAAGTTTTAGAATTAGGTACCGTGTGATGTAATGCAAAACCATCAGTGGTCTCCTCACTTCACCGCCAGTGAAGGATGAAGCAGGTTTTGTAGGCTGAATCAATCCAGCATTGCTATTATCCTGCATTAACATTACATGAGTCCACCTGAATGTATCAAAATGCAAAATGGTTTGAACTGGAAAATCTAAAAGCCAGCCACTTGTGTAATTAAATGCCCAAGAAAATTGAATGTGCAGTATGGATATCGCATTGGCAATATGATTTTTCTGCTGTCTACATTCTGTTGTCTTATGATAATTAATTGGTTTAAAGAAAGGTTAAAGTTTTCTCTAAATGATATAGCCTACATATTATAGATGTAACTGAGCTTTTCTGCAATCGATGTTACTGTAGTTACGGTATTTGTACAAGCACCAAGAATGCAATGTGTCATTGTGAATGCAATACACTATCCAATGAAATAAAGTGTGTATTTAAAAAATACCTTTAATGCAATTAAATACTTAAACCTAGGGTCTGTAAAAAAGTATCTTATGCTCACCAAGGCTACATTTATTTGATCAAAAATGCTGTAAAGAGTCATATTTTGAAATATTACAATCTAAAATACCTTTTCTATATTCATTTAATGTAATTTCTTCCTGCAAAGATGAATTTTCAGCATTACTCCAGTCTTCAGTGTCACATGATCCTTCTAATGATTTATTTGGTGCTCAAGAAACATTTATTATTATGAAAACAGTTATGCTGCTTAATATTTCAGCATTCTTTAATGAATTGAAATTGCAAAAGAACAGCATTTATTTTAAACAGAGAGAACAATGCAAAAGTTTTTACCGTCACCAACCTTGCTGAATTAATTTATTTTAAGCGGTATAGTGTAAAACCCTATATGCGTGGTCTCACTGTTTTCACTACTTTTTAAGTACAAGCAAGAGCTCATAGAATATCGACCTGACAATCCCCATTTGAAACAGGTTGGCAGTGGGCAGAATCGATACACATCTGGTCAAGGGATCCGCTGTAAAGGTATTTTGTATTCCATTAGTGATCTAAGGTGCTTAACAGGAGCCATCAAAAAGGCTGTTACACGTAAGCTTTCCAAAACACTTGCGTCCTTCATTCTATTCTTAGATAACTGTGTAATTTGAGGTCAAAAATAAAAGAACGCCTGGGGCCTATTTCATGCACATAGCTGAACTCTTTCTATTTCAAAGACAGTCACTCCAGCTATGCATCATCAGATGAAGATAGCTGAAATTGAAATGCCCTTTCGCAGTATAGCTTTTAAGAACCATACTTTGTACTTGACGCACAGACCTCAAAATGGGCACAACAAAAGGACTTAAAGGCACAGAGTTCTGTACTTACTTTGCTAATGCCTGGTGAGTAGGGTCAGGATATTAACCTCAAAGCGTGTTCTTCAGCTGAAGTCTGCATTATACCTACATCGTTGTCGAGTTAATTACTGGGCTTAGAAGCACACAAAGCTTCCACTTCTTTTAAGTGTGACCTTATAGTGAATGTCCTGTCTTTTATACAAAAAGAAGTGCTTCTCTGATGGCTGCACAGCAAGAAATTGGTGGCAGTTTCTCCTGAATAATAAAGACATCATTTTAGTGAGCTCTTTCTGTGAATTTCTGTGCACTCTTAAAGGTTCTAGGGGTCCATCTATCTAAGGCTTTTCAAAACTTTCACAATTTATCAACCCAACACTTGGACTTTGCTGCCGATTAGTGATAATAGAATGAATTTCAGTTCATTTTAAATCTACAAAATCCTCCTTGCATGCATTGCAATTATACGTCCTGAATTCAATTCAAATTCAGGAGTTTAAAGTCCCCCTGCAGTCAATCATTTTATCCTTTAAAACTCATCTTTGATCAGCAAAATTACAAATGTAAATGTTTTTTTCTTGAAAAAAAAATTTCTTCATACCTTAAAATAGCCTGAATGTAACTCAACAACACACTTGCCTCATTTAGTATACAGGGTTCTATGAATATGCAAATTAGCTCCACCTCCACTCACTCACACCAGCTCAGAGATCCACTCGTTGATGATCACACGTTGACGTGATTGGTTACAAGGCAGTTTGTGACGTCAGAAACACCAGCGATTTCAAGACTGTCTTTGGTTTACTTCAGTTTTAAAGAGAAAATACTCAACAATGGTTTTGACTTATGAATTTTCAGATGGTTTGTCTTAAAGCATATTAAAAACACCACATAGACATACAGTATAAACAACATTAAACACTTGATTTTCACCGCAGGGTAACTTTTCGATTCAGTTTTGACGATCTGACTTCACTGCTTTTAACCCAGTGGTTTTATTTTGTTGGTACATGTTTTATTTAGGGTTTGTAAGATGACTATGACTATTAAGCTCCAAAAAGCGCAATAAATTAACAATACGTATTCCATGCTCCACATCTCGCCCTTTATCTATCAAATTTAGTGTATCAATTATGCAGTATTTTCTCTTTGTTTTCTATCAGATCACACCAGTAGTATTTCCATCATGAGACTGGTGTTAAAGTACCTGGACAAGATGAGGTGTTTCCGGAAACGTTCCACCATTCCTTTTCTGGTGGCTCTCATTACTTTCCTACTCTTCATAAACCTCTACATGGAGGATGGATACGTGCTGGTGAGTTTGTTTACCTGTTGAAATCCAGCAGGTAAATTACAGAGGTCAATTTATTTACAACATCAGTGGAGCAGATAACAAGACAATAGTGGGCTTCACAACAACTTGACTACTGTTGTTGCATGTGATTTAGCATTAATTATCTCCTTGCTGAAAAGTTATTTTGTTTATATGCTTTAATTACCAAATGTTGCGTGTAAGGCTGCCGGTGCTGTGTTATGCATGTATAATTATCAGAGCTCACGATGCAGCCTATTTAAAATTTCATGATGTAGAGGCAGTCCAAATGCAAGAGACACATTTATTATTCATGAGGCCAACTTCATGATCAAAACTTTGTGATCATAACATGTCGTGTGTGTTTGTCTGTTGAATTATTCAAAAGTTGTACCCATTTTGACTAAGTCACTTTTCTAAATAACCCCCATTTAATTGAAATACAAACACCATCACGACCAGCAAAGATTTAGTAAAGTGTGAACAATTCATGTTTGGTAAAAAAAGACATTGAAGCATAGCAACAATTCTATAATTTTAATACTAGATTATATAAATTTGAGCGAGTAAAATTGTGTGTGCAATTAATTTTTCAAAGGCTTTCATTTACAATTCAATTAAATTATACAAGAGTGTGCAAGCATATTACCAAATCAAAAAATAATGACCTGCAGCGCTAACATTTAAAGATGCAAAAGACATCTAATGGTGCGTTCAAGTCCTCCTGGGAAGTCGTGTTTACAGGGTCAGGTGCGTTCAAGTCACTTTCGTCGGAGCAAGATGGCAGTGTACCTTCTTTTAATTAACCGCACAAGGTTTTTAAACACTACTTCTAGAAAACGAAGAACAAAGAATGTGCATCAGATGTGTTTTGCTTTTTAACGTTTTTTTATTAATTTATGAAGCCTCTGTAAACTTTATCGTATTGTGTCGTATTACAATGCTATTATATTTTGTGCAGGGAATTAGCTTATTTTGTTTTAAATAAAAAAGCCTGACAATGTCTAGCCTTAAAGGCGCATAGCGAATGCTGTGGCACACTTTAGACTTATAGACTTGTCTGTCTTGGATGTGTTTCAGGAGGAAGATAAACGTCAGTTGCGAGAAACCTCAATGCATCCGCTGAACTCGGAGCGATATGTTCATACCTTTAAAGATATCACCAATTTTTCTGGAACAATCAATGTGACTTATCGGTACCTTGCTGGAACACCTTTACCTCGAAAGAGTAAGACTGCTTTCCTTTGTACTCTTAATATTAGCAGTATACACCGGTGTAAAAGGTTTTTAAACAGTAAAGTAAATAATGTAACTGCACAACTCTATCTCAAACTCTATTCAAGTTGTGCATTCAATATACATTGTTTATGGATATTATTTCACATTTTAACAGACTATACGATAGTATTCACATTATGAACAATGCCGTTCAAATCAGACATTTTGATTCACTTCATGATTTCTCATGTTATTTTGTAGAATATCTCACTATTGGATTGTCATCTGTGAAGAGAAAACGAGGAAACTACCTGTTGGAGACCATCAAGTCCATTTTTGACCAATCAAGCTACGAGGAGCTCAAGGAGATTGTTGTGGTTGTCCACTTGGCAGACTTCGACCTGGCATGGTGCGAGAGCCTAGTTCAGGAAATCTCAAGGAAATTCGGCCACCATATCATTGCAGGACGGCTGCTAGTTATCCATGCACCTGAGGAGTACTACCCGTCCCTGGATGGGTTGAAGAGAAATTATAATGATCCGGAGGATAGAGTGCGCTTCCGCTCCAAACAGAATGTAGATTACGCGTTTCTGCTCAACTTCTGCACCAACCTGTCAGACTTCTACATGATGTTGGAGGATGATGTGCGCTGCTCTCGAAACTTCCTCACTGCCTTGAAGAAAGTTGTGTCATCTAGGGAGGGATCGTATTGGGTGATGCTGGAGTTTTCCAAACTGGGATACATAGGGAAGCTGTACCACTCACGAGACCTTCCCAGACTTGCCCATTTCTTGCTCATGTTCTATCAGGAGATGCCTTGCGATTGGCTTCTTATCCATTTCCGAGGCCTACTGGCCCAGAAGGATGCGATTCGCTTCAAGCCTTCCCTTTTCCAACACATGGGCTACTATTCCTCTTATAAGGGTGCAGAAAACAAACTGAAGGATGATGACTTTGAGGAAGACTCCCTTGATATCCCAGACAATCCACCTGCCAGTTTGTACACAAACATAAATGTGTTTGAGAGCTATGATGCTGCCAAAGCTTACAGTAGCGTGGACGAGTACTTTTGGGGCAAGGCCCCGTCCACTGGGGACTTTTATGTTATAGTGTTCAACAAGGCAACTAAAATCAGCAAAATCAAGATCATCACAGGAACAGATGATCGCCAGAATGACATTTTGCATCATGGAGCTCTGGAAGTGGGCGAGAAATTAATAGGAACCAAAAAGGGAAGGCAGTGCTCCTCCTATATAACTTTAGGGGAGTTTAAAAATGGAAACATCGAGGTTTATGATGTGGACCACAAGATAGCGTTTGATATTGAGTGTGTTCGCATTGTGGTGACGGCAAGTCAGAAAGAATGGCTTATCATTAGAAGCATAAGCCTCTGGACTACACAAGGTGCCAGTCAATGAGAACTTTTTTGAACCGTAGCTCAAGGCACAAGTATCTGTTTGTTTATTTATTTATTTATTTATGCAATTATTTATTCACTCTCACATGATAAATATTTATTTATTCATAAAGGAAAATGTAAAGGCAGTATAAGATTTCACACATCAGAGGGAGGTGTAAGCTACTCCCTTTTACCGTTATTACTCCGAAATGTGTACTCCTCATCAAAAACTTTGCCTCAGTTGTTTTTGCCTTGTTTTCCAGTGAAGATTCCTAGACATCTTTAAAATCAGATTTATTTATTTGAGAAACAAAATGAATATATTTTTTAATTAAATCTTTTTCTTACTTGCATCATAAATCTCGTAAGGTCTGGTGATGTTTATACTTAAAATAAGAAGAAAAAGAATTGCCAGTGGACAAACTTATTTGAGATGTTCTTTAAAAACAACTCTAAGTACCTTGCATCAATGTTTCTTTACTAACTGTGTCATGTTTTTAAGAATGTTTATATATTTTAACTGGAAAACAAGACAAATACAGTTTAAGTAAGTGATTTTTTTTTTTTCAGCATAGCCATTTCCCAATTTTTTTTCAGACACATTATCCTAGTCGTTTAAAAAGTTGCTTGAAGCATTTCATTTCATTAATTTGTTTAATTATTTTCTTTGATACATCTAAAAATGTGCTTATCCTTCTCTCCTTTCCACCAACACAGGGTCAATATTGCCTTGAATATTCAACGTATTGTGGCATGAATCTACTCAGCAACATTTCATACTATCTCCCCGCTGAATGATAACAGAAATGTTATTCAATCAACCTTGGGCCAAAAAGATGGTGTAGTATTGGTTTGTTTGTGCATTTCCTCAAAGGCATGAACTGGAACAGTGTGGGTATTCGCCCATCTTCTGAACTGTTGTGATTGGACAGTACAGTGAAAAATGAAGTAAACCTCCTTCCCCTTTTCAGTATTTTTCTCCTATCTTTTGCTCAGCGCAATTTTACCAGGGTAAATTGGATTTTGTTTGGCTCATTCCCCCATAAAATTACACCAGCAACAACCACCCTAGTGAGGACCGTTCTCATAGCAAACCCCTGGCTGGAATTGTTAGACGCTCCATCTAAATGAACTTTTGAGAGTTTTGAGTATGAGAATTTGTTTACTCTTTGTTTTGAGAGACGTTAAAACGTTTCACAACCATCTAATTTACGCCGCTACACTGAACATGTCACATAAACAATGCAATAATAAGACAACTGTTTACATGACTCTGTAATGTTGTAGAATGTGTTCATCTCCTGTTTTTATTTGTTTATTTTAAGACATACCATCTCTTTCATGTTATTATCAGAATGCAGTTCATGTGTAGTAGTACATACGAACCTAAAATCATAAAAATACTCTGTACTTTGCATGATTTTTGCAGTCGTCTTTGCCAACACCCAAGATACAAAATGGACGTTAATTAAGAAGTGCTTCGCACCAACATATTATGTCAAAAATTGAATTTGCCATGATTATCAAGAAGCCATTACTAGCACTATTTCTCAGGCTAGAAATGTGTTCAATTGCTGTATACGTTTATTTTTTATCCCAGGTCAGAACTGCATTGTTTCCTTGTCAGTTTTTTATTCAGTTTATTGGAAGTGAATACCTCTTGCCCAACTGTATTTGTGAATGGTCTTTTGGATGCATTTCTGACTTCTATGGCTATTTAATGTCACAGTATGTTTTCAATAGTTTTGTAATGCTTTCTTGTGAGCAAAGCACAGGTCCTTTTTTTAAACAGCCAGCTACATTTTAGGGCTGGGTGTGTAATAAAATGTTACAAACGAAAATATTGGAAGGTTTTGTCTTCCTAATAAAACAATTAAATACATAATTGTTCATGCATGAGCTAAGAAAGAATGCCGTCGTGTTAGTACGCCTGTCGGTTTTAGGCTTTGACTTGTTTCCAAGTGTCTACTCTGAACTTGACTGGCATTGTACTGTACTTGATTTGTAATTTAACTGTACTAATACTACATTGCAACAATGGACATCTCACATATTGTGCTGCATAGGTGAAGAGAATGTGTTATGATGTAGAGTTATGTTGTATTTCTCCCACACTGTTTGTCACATGGTACTGTATCTATATTGTAAAATGACATATATTTTTTTACATTTATCATTAGAACTGTTTGCCTTGTATATTGTACCTAAATATACTTTGACTCAAGTGCTGAGTTGACGAAAATGAATGCCATTTCATCATTGGAAATCCAGAGATTGTAAAGTAAAACACATTTGGGGAAAAACATCTTTATATACTTTTTTAAATACTAATACACACACTGGCTGGACACACATTAGCCAGAATGGACTCTATATTCTCTGCCTTATATGTTCATAGGCCTGCATTTGTGTATATAGTACAGGATCAAACAATCCACACTAGATATTCTTCACTGGTTTTGGAAATAAACATTAGCTTGTGTGATAACGCATATAGAGTAATTTTAGAGTTTTGAAATGATCACATATGTCATTGGATTCTATCTAACCATGGCCCAAAGCAGTGGCTGCTTCATGCAATATTTATTTGTTTATTCATATGCTTTGTGTCATGTTAATACATTCATAATGAATTTACAGTGTAGGCTATTTGTGTGGGTTTTCCATTTCTAGCTTACTATAATTTGAAAAACACAGTATATTATTTTCTCTTGAAATGATTCTGGTTGTTGCAACTTAAAAAAGAATGGCAAAAATAATCAAATATAAATTATACACACATTGCAACACATATTTCCTTGACGCTGTGCAATTGCTGTTTTCCCTCTAAGTCTTGAAGTGATGCTATCTGGATGCACTGATGATGAGTGTCAAGGATTTTGCAACAAAATTGCTGATACATTTTTGATTTTTGATGGCTGTGATTGTGCAGTTTTTAGGTTGCATAAATTGGGCTGCTGGCCTGTTTGAAGGTCAGTGAAAAAATGGCTCATCATTTAAAAAGGAGAAAATACTTTTCATATATAGGCTATTTGTTTTTTATATCAAAGGTTTGACATAAAAAAAAAATGAAAACATGTATAAGTTGCATGATATTTTCGAAAACCATGAAAAAACTACACATGGTAAACTTCAACTTATTGAAGTCGATGGAGTCACAACCTTCATAAAAAATATACTTCATTCTTGAATTTAAAAAATATGTTGACTTGATAAAATATATATCAGTGTATGTCTCCTAGTTGTCTCCTGTTCAGCCTTTATTGTTGAATCTTTTCAGTTCAGTGGTAATACAGCTCAATTTTTATTTTTGTGTTTTAAAATTATTGATTGTATGACCGACCACTTTGTGAAATCTGGGACTTGATACAAAACCAGTTAAGATTTGTTTTGTGCACTTCGTAGATAATGGTGGAACATTCTGCAGTAATTCTTTTTTGCTATTCTTTTTCATTCCCCCTCCATAAAACATTTGAAATATTTTAAAGTATCTCTGAAAAACCATAAGCTTGGTAAAAAGCCAGTCGCTCTAATAAACGCTACTCTGAATCACCCTACCAGCGAAGCAGGCTTTCAATAAGTAATGCACATTTTATAGAGATTTCACCGACGTTATTACTTTTTACTATCTCATTTTGATCAAGTACTGCAATACAGACATTGGTTTTTGAAAGACAAAGGAAAGAAAGGAACTTAAACTGAAAACAGTTTTGACAGCTCTTAGCAAATTCTCTCTTGTATAATGAAATAAATTGTACCATGATAAATGTTGGACACAGTAGGATAGATTGCAGGCACTTGTAATACACTTAACTTCTTCAATCACAAATAAACCAGAGTGATGAAACTTATTCAGCACATAATCTTTACACTTCTCTTTCAAAAACTTTCAAATGTGTTTTGTTAATATAAAAAAAATTTCAGTGTCCAATAAATTGTTCTAAATAGTTCTGGCAGGTAAATGGACTGCATTTATATAGTGCTTTTACAGACCCAATGGCCACCAAAGCGCTTTACATATTGCCTCACATTCACCCATTCACTCATTCATACACCAACGGCGGTGTCAGCCATGCAAGGCGCCATCCAGCTTGTCGGGAGCAACTGGAGTTAGGTGTCTTGCTCATGGACACCTCGACACTTGGTCAGGTGGAACCGGAGATTGAACCACCAACCTTCCGGTTTGTAGATCTATGAACCACTGAGCCACTGCCGCCCCATGTTAGTCACGTTAGTCACGTTAGTCACTATATGTTATGTATTCATATATAAGCTCCTTCAGTATTATCAGCAGCTATCGCATTTCTCAGGAGCGAATTACCCTCCTTTATCCCCAGCTCCTCCTCTCGTCAGTCAGGATTTGGCATTCTGATTTCCCTTGAATCAAAATAAATTCTCGAATTATGTTGTACTTTAAAATCTTGAATCAATGATATCTGCAATACATTCATGTTGGTTCTGTTCTGTTTACCCTAAGCGGGGTTATTGCTCTTATCCATGCTGGGCTGCATGGATGCGCAGGGAGTTCTTGCCCAGAACAGAACCATACCGCTAATCCAAACTGTAAGCTAATTGTCGATCGTATTTGACGATAGTGGTCTTGACAGAATTACTCGTATTTATTGTATTACATTACATTATGATCAAATAATCCCCTATTTATGCCTTGTGGGCCTGTTTTTTGTTTTTTTTTTACTGTTAAAATTACCTTTGGAACATATAAATGTTTCTTATAGCAAACGATGACAGGGGCAACATACGACGAAAAAGGTACCCTTTAACGTCCATATGAGACGCAGACATAAGCGCACCAGCAGCGCCCTCTAGCGGTACCCTACCGCATACCTAAACCCAACCATTCCCGAATCGTCACATATGGACGTTAAAGGGTACCCTTTTCGTCGTATGTTGCCGAATGGTCAAGACGCGTCAGTATGTGACGTTTTGGGGTGAGACTGTGTTAAATAATCTGAAGGACAGCACTACAGTTATCTTCCTTTATAATTCATCTTTCCATACAGCAGAGCAAAGTCAAACCTTGCCCTATTTCATATACTTGCATAGTAATTACAGTTAACACATACTCAGGTTATTAACATTAACTGAAATGACAGGTCATTACATTCATTAGATAAACACACATATACATGGACAGGACATTTTTATTGCAGACCCAGCGATTTCCACATTTTCAGTGCAGGAAGAGAAAAGCCGAGGCCACAGCAACACTGCCCTTCAAAGTGGAGTGGAACTAATGCTGAGGTGAGTCCATATGGCAGGCGAGATATGTGGGAAACCGTAGCTAATGTGCATTTTAAAAGGTGTCAGAATGGTCCAGAAAAACCAATATACCATAATAACTCCTGGCCCCGCACGGAGCATCACCCAATCGATTCGAGTTTCCATGGCAGCCAGTCTGCGTAAATAAGGGAGCAAACCATACAATCAGATGATGTGAATCTGAGGCGGAGAGGCTTCTCTTATCCTATTCCCAAATGATCCGCCGCGCTCAGGATCTCTCACACCATCTGATTCCCAAGAAAAATCATTATGGATGTTAATACCTTCAGAGAGGCAGGCAGAAGATAATAGGCAGGGAGTGGGAACCAATCGATTGGGTTTTTTTTACTCAAAAAGTTCTCCCAAGTTTCATATGAAAGTGATTCCGCTTCGATCTGTCTCAAACTGCAAGCTGATTAAGCCCGAGAGCAATACAGTGAAACTATAGATTTATCCGTACCTCAATATTACACCGTTAATGTGACAGCATGGGGGTTGAATTTGCAATGAAAGCAACAGAACTTTAGCCTGAAATAGAAATATGTCACTTAGATAGAAATAAGACTGCATTTGCCTCAGGAACATCACATTAGAGGAGCTAATAAAAGCTTTAAATAGTTGACCCCTTTAGGGATTATAAAAGCATGTAAGTCAAAGCACCTAAACATTTGTGATTGAGCTATATAAGGAGGACGGTAACTCTGCAAGGTTGTTGGAAAATGATAACCAAACATTCCTGTAAAATCAATGTATGGAATCATTAAACACATTATTAGTGTGTTACTGCAATTGCCTTAATGCACATTTTAGATGGATTTTAATATGCTGCAATATAAAACTGTGAATGGCAACACAAAGAGTATTTAACAGTTTGACTGCATTGATGGCATAAAACGCCAGCAGTGTATGAGGTTTACTATTGCTTGCCAGCCAGTAATTTTCTCAAATACTGTGGTGGAAAAAAAAAAATAGATTGAAACATGTGTGAATTGTGTGTTTGTATTGAATTTTTTGAACCCAACAAATTGAGCATCTCTCAAGTGGCTTGGATTACTACCAATCTGTGAATATTTTCAGTTATTTATTACAATGGCAGCCGCAGCCCGCAGTAAATCAGAGCTTATATATTAACAAATGAATTAACACTTACTATATCCCGGGAAAATATATATATATTTGAAATCTGGTGACCCTTAACTTTAATATAGCAAGTCTGTACAATTTTGAAGTCCAAAAAAATGCATATATCCATCATAAAAGTAATCCATACAACTTCAGGGGGTAATAAAGGTCTTCTGAAGCAAAGCGATGTTTTTTTGTAAGAAATATATATATATTTGGAATCTGGTGGCCCTTAATTTTAATCTGTAAGTCTGTAAAATATATTCTCCGCTTACTGGCTGTCCTGCCTCTAGAAGCATGATTGTACTTGTATTTGATATGTTTTGTGGTGCAACATCCAACCAACAAAGGAACTTACTGGCATGTATGGGTTTTTGAATGGTTTGAGGGTCTAGTGATATGGATGTCAGGGAAAGGCGTGATGAAGAGGATGGAAAAGAAAAGCATGAACAGATTGATGGGTAAACAAAGGGCCGTAAAAAGCTGTTCCCCAAGGAGCAGAGGAGCTCAAAACAGAGATGTGGGTGATGAATGGCTTGTAATAAGCCGGCGACTGTCTGACGGCCACTGATCTAAGGTCCCTTTGCGATTAGACGCTCTCACGCTCACGGGGAGGCTGCGATGACAAGGATGTGATCTGTGTGTTGATGTGTTTGTGGGCGGGTGTGTCATTGTGAAATAAACAGCCACTGAGACAGAAGGGCCACGTTTTGTCAAACCACCTCTGCAAACTGTTTTAAAGAACAAACATGTGCTACATAAACTTGATGGAACGATAAAGACATCTGGGCCTTTCAGAAACATGTTGATGTCGGCATGAAATGAAAATTCACCCCATCTATTTTCTAAATGCATGTTATGGAACTTGTCTGTGTCTGTGAAAATGACAAACTTTTCTCTGGTGATGTACGCGTGCAGGGTATCTGTAATCATTTAATCCGCTTAAACTTTACCACCACATCTCAAAATCCTATCAACAACTTATGCATTGAACCAAGTCCAAGGATACATTTTCTCTTTTTCAATAAGCCATTACACTCTGATAAACGTCACAATATGGAAGAAAGGATCTGTCGCTATTTCAGTTTCAACGGGACTTTAAGTGTGGTGTACGAACACCAAGTCAGTGCTGTGTGCTAAAAGAAATGTTAAAGGGTTACATCAAAATTGACCATTCTTGATTTTTTTCCATGGAATATTGCAGTATTTATTATAAATTATGTATCCGTGCAGATCATTATTATTTAAAAAATTCTTATGCCCTCTTTAGTCAAAATAACTTCCCCTCCGTCTTGTAACAACATCTCTGATGACATTTATTGGCGCATGGGCGGGACAACCTGTCACTCAAATGAGATCATAGCAATAGCAAACCACAACAAACCAGATGCAATCAATTCTTGATTGACAAAATCAAGCCCGGCCTTACATTTTTTCTTGCTGATTTATCACGTCACAATAGGGAAGAAAAGACTATCGCAACTTCCGTTTCATGCTGACTTTTATTGATTTTTTATGGCCAATGCCGATAGAGAGCAAGGTGAGAGAGCTTAGTTTGATATCAAGGATTTAAAATTTGTTGAAATTAAATGTTTATTAGATATTTAAAGACATATAATCATATTTAAATCGTTTAATTGCATATTTGTTGAATGCTGACGGTAGATGTGAAAGTATAAGGTCCGAAAGTAAGATGTGAAAGTATAAGGTTTGCTTTTCTATCATTAATAGGCCAATAGAAAGCCAGAAAAGCAAATGCTGTAATACTTTATACCGTTTATTTTCTTAGTTTGACAGTAATAATTTATTTGACAGAACTGTTAAACAGTTAATAAGGATAGAGAATGGGAGCTCATATGATGGTATTATAAGCGTTGTCAAAATAAAAGCCCCATGCACTGTCAGAACACGAACCCCTGGTTTCATAGACAAGACTTAAAGGGATAGTTCACCCAAAAATGAAAATTACCCCATGATTACTCACCCTCAAGCCATCCGATATGTGACTTTCTTCTTTCAGACGACCACAATCGGAGTTATATTAAAAAATGTCATTGGTCTTCCAAGCTTTAGAATGGCAGTCCTGATTTTGAAGTCCAAAAAAATACATCCATCCATCATAAAGTAATCCATTCGACTCCAGGGGGTTAATAAAGGTCTTCTGAACCAAAGTGATGTTTGTTTGTTTTTTAAATATCCATATTTAAAACTTTATAAACTAAAATAACTAGCTTCCAATAGACGGCCGTACGCATTGATTTACGGCGAAAGATTAAAGGCTGATTTATACTTCAGCATTGGACCTACGCCGCTGTAAGCTACACAGCGGTTTTAATTTATACTTCTGCATCTTTGTCCGCGTTGAATTACACATGCAGAGGGAGCTGACCAATCACAGTGCTTGTGGTTCGAGTAGAATTAATGCGTTGTTAAAATTTTGGAGAGGTGCACATCAGGGTATGCCCGCCGTAGGGTAGGCGTGCTACACACAGCCTATGACGTAGCTAAGGCGTAAGTTCGACGCAGAAGTATAAATTGGGCTTAACCCCTTACCTGACGCATGACGTATTGACAAAACCGGAAGCTCAGAGGATAGAGCAAAACAAAACAAATTAGAAGTCTAAAACGATAATTTTTAAAGAGAAATGTCAGATGATTTCGATATAAAAGAGGAGGAGCTTGAGTTTGTTGTCCAGCCCTATTTGTTTGAACCGCGAGATTTGTCAAAGCTCCTACACCCTACATCATACATCGTGTCAGTCATATACGCCTAGGATGGCTTGAGGATGGCTAATAAAACTGTCTAGAAATGGATGGTTAAACAACCTGTTCTGGTGATGTTGGTGACTTTCCCCGCTCCCCCCAGCGTTCCCAGGCGGAAAACCAACCTTGCAACTTGGGGACTACCGTCCCAGCAAGATAGAAATGGGAAGTCTCGTGAGAAGCGAGAACGAGAACGAGCGAGAAACACAAACTGCTTTATGGTTGATAACAGAATACAAAATGTACATGTCAATGTTCTATGATAATGTGTATGATGTATTACCCACCACTGTTTACGACAGTGTTGTGAAATATACGCCCCACAGCTGTAGGGGGAGCTCGTGGGAAAACCATGCGACAACAAAAGTGAATATCAGCGAAGAAATGACTTAAGTTGCCGAGTTCTGCTTTAACAGAAAATATATCTTAAAATATATCAGTGCCATTGTTTTGTCTCAAGATACACACCAGTAATGTTTTTTTAATGCACATTTATAAAAGTTTCCTTACTGTAAATGCCCTAATTGAACTAAGGCCTAATCCTGGATTAATGTAAGCCCTGTTTGTGAATCCAGGCCATAATATATCAGGCCGATGCCAATAATTAAAAAAATATTGGTCTACCGCTATATTTTACCCGTCATTCTAAACCTAGCTACTTTCTATTGAGAAACATAAGAAGGTATTCTGAAGAACTTTTGTAGACCTTCTTCTGTTCCATAAAAACGTTCGAAGCGACATGAGGGTGAGTAAATGATGACATGATGTAAAAAATTTTGTGTACTATCCCTTTAAAATGTACCTGCAGAATTACATATTCATGTCTCGCTGACATAGCACTGCAACCGAGCTGTGCCATTTTTTTTTTAATAAGACAGTCCTGAGTCAATTACAGCACGGATTCAAGTGGTTTAGATGAATCCGGAGGGGAGGAGGATAAACCTGGAATAAAATAAGACCTGTAGTCCCTGTCCGATAAGAACAAAGGATCCGTTTCATGGCAATCATTAGCTGGTTAGCACACACCTTACACCGATAAGCAGGTGTTTATCTGTGGACCCAGAGACACAATGCCACAGGTGTTGGAATGGACCATTTCTGGCTATGCTTACTGTCCCCTGAGCCACCGTGGTTTAATATCCCATCACTGCAATGCACCAAGGTGGAGACACACATCTGGCTTTTCTCAGCTGCTGTCACATATCATGCTAGGGGCGCTGGAACCGGATCTACCCTCATACAATAATTAGTCTCATTTATCCTGCTGTTCCCCTCGGAGTGTTGCTCTGGGCTCCTGCCTGCTCCTCTACGCAGCTTTCATCAGTAAACCATTAAAGTTTCATAAGTATTAACTACTGTCTGATGACACTCTCCCTCATTGGAGCAGCTTTATGAAACTGATGGTGCCCATCACTCTACAGCAGTTGATGGATCCCTCTCTTGCCGGTGCCAGAGAGAGACACTTTGACACGAGACAGAGTGGGAAGATATGTGATAGTTGAACTGATTGCATGGACACTTCCAAATTAAAGGCTCCGCAAAGGGTTTTGTACTTTGATGTGTTAGGAGAAACTTAAATCGTATAAAAACATATATATATACATATTAAAGAAACATATACATACAAAAAAACTATATATATCTGTTTTAAACATTTATTGAACTGTACAATGTACAACTCTTATGCATGCTCAGCAGTTTCATTAATGATGTTCAGAACTGTGGATGCCATTTGAGGTGTTGCTATATTGACCTTATTATTATAATGTATTTTTTGTGCAATGACCTAGGCTGTATTTTTGTAGATTTTGTGAGGAAACTTTGTGAACGTCTATGAAGTGGAAACTTTTGTTGCATCCGGTACTGAGCGAGTCCATTGGATGAGCATTGTGGCTGGGGGAATACCCATAATCCTTTGCACTTGAATAGTGTTATAATGTGTTTTAAGCAATACGAGAATATAGGAATAATTTTATTTTAGTGTTTTTGATGCCATTTTGTTTTAAAAGTTGTTAGAGTGAGTTGTGTTCCTTTTAGTGATGTTTCTTCCTTTTGGTTAGTACAATACTCTAGAATGGCTGTTCAATTTTGTTTGTACAACTTAAAGTGTAATAAGCTAACATCTTGATCTTGATCCAAACACTTTGAGGTTTACATTATATTTACAATATATCGCAATACAAAAATGCAACAATATGTATTGTGGATACTAGTGACAATCTGTTGTGTATAGTTCACCCATACCAAAAAAATCTAGTTTTCAGAGTTTTAGTGTCAGTACTGCATTAAACTGCTCATGTTAAATTTAATGTACAATAATGCAATGGGGGAATATTTGTGGGTCCTGATAATGCCAAATGTCTTATCAGTTGGTGTGTCTGTGCCGGTGTGTCTGTGTTGGTGCCGGTGTGTCCATGCCCTTACCGGTGCCGGTGTCCATGCCGGTGTGTCCATGTCCGTGCCAGTGTGTCTGTGCCGGTGTCCGTGTCGGTTTGTTCATGTCTGTGCCGGTGCCAGTGTCTGTTCCGTTGCCGTTCACCATGCCGGTGTGTCCGTGCCGGTTTCGGTGTGTCCAAGTCAGTGTCCGTTCTTTTTTATTTTACATTTTGTTACCTATTTTTTATTTTTATTTTTTTTTGTGCCATATCGCCCACCCCTAATTTACAACCACAATACCAAATTTACCATTTTAATCACCAGTACATTTTTTGTTAACCTTTTTACCAAAGCTCTTGGAGTATCACAATAATATTGTATCGTGAGTTTAGTATCGTGATATGTATCGAATCGTTACAAGTTGGTAATCGTTACACCCCTACATTATAGGAATACACAGTATATGGTAACTAATCTTTTTTTAATCTTTAAATTGATCATTTGTTGTTGTTATTATTATAATGGAGTTTACTGTATTAAGTTCATTAAAAGACCAACTTTAGTTTAGTAAACTCTGTCTTCTCATTTTAAGTTGCAATGACTATTTCTTTTCTTTTTTCTTTACAGTTATGATGTTAATCTGTTCTTTTACATCCAACTTTAAGGCAGAATAGAGAGTGTTAAGGATCAATTTGCAAGCAATGAGCCATTAGGCAAGATATTAATCCATGTTCTCCTGTGAGGGTGTGATCAATACACCCAAACACAGATTGCCCTCGCTATCATGGAAATATTATACACCCATTACAGATGCAACCCCGTAATACATCAATATTTGGGAAAGTTCAATACGCTGTATAATAGTAAAATGATCTGTCTTGCTGAAGAGACATGGGTCCTCTTCAAAGTCTGTTAGATGATGAGAGGACGTGTTTTTGATGATGGTTGAATGAGCTGGTACTAATGTACTCATACGCTGTCTGTCTCCTGTTGTTATAGACCTCTTTGCTCTCTCTCTCTCCTATTACTGCAGTGTCCCTCTCCATTGTAACAGCCTTAATTAAAGATTAATGGCAGGGTTTTCCCTGCGTGTAGAGTGGAGATAGCTCATTTCCCAAGGCTCTTCTTTAAAAGCACCGCACTGTTGGGAGCGCTAAAAACGGGAGAGACTGCGGTGCTGCGGAGAACAAAGGCACTCTGGCCTATCCACTCTCCCTCTTTCCCATTGCAGGCCATGTAATAACCGAGCAAGGCTTGGAAAATAGAGGTGCGACGTTGCGGGTAGTCATTTAAATTTTGGCAACCAAAGAGATGCAATCAGCTCATTTAAAAGCCCGCGTAGTGGCTACCTTTCTTTCCTCCCGTGTGACAATTACTGCCGCCGTCTCCATCAGGCTCTTTAATGGCTCTGCTTGAAGCCTGTCGAAGACCATCAGGCTCTAGTGGGAACTTTAAAAAGAGCCAGCAGAGGAGAGGAACAAATTGGATAAGGTTGCTTTTTTGGGGGGTTTCTTTGCTTTTAGGGTAATGTCGAAGGGATGGTTTTAATAGGCTATTTGTTTGTAGAATATGTCATTACTTTAAAGTATTATCCATGTGAAAGTTCTAGCAATCTAACCCAGCCAACACATAATTCAGACTTTTGACAAAACCTTTTCATGTGGCCAAGAACTGCCTACTTAGTTTAAATAGACTATCTGACCTAAGAAAAAAGTTTAAATATGTTGACTTTTTAATCAAAATGTATTTACATTCAAAAGTAATAGATGCATATTGTTTCATTGACATATAACACAAAAAATAAGCAAATTGTGCAATTTTATTTGCTATTGTATGTTATTAAAAATACAGTTCTTCATTGTGATGTGGTTCCATGAAGAACCTTTAACATCCTTGGAATCTTTCCATTGCACAACATGTGCTTTACAGGTGAAACTCGGAAAATTAGAATATCGTGCAAAAGTTAATTTCAGTTTATTTCAGTAATTCAACTTAAAAGGTGAAACTAATATATTATATAGACTCATTACATGCAAAGTGAGATATTTCAAGCCTTTATTTGTTATAATTTTGATGATTATGGCTTACAGCTGTGAAAACCTTTTCACAGTATTCTAATTTTGAATTTGGGGTTTTCATAAGCTGTATGCCATAAAAGGCCATAAAAAGCCATAATCATCAAAATTATTACAAATAAAGCCTTGAAATATCTCACTTTGCATGTAATGAGTCTATATAATATATTAGTTTCACCTTTTAAGTTGAATTACTGAAATAAATGAACTTTTGCACGATATTCTAATTTTCCGAGTTTCACCTGTGTATTGGGAAGAGGTCCTTAATATTATTAAAATGTTCTTCAAACTAACAATAAATTGTTCTTTTCAGCCCAAAACGTTTTTTCTAGGGCATTAAGAAAAACTTTTTGGAACCTTTATTTTTAAGAGTGTATCCGCACCAATACAAAACTAAAATTATATTTTAAACGTTTGATGGAACACTGTGTCCTGTGGTTTGTTAGACCACCAGGCCATTCATTTTGAAGTAATAAGTGTAGCTTTTTTTTCTTGAGAACTCTCGATGAGGACCTGTTTTTGCTTTAGAGGAGGTCATTTCAATTTGGTTCATTTCGAGAAGACAGTAAGTTCGATTAGTTCAGTCTCTCCTGTTAGAGGCTGTCACTTCTGAGCTGGGTAATACTGCCCATATGCAGGCCCTAATTATTTACTCTGCAGGCAGAGAACAAGGTCATGCTTGTTATACCATCATCCAATTCACACAATCAGATTCAATCCACACAATCAGAGATCTCACAAAGAGAACTAATCTCGTTCTTTCACAAGCAATTATCTTGATGTAACTGGCTGGTAGGAGATGCTCCGCCCAGGCCAGATGAAGGCAATGACTTTCATTTTGCATCAGGCCCAGGATGCAGCAGAGATCCGTGGCTAAGTTAAACTGTCAATCTGTGCTTCTATTGGAAAATTTGAGCTAAATTAAAAGAGAGCTCCAGCACTGGATTGTGGCCAAAACAATTAAGGAGCACTAGCATGGACACAACAGATGATGCTTATGAGGACTGCATTTCCCCAGTGTCCATTCACAATCCATGACCTTTTTCAAAGAATTCACTTTTTTTTTTTTTTTGCATGAGTAAAGACAGACTGTTTACTGGAACGGACAGCAACAGAATTCATGCGTGACATATTTAAAATAATGTGCAATATATTTAAAATAGTACATTATAAATGTTATATATGTTTATGTAGTGTTGGATAGGTAGACAGTTGCAGCTTTGGTCAAATATCAAACACATTGCAGCACACCAGCAACCATCAAATAATCAGTGTTCTGTAAATACAGAGATATGTGGCTGTCTTCCTGTATTGTGTGGGACCTTGTCGAAGGACACGGCTGTTTTTCTAGACTTCAGCAGCAGGCAATAAAGTGAGTGACAAACAAGACAAGCAGCCATATGCGATCAATGCCTGCAGAAATTGTAAAAAAAAAAAAAAAAAAAACACAGAGAGAGAGAGAGAGAAAAGCACTCTCTAAACAGGATTGCACACGTGCATCAATAAAAACATTCCAAGTCCCTCAAAGACAGTGATACATTAGATGTCCACTATTAAAAACATATGTCTTATTGATGAAAAAAAAAAACTTTTCCCTTTATCACATTTAGATTACTTAGGTTGAAAGAGACAACTTTGTTTACTTTCTACATAATGACAAATTATTATTCCTCTCTATATTAATGGCATATTCCTCTAAATGCTTTAATGCCTATAATATTAACATAACCGAAAGATTTATTTTGCCACTACTAAATCATAGAAGTTATAGTAATGACATAGTCTCTTCATCTTTATTTGACATGTTTCTTGTATATAATTTCCCAATGAACTACACAATTGCACTGCTATATAAAATAAAAAATGACATCTATGTTGTTTGATATTTGAAATGAAAAATACTCTTTATCACTTGCAAGGTATCTTAACTTGCTGCCTTTTCAGGGCCTGTATTGCATTAGACTGTACTGCCATCTACTGGTGAACAGTCTCTGATTATTTACTGGATTATCTTTAAAATACAAACACCTTGTACACAACCATTTTTGCTTTTGTTGATATTTTTGTTTATATATATATATATATATATATATATATATATATATATATATATATATATACATATATATATATATATATATATATATATATACCATACAGTGAATTTGGAGTTTGAATCATTAATTGTATCAGGATCATTACCACTGCAGCCTACTGTGTTAAAAGGCCACAGATAAATATATTTGAGTTGTTCAGCACATTTTGAAGCCAATTACTTAGCTGCGTTAGTATTTTTAATCAGCACTGGCCAATTAGAGAAATGAAAACCAACAAGCTCTCTCTTTTCCATTTCATTAATGAAAGTGATGTGCATATAGCTCTGGGTTTGACAAATCATTGAGCATTCATCACTGTTTTGTTACTCATGGAATGAGTCAAATGTCCTTAATGGAGTTTAATGGAATATATTTCCCAGTTATTTTCTTAATTGCTTTGGCATGTCAGCTAGGGTCCAGAAGAGAGTTTAATATGACATTCTATTACAGACCACATTTTAAACCGATTATGTGTTGTTTGAAGGGCAGACTAGTCAAACCGTAGCTTTTGTCTTAAGGATGTTGCAGTAGTAGGGAATTGCAAATGATGTGTTATTGATCAGCTAATCGTCATATCAATCAATCTCAATACAGATGTAGATGCCACATCATTTCTTTAAACTGAAAGTCCAAGCATAATTAATAGCTTATTTTTGTTCACAATTTTTGCTTGCGACAATTTCTTGTGTCTCAAAGTCTTGTGATCCATTTTTGTATTCCTCTTCCTCTTCTATCATGTGATTGGTTCAAATCTGTTTATGTGGTCATTATTTGTTCTGGGACAAGAATTAAAGCTGGAATAAAACTTTCCACCTATATATTATATTTACTGTGTATACACTGAGAGAAGTTACACATTTTAGTATTTCAGCCACTCAAAATACGTCATAAATGTTCTTTATATCATGTACATCTGAATAATAATAATAAATGTATCATAAATAGTTTTAATAAGTGTGATTTAATTACATTTGGAAGAAAAATACATTAAATAAATAAATATAATAAACTCTTGAATAGACTGCTGTTTTATTTACATCGTCCATCCCATAATGAAGAAGAAGGGATTGACTTTGGAATCACATAAATAAATAAAGGTTTAGCTAAAACAGAACATACAATTACTATATATAATACTATGACAGTGAAAACAGACACATATTCACAAAATGTAAAAATGTCTTTCCGTCTGTGGGTCTTGAGCATCAGTAATACACACTTCTCTTCAGAATGTACGGCCGTCTTGATTTATTGGTACGTAGTTGCCTTTTTAGTATATAGGGAGATTTCCTCTTCAGTGGACTGTCGCTGTTTTTGTCCAGCTCCAGATATTCTTGGTCGTCTTGAAGCTGAAATGAAAGACAGCGCCCCTCAGATTATTACAGCAATTGTCCAATTGGGTGGACAATGCTGTCAGTCGTCTGCCACGTCATGAGTCATGACTGACGCTCAGTTTGTCGCCTGGATAATCATTTCTCCTCAGAGCTCCACTGAAGTGTGCTTGAATAAGATGTATATCTGATGGAGTCTCAGAGGTGCACTTTAAAGGCATGTGTAATTTGTGCGATCTTTAATGACCCATTAATTGACCCACGAACTGGAGTTTAAACAAAATCTCCTGTCACTTTTAAGCAAAGCAATTCACTCTAGATTTGTTAAGAAAAAGGGTTTGCAATTGGTGCTGTAGTGCTATAGAATAAAATTCATCAGCTAATGACAGGAATTCAAATGTTTATAAACCATTTAGCCCCTTTATGTGTTGTAATCAATTTGGCAGCATAAGCTATTTCGATTAAGCTTTACAATAAGGTTTCATTTTTTGAACATTAGTGAAATACATTAGTAAACATGAACTAATATTTGTTGTATTAGTTTAACATCTACTAATACAGTTTTAAAAATCTAAAGTTGTGTTTGTTAACATTTGGTAATGCACTGTGAACATGAACAATGATTTGTTTTGTACTAATGTTAACAAAGACTAATAAATACTTGCTCATGTTAGTTCATGTTAGCTAATGCATCAACAAACGAGATTTATTGTAAAAAGTAATTGAAATATTTCTTCTTTCATGGTGCTTTTTAACGTAAAATCTACATCAATGTTTATATTTCAAATATAGAAAATGATTCCTTGTTATGAATTGTTAAGTGGCTGAAGAAGAAATCTGCGTTTACAAGAGAGCATGTTCAAAGTCGACTGTTTGTTTATTGTCTCAATGCCTGTGTCGATTCTCACCTCTCTAGGCTGCAGGACCCTGCAGAGGTTCTGAAGGTCATGCATTTCCTCAAGCATTTGTGCGAGGGTACCCGAGACCCTCTGTTCATAGTCAGCCTGAACCTCGGTGTCCTCCTGCTCCTCCTCGCTGCCCCAGGACTCGAGCCTCGACTCCCCGAGACTGTTGATCAACCTGCACACATCCGGGAGCGGCAGCTGCCACAAGGGGGCGATGTGCTTGCCCTGCTTTACCTGCACACACCGCGAGAGAGCAAAAATGTTTACAATAACTCAATCTCAGTATCAGCTATAATTCACCTTATATAAAAGTCATGCTGTCTCCAACCATTGCTATTTTCTCAGCCCACTTACAGGGTGCCAATAATGGATAAGCACATTTTGAGCTTTCTCTAGCCACTTTATTGGGCTTCACAGGATGAATCTAACTAGATCAAGGCCTGCCGGGATATCTGGAAATCTCTTTTCAACCTGTTGGCTGTAAGTTTGGGTAAGTCTTATATTACACTGTTCTTAAATAACACAATCCCCTTCCAGTTCATGGATCTGATATCAAAAACAAGAGTTAATATTCTCAGTAATTGAAACATATCAAACTGAAAGATTTTTCTTTTTTTAAATAACAGGAAAATGGCACATGTCAAAGACCCGCAGGCTGTCGATCTGCCATTAAAGTAACTCTGTTTCACTAGTTAATTAGACTTGGCCAGCTGACATTTTAAAAGTATTAGCATTAAAGACATAATATTTAATGTCCATATTTAAAGTCATAATTAACTCTGCTGTCTATACTGATAGTTAGAAAAGCTGTCTCGCCAGAAATTGTGGTCCGAGTTAAAAAGAAAATCTGTAGAAAATTACACACACCATGATGCTATGATATTCTCTATTGATAATGGATAATAGTCAGATGTGCTGATGATAGATAATGGGTGTTGATGCATTACAGAATATTGCTCAATGAATGAACAAGGCAGCTGAGCATTATTTTGGGCAATGGCACATCATTTGGTCCACCAATAGAGCGTAAAAGCTTCATCCATTTTTCTTTTTGAGTACACTGCTCCTGATTTGCTGCCTGAATCAATATTATTTTTAAACGTGTCATTTCGTGTTACATTTAACATCACTTAGCATCTACATTTATGGAGCGCTGTACAGCATGGCGTTCATCAAGACAATAACCTTTTTATAAATCATTAAGTGACAGGAGCACAAACATAAATTTACTATCCCACATCCATGTGCTAATCTCTGAAAGGGCTTCTCATGCCTTTGTAAAAATATTTAGCTGGTAAAGAATATTCTTTATGTTTAATATAATCTGGTATTAAATATAAATTGGTTAAACTTTGGGAAAAAATGTTTAAATCTTAGGGTTTTTTTTCTATTTTTCTGTACTGGCACCATGCTGTTTTCACAAAACCAGAAACCATGAAATAACCATGACTTTCATTTAAAATTCAGCTACCCTTCAGTCAAAGGGCATATCTATATTAAGGCCCCATATAAGGCCAGTATTGCCTCTGTTGGCTTAGGCTCAACAGGTGTTTTAAAAGCAGTACTGTACCTTTGAAGTGAGGAGACTTCTCAGTACCTCTTCCTCTATTGCCCCTTTTCTCTGGTCTATATCTGAAGAGGGAGAAAACACACAACGTTGACATGTTTTAAACGTAGCACTGAGAATGTACACATCAAAGTACAAATACATTCTGCGAGTTTCTTGTCGGCAGTAGTGAGTGTGTTTTAAATTCGGTTAGATCTAACGAAAAAGTGAAATGGGTTTTTGAGATGGGTAGAAGAACCTTAAGATACAACTCTGGCCCTGCAACATGTTTTAAATATATAAGGTTTTAACATTAATGTCTGCAATACTTTTAGAGTTTTAAGTAAGTGGCTTATTTATTTCAAAGGGAAATTGTGATTATGCCATATATAAAAGTTGTTTTATCTTTATTCACTTTCTAATACAGTTATCCAAACATGATCAATACTATTTATGAAAATGATGATAATTCTCGATATCAGTAAGATAAAGATATAGTTACTGTATACTAAATCTAAGACCATAAAAGACATCTTTTTTTAATGTGAATGTTAGCTAGGAAAGATCATCATCATAAAATATTTATCTAGCAATGTATTGGTCATTTTGAATGGTGATTAAATTTAGCTAGATAAGCAGAAGTAAAATCAGTCTGTATAAAGTGATAAAAGTGCTGAACATACCTGAACATAGTCCATTACACAGTAAAAAAAGGAGCATAACGGAGGTCAGCTGCATCTGCATGTTGTTGGTAGTCCCACAGTTTCTGTACATTCAAGCTGGGCCCAAGTCCATAAGGTTAAAGGTCATAAAATGGTATGAAAACGGATGGAAGAATACGAGAGATAAGTTGTAAGAGAGTGACAGAGAAAATCACAGCGCGTCCTGCAGAAGTCACGATGCTCTCTTCTTGGTTTCCTATCCAACCTGTCTGCGGTGTCTTCTCTTGGCTTTCTCAGAAGTGAAGTGAGGAATGGCGGGCTCCATGCCACCCGGTATATAAGAGCCTCTATGATGTCAGAGGAGCCGCACTATCGTTTCTACCCCTCCCATATCCATCTCCATATCTCTCTCTCTCTCTCTCTCTCTCTCTCTCTCTCTCTCTCTCTCTCTCTCTCTCTCTCTCTCTCTCTCTCTCGCCCCCTTGTCCTGTGTCATGATGACATCAGCAAACACCTCAGAAACCACTTTGATTGTTGACGTCAAAACTTCCATAAATGCTAATTTGATGTTCCTCTCTTCATTCTAAAGGAGGAAAGGGGAGTGTCGAATTTATGATGTGTTCTTAGAAGCATGGTGATGAAAGATAAGAGAGGATGCTGGATGCCTTCGTGTGAACTCATTGATATTTAAAAGTCCTCAAGAATCTTTGCATTATTGTACGGCATACTTTCAACTGTTATATGTTGCTCATCATACTGTGCTGAGATAAAAACTGTTTTGTGAGTCCAAAGTGTGATGTTCAACCTTGAAAGATTCTCACCGTACATTCTGTAATGAAACACTCTTTACTTTTGTTTGCTTCCAAAAACAGATATTCCATACAGATAGACTAGCCTACATAATAGCCAATGACAAAGTTGGAATATTATTTCGATTACGGTATGATGCATTATTATTCATTAGTGACGTAACACTGTTTGAGAACATCAGTTAAAGCAATTGAAATCGTCACATGCCCACCAACCTCACAGTAGAAGACTCTTTACAGGACTAATAGAAAACAAATCCTATTTTATTGACAAAAATAAAATGAAATAGGCCTATCCATTGGTGTTACAGACCATTCCAGTCGTGGCTGTAACATCAACACTCTTTTGTATTTCATTTTAACTTCTGTAATTCATTTAAACAGATTTGAGGTTAGATGCCTAACTAATTCAAATTGTTGCAGATACATATGATATCAGTTTGAGAGATACAGTGCACTCTTTAAAAATAAGGTTTCAAAATGGTTTTTCAAGGTTTTTAAAATTAATTATTTAGATTATTAAACCATTCCAGTAATGGGGTAGGTTGTAACATCAAAACTCTTTTGTATTTCATTTTAACAGTTTGTAATTCATTGAAACATAATTTGAGCTTAGTGTATATGTCTGAATAATTCAAATTATAGCAGATGTGAATAATATATTAGTTTGAGGCACATTGTGTTAATAAAAAAAAAAAGGTTCCAAAAGGTTTGCAGCGATCCTTGTCAAAAACCCTTTCAGTGAACAGTGCTGCTTAAAAGAAACGTGTTATTTTAGTGTAAAGAACATTTTAATAGTATAAAGAGCCCTTTTCCACTATAAAGAATCTTGGAAATGTTCCATGGATGTTAAAGGTTCTTCTTGGCACCATCGATGCTAATAAAAAAAAACTTAATTTTTAAGAGTGTAGCGTAGAAATGCAGACATTGAAACAAGGCAACACTCCCAGTTCATCAATCTAGTGGTACAGGACAGAGATGCTATATCACAATCATCAGCTCCACACAGTTCTCCGAAAGGCGAGTTTTGTCGCCTCCCTCCGTGTGAAGTGGGCCGGCCCTGTTTGAAACTCCTCTCTTACTTTGAAGCTCGCAAGTTGTTCAACTTTTTCCACGACCAGCACTTCAGTGGTACTTTCTTGATTAGGTTTATGCGCTCCGTTCTGTTGCACGAGGCCTTGGTTCTGACCTGTGGTCACATTGACGCACGATGGCTCCTTTTGGAAAAAACTTTCTGAAGGCGCGTTTGAAGAACAGGTATGATTCAACCCATCCATTTCATTTGAGATGGCACCACAGACCTTTTAATAGAACATTTAAATATATTTATTAGGTCGAAACAACGTAAAAGTTAGAAAGCTTGAGAAACAATTAAATATTTGTTCTTTTTACCTCCAGAACTGTTCGCAATGAAACGCGTATATAGTAGCCTAGTTATATGGACTGTAAACTCTTCGTCACTGTAACAACACTTGCTCTGACTCAAGTGTTTCACCGCATGGTCGCAGAGAGTCGAGTTACACTAATGCTGTTGTTCTGCTGGCTCTGGTGCCTCTCTAGGATGCAGGTAGCTGGCGTTAAGTAACGCCAAATGTGTCATTTTTTTCTCAATATTAAATCCTGCATGAATACGGGTGTGCGTATTAGCGCGTGAGTGTTTGATGAAATGACCTGGAAAGGCTTGATATTGTAATGTTGAGTATTGCTGCAGTAGCCTATGTTTAACTTAATTATTTTGTTGTGTCTATAATTAGTCTATGTAATTATGACAACAAAATATTTTTGTTTTAACTTGCTTGTTTAGAGAAAAGCTTGTAATTTTGGGTGCGATTGTCTGAACAAGTGAAGATTCTGGTTGTAACAAATATAAGGAGTTTGACACAAAAATTAACCCCCCAAAGGAGGTCAAGGAAAGGGGATGGGAGGCTTTTAAAGTATATTTTCTTTGTAATTACAAGTATATAAGCATTTAAACAATATTTCAATAAACAAAAGTTAGAAGAGATTGCTAAATGTGTACACTCACGAACAAGGTAACCATAGCAGCCAAAATTAGGCTACATACACAATTGCTGTCAGTATTGATCAGTACAAGATGACACATTTTAAGTATATTGTCATTATAATGTCAGTAGAGACATACAAATCATAAATGTTATGAAGATATTTGTTAGTCGATGTTATGAGTTTTTGCTTAAAGGGAATAGTTCACCCAAAAATGAACATTTTCTCATCACCCTTAAGTTGTTTCAAACCTGTATGAGTTTCTTTCTTCTGTTGAACACAAAAGAAGATATTATGAAGAATGTTGGTAACCAGACAGTTGATGGGCCCCTTTGACTTATGCTATATATATATTTTTTCCTATTCTGGAAGTCAATGGCTACGGTCAACTGTCTGGTTACCAACATTCTTTAAAATATCTTCTTTTGTGTTCAACAGAAAGGAATTCATACAGGTTTTAAACAACTTGAGGGTGAGTAAAATAATGATGACATAATTGTCATTTTTGTGTGAACTATCCCTTTAAAAGATCTTCAGTAGCTTATAGTCGAGGGGTGCTAGACTCTAGTGGCGTCAAAAGATATTTTAGTTTGTGTGAGATGAACTTCAATTGAGCCCATAAATTACTGACAGAAATTATTTTATAAATGTCTACACTTTAAAGTTTCTGTCATTGACACCATTTAGTTGCAGTTAATTTTAAGTGCTCTAATTTACTTTAGATGTCTCGGTGTTTCCATATAGTCTAAATGGTTAATTATTCAATAGTTTGTTGTAGTGCTGATTAAAGAGGATCTCTCTCTCTCTCTCTCTCTCTCTCTCTCTCTCTCTCTCTCTCTCTCTCTCTCTCTCTCTCTATTAATGTATGTTTTGTGCAGGATTTTTTTTGCACAGCAAGACATTTTAGTTGTCCTTAGTTTTTTAACAGTTTAAGCTGGAGACTCTCTGAAGGGGCATTATACTTTTATGCTCCTGTAAAATCACCCTTAAAGCATAAGCCAACTGTAATTATCTAAAATGTTCAGAGGGAAGTCTAAATCAAAGGAAATCTAACTCTGTGTCTGCTCTATTTAATGTGGTCCATACAGAATGATATTCGAACAGTTGATTTATACATGGTTTAATTAATAGACATGATTTGTTTTGTGAAGGTATGCTCTTACAGCGACAGTTTAAAACTGGAGGTGGTTATTACACTTAACTAAATGACCTCAGCTGCCATAATTGTGTGGTTATTTTAGTACATAATGTCACTAGTTACTAGTTAGTTGCTTTAGCTACTGAGACAAACATGCTCTACCTGAAATACAATGAATATGTTTTGTAGTCTCAATTATGCTTATGAGGTAAAGAGATCTTTCTGAAAAAATATTTTTTGATTTATAAAAATCTCATGCTTTTAAAGGATAATTCCGGTATTTAACACCTTGAGTCTATATTGTAGTTTGTTTTGGATGAACAAGAGTGGTGGACAACATTTTTTTGACAATGGTTCCTCTCTCGAGTTTTTGACTATAAAAGAATTGGCCATGGACCCATTTAACATTGGAGTCAATGGGCATGTCCGAAAATGTAATTAAAACAACCTTTAACATTAGTTTTTAAAACTGTGCAACTCACCGAGTGATTAGTGATGTTTGTTGATGTTCCAGAAACAAAAAGTGTTGCGAAATACAGTTTCTGTCGTGTTTTATTCGTCATTTTGTAAAATCCCATTGAATTCTGTTGAAGGACTGAGTGCTCGTTAATATAAATGCGCTACCGGAAACGGAAAGGGGGCTGTTTACATTTGGTCGATGTAGTCTTTTTGCTCGCTTCCGTTTCTCATAAGGCTAGCGAGCAGAGCAACTGTGCTCCGGGAGAGTAAGCGAAATAAACAAACAAAACCTTCATTAATTGTTACTTGTAACATGGATTATGAAAAGTGGATAGTGTCCCACGAGACATAAACATCGGTTATCGCCATCAAGTGGTCGGGAGTGTGCTAACGCTTCAGATTCAAATATTGAGCAGAAGTTACACGGTTGTGAAGTGTCTGAAAAAATAGTTCCACTATAGCAAAATAAACGGATTGGAATCATATATTGCAACGATATATTGTTTATAATCATCAACGAACACCACTAACCACTCGGTGAGTTTAACAGTTTTGTAAACGAACATTATTGGCTGTTTTAATGACATTTTCGGACATGCCCATTGACTCCAATGTTAAATGGCTCCATGGCCAATTCTATTAGTCAAAAACTCGAGAGAGGAACCATTGTCAAAAAAATGTTGTCCACCACTCTTGTTCATCCAAAACAAACTACAATATAGACTCAAGCTGTTAAATACCGGAATTATCCTTTAAGTCAGGGCTCAGAGGTAAAATAATTTCCACTGTATAATGTTAAGGAAACATGCTATCTAGCACAAGGTTACATTGTAATTTATACTTGCCTCTATTTTACTGTGCTAGATAGCATGTTTCCTTAACATTATACCGTGAAAATTCACTTTTACCCATATGTGCCCACTAAAATATCTCTGCCCTCTCAGATAACTGTTAATGAATCATTTGACAGACAGTACCCATTTAATATGATCTCAGCTGCTCTTAACTTACACGGTCATAAATGTTACAACTGCCGCATGGGGATTTATTATTTGATCAATATCTACAACTTTGACAATGTATTAATATAAAGATAATGCATTTTGTTAATGAGATATATCATTGAATGACCCACACTTCTTTATTAAATTGATGTTTAATTTCCCAAGCATAATTTTGTACAGCCTAATAAACCTTGATATACTGACTGTCAAGGAGATTATGTTCCTTGTCCAGACACTGTGTTGAGTCAGTAGAAAGATACAGCATGTTCTCTGTAGTCCAGTGATCCTGTCTTGTGGTAACACGTGTTTTTTTTTCTTCTTCTTCTATGAGTTGAGAAGCAGAGTGTTCTGTTCTTTTCACCTTCAGTGGTTCTGACAATGTTTCTGGTGTTGTGATTATCAGGGTACAAAAGATACATCAAATCTACATTTCAAAACAAGCTTTTATTTTATGCATTGTGAATGTGGACTGACTTAACCGGATGTTCACTGATCCATAGTAATGTTTCTGTAAATACAACAGACAGTTTGTACGTTTGTTGTACTGCTTCTTTGCAATATCCATGAAATGGACATTCATAATTTTCCATTATCTCACAATACATGAACTTGTTGGCAGGATGTATGTAACAGGATGCTGGTGGTCACCATTGATTTTCCCACAAGACAAACACAGGTGCTTCCATTCCCCCTCATTTGTATCCTGTACTCATGACAATTTTGGAAAAGACTAAATAAAGTAGACCGTTTCATGAAAACAATATTGAATTCCCAGTGTAGACTATTCTGACATTTCTTTTTGTTCATATTCATTTAACAAGCTCTTTAAATAGATCAAAATTGTATAGCAAGCCAAGAAAGCACATTGTTAACCAGCTGAGTGTTAATGCTTGTATTGTGTTGTAGCATATTGTCTATTTCAGTGTAATCTTTCTGACATGTGTGAACAAGCCACTGTATACTTTTACTTGCTTGTTATGTAAATGCTAGGTTGCACACTTCTATTATGATGTAATGGGGATGATGTCATATGGAATTACCAGCACAGGTGCGAATGTGGGATTAACTTTTAGAATAGCATTGTATACAGTAAGTTTAAATTAATATGCCAATCTTGCATTTAGTTTTGTCTACTTTTTCTGTCTAAGATAAAAGCCTTTAACCCTATACAATACACAATGTATTTAAGCATTGCTTCAGTTTGTCTCTGTCAAGCAGTGTATTAGGTGGTCAGCTATGTAAATAGCTCAACTATTTACTTTTTGTGTGGAGTAGCAGCAGAGTTTTCTAAATAATAAGTAACCACCTGCATTCTATGTTGCATAAGAGGTCTTAAGAGGTCTTTCATTAAGAAAAAAAATACTACTTGCATTTTTGTCACCCTTTACAAATAAAAATGGTGTGTGTGTGTGTGTGTCTGTCTGTCTGTCTGTCTGTCTGTCTGTCTGTCTGTCTATCTTTAGCTAATAAATAAACAGTGTCTCTATATTTAAAATTATGACGTGAAAAGAATGAAAAATTACGAAACAACCATTTCAGATAACATGATACATTTGTCATGAAGCCTTTTGCTCATTTTAATGTCAGCCATTTAGTGTGTAATTAACATCTGAGTTATGGATGTGAAGCTGTGTCAAGAACAGTTATGACTCTTGAAACATATGTGAGCTTTATGTATTTCACCCCATTTGAGTGTAATAATGAAACAAGCCACTCAAATCACCCATGTGATTTACCACGGTGAATGTCTAAAATCCCATTTTACTGATGGAATCAGCATAAAACAATTTAACTCACTAATGCTAAATTATATCGCTTTTATGTTTATTGTCTTCCTTATATAAAATGACCATAGTAGCCATAAAAGATTTTAACGCTTGCGATTGTGTTTTTTTATAATACACACTTGTTATATCTCTTTACCAGGTCTAAGGTTGAAGAGGAGACACCAGGGAAGGAAATCCAGGTGCTTGTGTGTCATGAAGAAAAAGTAGTCTGTGGTGTGACTAAGCACACAACCTGTGCAGATGTTGTTAAGGCTTTATTGGAGGACCACAAGGCTATACCCGAGAGTAAGAGGCTCTTAGATGGGGAACCTAAAGACTTCTGCATCCTCGAACGGTGGAAGGGTTTTGAGAGAGCACTGCCACCTCTTACTCGGATCCTTCGGCTATGGAATGCTTGGGGCGATGAGAGACCTTTCATACAGTTTGTCCTCATGAAGACCAGTGACTTTGTGCCATCATCCAAAGGAGCCAAGAGGGCCTTGAAGTCTCGGGGAGCGAGGTCCAAGAGATGGGACCAAGGACCTGCGCAGTACGCCAAGACGGTGTCTACGGAGAAGCAGAAGCGCATGGTGAAGAAGGCCTTCCGTAAGTTAGAGAAGATCCATAAAGAAGAGACATCCGAGGGCTCAGAGGAGATCAATAAGCTTGTATGGTTGATCATCTCCCAGGATCAGACCATCCGGCAGCAGATTCACCAGATGCGTGAGCTAGACTTGGAGATTGAACACGAGGAACAACAGAGTAACAGCCCCACGCCTCGCTCCAGCATCACCGAGAGTGATGGCGGCCAATCGCTGTCCATGTCCCAATTTGACAACCAGCTTCAGGAGTACCTGTACACCAGTGATGGAATCGAGCAACTAGAACTACATGTTTGCAGGCACCAAGAACTCATTGACCAGCTCTCTCAAGATATTGACTTAGAGCTGAGGAACTGGACTACAAATTTGGAGGATTTAAAGGGAGCAGCAGCTGCTTGTCCAGAACTAGAGCTGGAACCCGACCTCTCATTGCCCTCCTCAGATCTCGTAGAGCTGGAAAGCTTACGCAAAGAACTAGGGGCAAGCTTGAGAGCTGGGCTTTCCCTCCATGTCCAAATGCAGGATATCGAGAAGGAACTGCAGCGGAACAAAACAGACCTACAGTCCCAGAACCAGGAATACCAGCATTTAGTTGCCCAATTCAGTGTGCTTGAGCTGGGGGCCTGTCTGGACCAGCCTAGCCCTGTATCTCTGAAGAGCCAGATCAGGGCTACTGTCTCTCAGCAGACAGTAGGCAAGGTAAGACAGACATGCTCCCCTACAGATGCAACAGACACAGACTCCGACACTGGAATAAGCTCTACTCACAGTCAGGACTCACTGTCGCCCTGTGTGGACAGGTCGCCGCCTCTGGACACTGATGTTTGAAGCGGATGATTAATTGTGTTTTTAATACAAGCATGTGCTTAATCACTCCAACAACGAAACACACAGCTTAAAGATACAATCTGTCATCATCAAAAATATATATTTTGAAGGATGCTGGTAACCAAACAGTTTTATACTATATGTACCAAAAACACTGAGACATTTCTCAAAATATCTCCTTTTGTGTTCCACAGTAGTAAGAATATAATATAATTTTGGAAAAATATAAGTAAATGATGACAGAACGGGGATGAGCGATTTTCCCACAAGATTTTCCCACATTTGCTGTGCTGTTAAAGTTATACCATATATAGATGTGAATACATTTTTAGTCATCTCATGTTTTTTCTCGCTATTAGTATTCATATGCACTTAAAGCCTGCATTAAAAATATAGAAGAACTTTCTCAATAAGCTGAAAAAATGTAATTCATATTTAAAATGAACCCCCATCCTGTTTATATGTCAAATCCTGCTGATATTTATTTACCCTATATTTTCCACAATTTGAAATATATATATATACCATTTTTAAAGAAAAAAATAGAATATTAAAAGCATTACAATATTTTAATGTAAATAGCAATGGCAATATAAATGAAATGTGTATAGCTATATGAAAAAGATACTCTGATGAAAGAACATACTCTTGTTTTATATTAAAACAAGCTTTTATATATACTTTGTAGATAAGCTTTACTTTTTAACCTGTTTCTTTTTTAAATGTACAGTATAAACAGGTGACTGCACAGATTGCAAAATATAGAGATTAAAGTGATCACGTATGCATAATTTATTTGTTTTTCTCTTTCAAACTAAATCGATCAATATTCAAATTCATTTGAAACTTTGAGTCTTTTAAGCATAGCTAAAATGATGTGATGACATTTCCTTCAGTGCTTTTGCAATGTAAAATGTGTTATCAACTATAGTCACAATACACTGTGACTCGTGTTCCCTTCACAGCTAAAGTGAACAGCACTCATAGAAAGAATACATTCTGACACTAATACAAACACAAGGAATATTTGAATTCTAATGGGAAAACCCATCTACATTTTTTCAGTCAGTGCCAGTAAAAAGACATTTGAGCCCTTTTGCTTCGAGTAATTGCCTCATTCTTTCTTTAAAACCCGCAAACAGCAGAGACTTAGCAGTACTATTAGACTGCGGTCTCATTGCTTTATTGAATTAATGCAGGGTCTTTAATGCCAAGTTCCTGAAGGGTAACAACGTGTTACGCTGCTGTCATTCAGCGTGACTCATAACAAATGGGATTTTAAAGAAGGCTCCATTTTGTAATGCAAAACAAATGGGTTTTAAACAGTTGCATTATGCAGCAGACCTTGGTATTCAGGGGGTGTTAATGAAGACTTGCTTCATTGGATCCTTCTGAGTGCTGGCTTCGCACTGAGATAATAACCAAATTCCCCCTCATTGGCTCTGATCCCACACAGCACCCCGTGTAGGGTGTTGCCAATACAAAGTCCTAAGGCACTTTAATGTCTTCACTGCCAGTGTCGTGACTTGTTTACCTCTTCTGTCAGTTCAGGAGGAACCAAAGGGCTGCCAGGACTTTGTCGCGGCCGTAATTTCCTGTGCGAAAATGGCAATTACTGACTTTTATCTCTCGCTACTGCTGTGGTAGTTCCAGCACTAACAATTATAGCAGCCAATTCTTGAAAACAGTCCTTTTAGATTGTGTCAGGGCATCTTCCCCATGTCGAACCTTTAATTATGAGGACTGTGGCATCCTCACAGGCTATTTGGCTGAAAATACAAACCATGAGTGAAGTGGCATAAGAGAAGAGGGATGGACCAAGGCCATCATGTAACAAGACACTTCTTTCTTTCACTAGATCAAGGAACCTACTCAACTTCATAAACACACAATGTGGTTTCTGATTCAACAAGTGATTGGATCATCTTAAGACAAAATAGTCCTGCCACCTGCATGCTGCAATCTTCAAAAACAACACTCGCATTATCTTGTCAGTTTGCCTTGACATTTCCTGAATGGTTGGGGGCTTTTTTTTCCACTTAAGTCAGTGATTTGTATGTTAATGTTTCTCTCATACAAAACCATTGAGTTTTGAACTTGTACCAAAGAACAAATAAACTCATTTTAGGATCTCCTTTAGACTGAGTCACTGTATTTGTATTTATTTTCTGCCATTGTTCAGAAAAAACTGTGTGGGTGTTTGGTGTATATTAACAGGATTATGGTAACCACAGAATTGCCTTCTTGACAGCAAAACGCAGTTCTTTTATTTTTAATCTCATAATTACATGTTGAAAGCGGTGATATCTTGTATTAAAGGGTACCATTTTAAGTGCATAAGAGCATGTTGTACACAACCCTGTCCTTATGTGAATGACTAGCAAATTTTAGTTGTTATCTCCGTTAAACCAACTGAAATGCTTAAAATGTCAAATAGAAACAAGCACTGGTCTTTTATTTGGAACGCTGAAGTTAACGTCGCAATTTTAGCAATAAGCAAACATGTTTTATGGAGTTTTTCAGCCTTGTGGCAAGAACGCTGTATGTTCAAAGCATTCAGGCGAAACTGTGTGCACTTGCTGAATCGTGTCTGGGAACAGGTTCATCTTTTTTTAAATCTCATAAAAATAACTGCAACTGGAAAGAGCTTACTGTTTCTTTACCTCACATAGACTCGGCATGTCTGAACCTCTCCCACAGTCAAAGGTAATGAGTGGATAAAACCAGTTCAAAAGGGTGATGCCATCTGACCAAACAATTGAAATTAAAACAAAATTAGTTAAATTATCACCCAAGGCAATAATTCATGAGAAAAATGTTGCGGTCTTGCTTCAATTTTGTTTGGTGTATATAATAAAGATTAATAAAGTTTAGCATCAACTCTCAATATTTTAGTTATTAATTTAAAAGGCACTCTGAAATCACTTAACGGGGGCATTTTTATATCCGACATAAACTGTAATAAAAAAATCCTACTAGATAGTCATTGTTTTTAAGTGGTATTGAGGGAGGGATGTTCTAGTATCTGTTTGGACAAAAGGCTTCAATGCAACAAATCATCTGCCTTTTTTCGTCCATGTTCCCAGTAGTGAAAGTCTGTAACTTTTACATTTATTGAATCAAATTTCCAACTCAGTCACATGGCAATTTGTAACGTTTTGGTACATCGGTATGATCATATGATCTGCTTACGCCCCAGTGGCGGTTAAGTTTAGGGGTGAGACTGAGGACATTCATGCTTACTTTTATTTTCGTACGATTAATATCGTATAAATTTATATAATATCGCCACCACGTAAAATAGTTATGGTTTCCTGTGTGATTGGGTTGGACTTTCAGGAGCATATTGATGGCTTCAGACCAAATACACATGGACTGAAAGCCACAAAACTCCAATTCAAGCTGTTGAAAGGGTAGATGATGAATGTATAAAGTGCAGTGATTTTACTTGAACACAAAGCCAAGCCTTCAGGGGTGTCATACATTGGCAATCAATCTTGCTTCCCCTAAACATACAGGCACAGCAGTAATTTTATTGCAGTGCTGTAAATTAATTTGTATGACGGCTCTGAAAACGCCCGCTGAAGACTCTGGTTTGAAACAATTGGCAAACACACACACACACACATGCATATACCTCTCTTGGGTGGTCTTTTGTCTCCAGAAATCATTCCCAGAAGGTGATGGTGGGTCTGAAACACATTTACTGTGCGTCTATATTTTTCTCTGTCTTGCCAGGTTCAGACGTTAATGTAGTCTTATTACGGCTGTTGTTTCTCAGAGCATTTGCTTTGCCACAGGTGTTCGCTAAGACTCATCAGCAAACCTCTTATTATACAGAGAGAGAGAGCGAGAGAGAGAGGCAAGGGGGTTGCATGTCGAGATACAAAAGAGGAAGGAAATAGATTAGGACATTTACTAGAGAGAAACAAGTGCCTCTGAGAGAACTTAACTTGACAGGCAGCTATCTTCGTGGAACAAGCCTTCAGACGTAACTATTAAAAAATGCTGGTTAACCGGAAGGATTAATGCAGTTGTTGGATTGTTGCCATGAGTTTTTTTTAATGCCAATCTGGCAAGTAAGACGTATTCTTTCCATGTCGGTTCATAAGAAGGATTTGATGTTTTTGCATGAAGGAGAGACCCTCATAACCCTGGTGTGTCTCACTGATTAGCTGCTTATAAACATTGCTTTTGCCACCTCACCCTCTGTGCTAAAGGCTTCCTCAAAGCCTGGTCCTCGTCTACCAATCTCTTCCTCCGAGGCCCTCTCTGCGCGCATACACTCTGATTGCCTACAGCACAGAGAGTTTATCCATTACAGTTAATCAGCTTAAAGCCATGACCCCATCTTGTTTCTGCTGATTCGCATGGGCGGAGGAGACATTGGTGGTGCTCATCTACAATTGAAAATTATAATGAACTGATTTTTTTATTTTTTTTATCAAATCAACGCTTCTTATGAATATTATTTGTGTGATTGAATATATTAACTTTACATCCGATTCCAGTTATATTCAAAGCTAAATATTCTCATATATGCTTGTTTTTAAGTCCCATTGGAATCAAGACAGGTTATTCCACCTCAATAGCAAATTTCATATTATCCTCATTGATGAATGCATCTTCAAGATGAGCATTTCTTCATTTGCTTTTAATCTTTTGATTCACCCGAGATCAAAACACGAGGGGCTACGTCGTTGAGTGAACGCACAAACACAGATGCTGCAGGTATATTCAGAAGTGTCTGTGATGAAGACTTTGAACTGAGATGTTCACTCTCAGCACTTGTAGGGTTTGAAGTACCAATTACGGAGAACCCATCCTGGCCTGGTTGAGATCTTGCACGACATGCCTTTGATCACATGGATGCCCCGTCTCGCTTTTTCTTGCTCTTCCTGGCTTCCTCTAGAATGTGCCGGGCATGACACTAGTCTTGATGAACTTCATCCTCAGTCCTCTCCTCCCCGGCTTGTTGTATATATGATATAGAGACGTTGCTGTTCATTTCCTAAAAGCATGTCAAGCTCTCATCCTACAAACCAAAACCTACACTTTAAAAATCACTATGGCAACTAAGTGTTTTGTCTTGATAGTATACTACGGTATACACAGTGCCAATGTACTTTGCAGGCTTAGTGGTTCCATGGACAGAATACTAAAACTAGCCTTCTACTAACATTAACCCTATATATGGTGTCCACAATGAACAGAAATTTTAAAGCCATTTTTAACCATTCATGGTGTGACATTACGTCCACCGTCAGGGGCCGGTTACATCAGCTGTACTGTAAGTGTAAATTACAACTTAGCCTAGTTTTAACTAGTAAATGGGCACTAAGATACAACTTTACTAAATATTTTTGCGTTGCACCATTAAACTTAGTTGAAGCGTAACTGTATAAACTAAATATTTACAGAACCCTCCAGTCAGGAGTAATATGGTTGAAATAAAACAGCATCTGACTGCAATGCATCAATAAACTCGACGCATTACTTTGGAAGCTTGCGAGCAACTAGCTACATTAGTTACAAACTAGCTGGTAGTAACTAAACCTCTACTATGGACTTTACATTCCATTTTAAGTAAGAACTTCTGAATGGGTTCTACCTTACCCATGGTGATTAGGACATCATGCATAGTTCTGAATAACTGTCCCATAGTTCTAATATGTCATTATGTTTTGTAATTGATGACAACATACATTTTTGAGCCTATTTTAAGAATTCAAAATCCCCAAAACATATTTTCAGCATTATCCAGTCTTCAGTGTCACATGATCCTTCAGAAATCATGTTGAAAACGACTGTAAAACCCTAGTTAAGGTAACTCAAACCATTTGAGGAAACTGATTGCCTTAAGCCGTGTAAAGGGGTGGTTGAATATGATTTCACTTTTCTAACGTTGGTTAGTGTGTAATGTTGCTGTTTGAGCATAAACGACATCTGCAAAGTTACAATGATCAAAGTTCAAAGCAAAGGGAGATTTTTTTCTTTTAAAGAAATAGTTTTTTAAGGACTACAACAAACGGCTGCATTCCTCCCGGGTCAGTGACATCACAAACCTTACAATTTACATAAACCCCTCCCCCGGAACACGATTTATAGATTATCAAGACAGAATATGCTAATCAATGACTAGAAGATAACTACACATAAGCTGCATAAATTCACCAACTAACCATTCAGAAAATTTGTCTACATGTTGTCACCTCTTCTTGAGTCTCTCCATCATTGTCTGACTTCGATTTGAACATAAAAGGCTAAATGTTTTTGACATTTTCAGTGCATGTGTGTGTGAGGTAAAAGGACACAAGCGGTTGTAGCTCCGCTCTCTGGGAGCAGCAGCTCATTTGCATTTAAAGGAACATACACAAAAAAAAGGGCATTGTACCACCCCTTTAAGTTTTAAAACATTTTAAATTCTAACATTTTCAGAACATTAAACCCTAACAGATCACCACCAATATTAATATTGATTAAAAAAAACATAAAATAAACACTAATTGTAAATTTTTTACTCCTTTAACAGTTGGAAGCAAAGCATGCTGGGAACTAGAACTGTAACTCATTCCGTTTGAGTTCTGCTTAATATAATTAGTTATTTAATTCACTAACTGTTTTAAAGCACAATGAACTAAGTAGTATTTGAGTAAAACAAGTAAAAAAAAAAAAAACTAATTTCACTAAGTAAAAAAAAAATCTTATTGACCTCAAAGAAGAGTTTACACTGGGTTAAACAAATCAGTGACAGTGGGCAACAAATCAATGTCCCACCAGGTTTGAAGCCCTTCATACTGAACCTCTGAGATACACTGATAATAGACTGACGTTTGTGGGTCTCTTTCCTCTTGCTTTTGTACACTGTATGGGAGTGGTTTCCTCTGGAGTCAATGGTCAACATTTCCTGTTGAAGTCCAGAGTGAGGGCTTAGAGAAACATTTCACAGTTCAACCAAACTGGCTATCTCCAACAAAACTGCACAGTTAAAAGTAAAATAATTCAAGGCTTTATTCAAATTTCTTGCAGGTGTAAAATAGAAATCTATAAGCACGTGTCTATAAGTGCTCTGGGTTTGGGCCAAATTTCGAGTTCAGAGCCCTCTCCTCTGACAGCACGCCAAATATGCATCAGATTATGCAAGTGTGAACTCGTGAATATAGACCAAAAAAGAAACCGCGTGAGAGTTCTTGAGGTGTAATGCAGTACTTTAGGTAGTTTGCAGCATGAGTCTCTTTATCTGACCGCTTCACAGAAATGAATCATGTAGCCTAGTTTTGAAGAGGGACGCATGACATTTTGATTAGCTCTAAAGCTTCTACAATATATATAGTAAATAAATTCTTAGTCAAATCCAATTTTAGTAAGACTGCTCTTGATGTGTTTTTGTCATGTTTGCCTGAAAGTAATCAAATGGTGTTTCATTTGTATTTGGATTGATCTTTTGATTACAGTGCACACTTTTCTGCTTGCTTTTATAAACACTACATGGTCAAAACTATGTGCACCCCAACACCTCACTCATATGTGAGTGTTGAGCATTTAGGATTCCAGGCCAACAGAAAAATATTGCTTTTATACAACAGTTTAGTAAACATCAAAATAATATTGAATTACTTTTCCCAACAAAGACAGTTCCCAATGAAGTTGAATATCAGGCTACACATCTCTGAGCAACACAGTATTTCATTCCTGAATAAACAGTGTTTTTTAACAAATCGATTTGGTTAAGGGATTCAATAATTCATTCAAAAAGACAAGTCACTTGACACCACAGGCGTAACTTCTGTGTAACCTGAAGGGAGAGCTACTGAAAATCCCCACTGTTTGTAGCTACTCTATCACTACTCTAATATTACATTGTACAGTAGGCTATGTAATCACAGGGAGTGTGTAATGAAATTGGTGTCCTAGTAGTGTATGGCTGCTATGATTCTATTGCGCTCAATATAAGGCCAAACATAGGCAGGGAAAAAAACACGTATCGTAATATGTCTCCCTGTGATTTTATCTTCGGATATTACAGTAATTTTCACTTTATACAAAATACCAAAGTAGATAAGTGGTAAATGCTCTAAAGACACATTTTAAAAACCATATTCATTTACTTACGCGCCCCTAACTGGCACAGTACATAAATGTTCCTGGAGGCGACTGGATCATAATTCCCTTTAATCAATTGTACCGCACTATCAAGGAAATGAAACAAAGTCTAATGACAATGTTCATGGACCATTCCCTTGGTTATTGTGAGCAGGTCACAGGAGTTAGACTGTCTCCAGAGAGAAGACAAGGCAGGCTCTGGAGCGCTGGCCCAGATTCCCACTGTAAAACAGTGAATTGATGTAACCCTGAGGGACTGTAAAGATAGGATATCACTGGGAATGGAATGTGTATTGTAAGCACACTTGCCGAAGTGAAACACAACAAACTTGTAGACGTTATGCATCATGCTGAGTTTAACTGACCACTTGAAATGAAGTGCTATATCATTTTGTAAAACTAAACTCAAATCCTTTTCCATTAACTCTAAGTTTGTGCAAATATCAATATAATTAAATATAATATGAACAAAAATAATTAATTACATTTATAAATGATATTATAAAAATAAACATAATACTATTTAATTATATTTAAATATATTTTTTAAGTACATAAATATATAATTTAATGTATTTAAATGTATATAATTATATTCAATATAATTAAATACAAACTTCTAAAAATAAACCTTATTCCATTTTTATATTATATAAAACGAACCTAATTATACATTAGTGCATGCATAATATTCCCTTAACTGTTACGACATTGTTCGTCTAATAAAATTGGTTGCCCGAGGAGGATTGTGGTAGTTGAAGTATGTCCTGTTAAAAGTATTTTTGTATTGTGACCTTTCTTGATGTGATGCCTCTAGTTTTGCTTTCTTTGGCTGACTACACGCTTGATGTGCCTTTGTGTTGGAGGATGATGTCAGTCGGGTTATTGGGAACACCTGCTGAATTACGCACAATGCTGCCACAAGAGGGGAAAAAGGTTGAGACCTATCCCTTCTGTGAGTGCATCCAAGTACCATCGTGTGTGTTCATGTGCACACGTGTGCAACCCTGGAAACAGACACCCGGCATGGGTTCCAGCTTATTGTCAAAGCGGCAGTGTGCTTCCTCTGCTTTCTGAACCATCCTTGTACCTCGTTTCTCTTCCATCGCCTTTAATGCCTCTAATCAGAGGGTTTGAACTAGAGAGTGAAAGCCTTCGTTTTATGAGGACAACACCCTCCATTGTGCCCTTTATGGCCTGGCATTTTTATAAACCAAATAGCTACTCACATGGTGATCCGTCTTTGACTTAAAAGGAATGGTTCAGCCAAAAAAATTTTCCTTCATGACTTTATTTCGTGGAACACAAAAGAATAAATGTTGATAAATGTAGTGGCTACTCATTTCTAATCAAAGTACATAGGGATCTAAGCTGAATAACAAGAATAAAAAGTAGTCATACAAACTTTTCTTATATATTCCATTTCTTTTGAAGTCATAGAATTTTTTTGAATGTGGAAATTGAAGCATTTATTTATCAATAATCTTCCCTTCTGTTGCATGTGACAATTGAGGAGGGAGCAGCCCGGATCCCCATTCACTTTCAATAAATGGGGAAAGAATTATGAAATGTTTCATGGCCTACTTTTATGAAACTCATAGTGATTTTTGGTCATTTGACAGATCATCGTTATTTTTAGTATATTTAGTCCTAATGGTTTGGAAACAAAAAATTAATAAAAAAAAAACAATAAAAATGCCTTGAAAACAAACACGCTTTCTTATACTGTCTGTCTGGCAATAGTTTAAGGGTTTATCCATAGACTGAATATACTAACTTATATTAATAATGATTTCCTCTCATGCTTGCTTATTTATTTATGAAGCAGTAATTGTTTTTACAAGCACCGCTGCATGGCAATTTTGTTAATTGAATAAAAGTGTAAATACTTTATATTGATGTTTGCTTAGGTTTTCAAGAGTACTTAACTGCCTGAATTTACTCATTCACAAGCACTTCCATCCCCATCACCCAAACTGATCCAAAACGGGTTTGGTGCAACAAAAAAACAATCCAATGAATAGTTATGTCTAGAGTGTTTTAATTCCTCAGCCTCCTTCAGACTGTAGTCTCCCATTTAGCATTGCGGCCGAGCCTGAGGGTGAAGTGGGAAGAGTTTGTTTTGACACTGGAAAAGCAAGCTTTGTTCTTCCTTATCTTCTTCCTCAGGGTTCCACTGGGCTCTCTCCCGCCACCCTGAGCGCAGACCTGCAGACATGCACTCAGAAGTGGAAGCTTTCATGTGGCTGAAGCGGCGCACATGCACAGACCCCCCATCTCCAGCGAAGACTTGTAGCAATGGAGGCTTTTTCAAAATATTGCTTTTGTTTTAGTATACGTTACGAAAGTGTTGGATAATGGGTCTTTTCATGTGGCATATGTTAAGACTGGCCCACATACTATGCTATAAAAATACCTGTGAGAATGTTCAATGATAAACTCCAAGAATAGAGAACCCTTTTCATTCTAAAGACAAAAAAAAAAAAAAAAAATGTGTGTGTTTTTTTGTGGACACATGGCTATTGGCAGTTGGCTAGTCGTCACATTCTTCTCAAAGTAAGTTTATTATTTAAGCTACTAGAAAAATACATTTCATTTAACAAAAATTTACCTTTTTGTGCTATTTTGAGGAATGTTGCCACAAACCTGACAATAAAACAGCCTTTTATGTAGGCTTTTCAGAGTTTGATATCAACATGTTGTTTTGACCAAGAAATATTGTAATTGATAAGTTCTATAAATATATCATAACATTTTGTTATTATTAACACGACAAAAACTTTTTTGTACAGTTATTGTCAACATTTTGATGTTTGAAACATGTATATTTATACAAAATATATAAGTTTTTAGTATTCTTCAATGTTGTAATTCCATGCATTTTGCCATTTGCATAGATACATATTGCGCTGTCCTGAGGCCAAATATACAGTCACGTCTCCATAGCAGGAGAGATATAACTCCACAGGGAACCGGACCGGTTTTCATCTAATCCTTTCAGATTTCTGAGAGAGGTGTGAAACATGAAGGGAAGGTAAAAAGAGGCCAGCATAAGCTCATGGCTATACAGAGAAGGGGTTAAAAACTGCCGGTCACATCAATTTTAGGTCAATGAGTTTTGCAAACCTCATGGATTTGGTACATAAATGAACTACCCATCATTTTTTCTCTCCATAACATCAGTGATAAATAGCACACATTCAAACCGAAGCTTCCACTGACATTAGATGTTTTTCATATATTGAGCGTCACATGATCACATTTTTCCAAAACATTTACAATGTGCACCAATGTCTCTTCACATTAAAAGGGAAGGTGTGCCACGACATCCCTCGGGGGGCATTTCCCAATTACCTTTGCTCCCCAAGATCATTTGTCAACAAATATAACATGCTAGACTGTAAAGTGCAAAAAAAAACCTGAAACGAAATTATGTTTAGATGCTTGACTGGAGTACTGAAATGGTTCCAGGGGCTTATTACTTACACCTTATTAGGAAAAAAAGCATTGAAGTTTTCAATGGGTAAAGTGATCTTGAGCGGAAAGATCAAGCTGCCTGCATTACAAGCAGCCAACAAAATGTTCTCTGTCTTTAGAAAGTGTAAAAAAAAAAAAAAACCTTAGGCTACATGATGATGTTCTTAAGCTGCAGATTGCATCCACCCAAAAAGAGATTAGGGATCCTTTGATGGATTAACAGAAATGTTATGAGAAATATGTCTGTGTGTCTTTATTGTTATGATGAATCATAACTATGACCAATTGTTGAATATTAGGCATTGAATTACAATCTTTTGTATAGTCTTTTTAACCTTTGTTTATTGATTTATTTATTATGTTTGGGAAAACGCATGCATCCACTTCAGTTATGGCCTAAATGCTTATGAAATGTTGGTTGAAAAGTCTGTGACAGCGTCACTGTGTCTGTCTGATTCCAGAGGGTAGACATTATACTAATGTGTGCAGGTTACCAATTGGTCTTGTCTATTTATTATTTCCCATTTCTCTTATTTTGTTTCAGTTGCCGTGCTATATAGCATATAGCAATGGTAGGTTTTGTGGATTTTTTCCCCCTGCTGGTTCCAGTATGGAGCAATATGGAAAGACTGACCTGTCATATTTGAAGACAGGCCTGGGTTTTTGTGCCCCAGACATACTAATGGTCCAGACAAGAAGAAGAAGTGACATTAGAGAATATTTCCATTAATTACTGTAATGTTGCTCTGTCATTTACAAAGGTCGATGAGCTAAACCAAATGCCTGTTTCTTTAATATAATATAACTGTTGAGTATGTTTTAGATTCTTTAAAGGGCACAGACAGTTCAGAAGCATTTATTAGAAGCAAACTGCCAAACATTAATCAAATATAAAACCTAATGGACATCATGCGATTTCTAATCAGCATTTAGTCGAAGGGCTTACGCAAACCTCCCTGCAGAAAAGATGGAGGACGTTTTTTTCTCTCTTGGTTTTCTTACGAACGAGTAATTAAACATCGTCCATTTTTTAAATCTCTGGACAAGTATTCAAAGTTCTGGCATATACGCCAATGCTAAAGAGATTTCAACACCTGTTTGTTTCGTCTTTCAGATCCTCCTGTAAGTATTTCCAGCCTGAAACCTGGCAATAAAAACGTTTACTTGGAAGACATTGTCCATTTTAAGCAGAGAGCGGTGTTAGGATTTTAATAGCAATTAGTGAGTGTGTGGCTGAGGAAATTATGTTAATTAAACAGCACAGCTGTGCGCTACGAGGGACATTTTAACTATGCTAATATTGTCAGCACACAAAAGCGTGCGGAGTGAGGCACACAGCATGTTCACTGTAATTTTCTGGTATAGTGAAGAAGAAAATGGTTTTCAATAACAATTATAAAAGGAGTTTCATATAAATAGCAATTCACAAAAGAGTATTTTTATTGTTAGAGCAAACTAAAGAAAGTGACCACTTATTATTGACATCTGTTTAATTTCCTTTCCAGTATAGAGACAGGGAAATCAGTGTATATCTAATGGGGAGACTTGTGTACTGTATTTTGCAGTACTGAATTGTGTACTATAGTCTCATCCATTGTTCAGCATGTAAACATATGCATTTTGTGGACTATTTGTTTTATGGGCGGTTGGTTTGCATGCATTTCTTGTAGTTTTTGGATCTTTATGCCTTTATTTCTGCAGGTTTTGGAAGGAAGCATCAGTATATGCAAGTGTGTGTTTGTGCGATTTCAAAATGCCATCACAATGCCTCCGTAATGAGGAAGACTAGGAACAGTGCCAACAAAAAGAGCCGGCCTGTTTTATATTTCCCTCCATTATCGGCCTCAATAAGACCTGAGTGATTTCTAACAGGCCAATAAAAAAACACTCTAAATCTGTCTGACTTTACCTTCAGCCGTTTCCATGTCATTCCAGGGAGAGAATAAGCAATGCATTTCTCTTTGATGCGCCGATTCAGATAACTCGCATCGGTTTCCGTTTATTACTTGGCATTAAAGCTGTCGCAGGCAGTGAGTAAATAAAGCATTGGTTTGAAGAAGAAAAAAATCATTAAAATGTGTCAAAATAAATATTTTTGGTATTTCTTTAGCTAAGGACTTGATATTGTGTTACAGTAACTTTCAGTAAGTATACAATGGGGTCCAAAAGTCATAGGCCTGAAATTCCATTACAAAAATTATGCCAGAATATTCAATTAAAAACTATGAATTTCATAATATCTTCAGAATAGTACTCGGAATGTTCTCGGAAAGAGCCTTCCAACACACCAATGGCAACAAGAACATCTGACCTTTTTTACATGAGTTTACATGACCAATGTGACAAATTTACTTATTTGATTAGCAACATGTAAATAATGCATAATCTGAAATAGTTCTTCATTGTACATCATAATGTCTCTATATTTTTGTTTTGTAACTTCATTTCCAAGATAAATTAAATTTTATATCTTTTGTTTTTACCGTGATCTCAGATGTTTTGCATATATAATTTAAATCTAATTATATATGTGTGTGTGCACGTGTATGTGTGTGTGCGTTTGTGTGTGTGTGTGTGCGTGTGGGGGGGGGGGGGGGGGGGGGGACATAAAAGAGCATGGAATTGCACCAGCAACTCAACTCACCAGCCTTGATTCTGCATTCCCTCCCCTCACACCACAAGTTCAAGTGGCTTTTATAACCTTGTCTTCTTCTAATTCAGCTGCCAGTAATTGGTAGCAATAATTACACGGGCACTCTCATTGGTATATGACGCAGGGTGTGCCCAGGGCAACAATACGATGATCAACTCCTTCATTACCCATGGGAAACACTTACATCTCTCTCCAGCATAGGAAAGCACGAAAAAAAAAAAAAAAACAGACAGCATATAGACGCTACATTTAGGCTGCTTACTCATTTTGGGAACAAGCTCCTAATATTCTAAAAACATTCTTTTTAAGTTTTAGTTTTAGTTTTACAACCATAAACTAACATTCCCAGAACGTTCTGGGAACCAAAAATCGTTGGGTGGGTTCTCCCTACTTCCCTAAAGGTGAATCTTTAAAATGCAGGGGAAAATAGAAAGCCTTGCTGAAGTAGCAAAATCTTTAAAGAATGAAAACATTAGTCTGGCTTGCCGCCTTCTATGAGGCTGATGCGGGGGAAAATGCTAGTGTCGGAATGCAGTATGCAACAGAACGATAAAAGTATGCAAGGGTGACTGATGCAGTAGTCAGGAGTCTATTATCAGCTTCGTGGATAAGGTTAATGCTGTGAAAGTGAATAGGGGCATGAATCTTCTCAAAAGGTCAATCATATTCAGCATTGCTTTTCATATTTTATTTATATTGCGTACAGTTTGATGGCTGGGTGGTCATATGGCACTTACTAAATCTTTTACCTTATTTTGTAATGCTTTAAGCCTATGAGCCAAAGCTGTTAAACTCGATCCAAGGATCAGGAAGACAAAGCTTTGAAATACAGACGGCAGACAATTCAATGACTCAGTGTGCAATACCCATTAAATCAACCAAGCTCAACATATATATCTCTGTGGGGAGATTCATAAGCTATTTCGAGCAGGAGCAATTATGAGAATAGTGTGCACTCTGACTCCCCTGTCTCACTGTTCTTAAATTGATTTGGTTCATTATGGAACCTACGTAAACATCCAGCATATTTAGATGAAAGCCTGCCGAGTGAGTGTTTAGTCACTCTTGGATTGGCCAATGTTAATTGGTTGTGGGCTGTGGGGGATTTTCTATCTTCTTTTTGGAGGGGGGGAATGCTGAGTCATCCACAGGTAAACTGCAGAGGTATTGGTCAGTTCAGAGAGTAAATTAAGTCTGTTCTTGTGGATTAAACATGAACAAACATCAGGCAAAAATCACCACCAATGTGGTCTTAATGCTCCATTTCTCTTTAAAATGGCACCTAGCACCAATAAATGGTTAATCATTAGTAAAAAGAGCTATCATTTAGGAAGTTGAGTAAATATTATAGGCTTGAAAGGCTTCCTGGAATGTGAGGAATGTTCAAGTTCCTGTACACAAAGAATTAAAATGTTAGCTGGAATTACAGCCTCTGGAGTAGGCTATTATTGCATTGAAGTCAAGCATTATACAAGGTTAAATCTGAGCCTCGAGTTTAATTGGCTGAGCAGTGTTCCAAACGGGTTTCGTTTTTCCTGTATCACTTGTCTGTGTCAGTCTGTGCATCAGTGGTGGGTATTTTCAGTAACTCTTTATGAAGGTTACATCATTATGCCAAGTGAATGACACAATCTGTAAATGAGTCCTGGATTAGATTCTTTAAACAGCCCTGATTCATTCAGGAATAAAACAACTGATCTCATTTGTGAATGAATCATGACCAATGAGTCAGCATCCAGGACCGAAACAGTCTAAACTAAATTAAAATATGATTTTTTTTTTATAGCTATGGCGGTTACAGAACTACAGGTTGGGGGTGCTAGAAAGGCATACATAAAGTGGTTTACAGAACTTGACTGTAATATGAGACACACCACGTCTTTAAAATAAGAAAAAAGTATAATTGTCCCAAATCCTTGTTAATTTAGGATTTTGGATCATCTGTTTTTTGTTTTGTTTTGTTTTTTTAGATATCTTGGTTTCCCACAATTCTGAAAACAAAACATTATGCCAACATTTACACTGTAAAGGTGGCACAGAAGGGCTTCTGAAGTGGCAACTGGGTGTCTTTACACAGACTGTTGCTGCTAAGAGGTGGAATAAATGCATTTAAACAGATATTTTAATAGTATACATTTATATTAGGGGCTAAAGGTCAGAGTAGGCATCATTTAGTTTGGCTTTTATGCAGCATTACGTCTTTAAACAGATTTTTGAGCAGGCACTGAGCAGCCTTAAATCAGTTGTGTCAAGGTGCCTTTATGCAACTTAACTAAATAACGTGATCTACTTGATGTTCTGACAAAATGTTCAATTTAATGTTATAAATAAATAAGGCTATTTTTGAATATTTAAAATGTTATAAATTAGACTATTAAAATATGTATTCATTTAAATGAATGAATTATGTAAAATATCGTTTGAAATTAATGAAAGAAGACTTTTTTTGAACTGATCTCTTGAATGAATGATTCGATGATAAATCAAATAGGCCTAACCTAACAGTAACTGGTCGCCACCTACTGGCATAACAATGTATAAGATTAGATATGATCTTTATTTGAAGCGTAACATAGTTTCACATAATTTAATCTTTTTGATCGCTGCAGCATTTATCATCCGGACCATAGCCTATAAACTTTTATCCATATGTTCGTTATTACTTAATGTTTGCAAAACAGAAATAGCAACTAGCTACTGCGTAGCCTTCATCTTTTACTCACCCTCATGTCGTTGCCTTTCATTCTTTTTCGGAACACAAATTAAGATAAGTTTTACTAAAATTGGAGCAAATTCTGTCCCTCAATTGTAGCTGCTTAAAGGAGTAGCATCTAGTTCACTTTAAAAAAAAAAATCCTGATAATTTAAGTTACTCACCCCCATGTCATCCAAGATGCATGTCTTTCTTTCTTCAGTCAAAAAGAAATGTAGGTTTTTGAGGAAAACATTCCATGATTTTTCTCCATAATGGACTTCAAAGGTATACCAACGGTTTGTAGGTTAAAAATGTCAGTCTCGCAGCTTCAAACAAAGGCTCGACACGATCCCAGTCAAGAAATAAAGGTCTTATCAGTCATTTTCAACAACAAAAAATAATAATAATATAATTTTTCTTCTTCTTGGTATTATTGGCGGTTGACAAACAACAAAAGTGTGTATAATATAATGCGCCACGCATTACGTCATCACATTGGAAAGGTTACGCGACGTAGTCGGAAGTATGTTGTTTTTTTTGTTTGCTTGTTTTTAGTCGGAAGTAGCCTACCGACTAAGTGTTTACAAGTTTGGAGTAGGAGGACCGTTCAAAAGTTATTGTATGTTGAATGACACATTTGTATTTGTGTCAATTTATTGTTTAAAATGGTCGTCACCTGGATGTTTAACGATGTCACGCGTGACCTTTCCAACGTGATGACGCAATGCGTGGCTCCTCTCAGAGATGGTACAAGATAGGCATTTGTGGTTAAAAAGTATATAATTTATTTATTTATTTTTGAAAATGACAGATAGTTTCGCTAGATAAGACCCTTATTTCTTGAACTGGGATCGTGTCGAGCCTTTGAAGCTGAGACTGACCTTCAAACCGTTGCCTTTAGTCCATTATATGGAGAAAAATCCTGGAATGTTTTCCTCAAAAACCTTAACGTTCATTTATTTTTCGACTGAAGAAAAAAAGACATGGACATCTTTGGATGACATGGGGTGAGTAAATTATTAGGACATTTTTATTTGAAAGTGAACTAACAAATCCTAACTACCTATTTGACACTTAAAAGATAGTGTCCATAAAGAGATCGTAAAACTAATCCATATGAATTGAGTGGTTTAGTCCAAATTATCAGTCCAAAGAGAGTCTGATATTAGTACAAAAAGATACACGATTGCTTACGCTGAACAGATTTAATTTATGCTTTTATTCACATATAAATATTCATCAACGCGCACACAGTTTTGATAAACAGAAGCTAAATGTTTGCTTGACATGCAAGAACCCAAGGAGGTTTCTCGAGCGTCAAGCAGGTTCGGCTGAGCCTCCGTTTATGTTTGCTGATCAATGTCTATTATAAAAGCCTAAATTCAATAAATAAAAACCTTGAATTTAGAATTACAGATCTCTTTATTAACTTTTTGAAGTATAGTGTGTGTAGCAGTCAATGTAGAGAACCGAACTGGCTCGTTCCTAAGATGATCGGAAGACTTACAGGCTTGGAACGGCATGAGGGTGAGTAAATGATGACAGCATTTTAATTTCTAGGTGAACCATCCTTTAGTTAGTTTGTCTGAAGTAGCCCTCTGCCTTCTTTTGTATGTTATATTTGTACCAGACCTCAAAAGTTACCTGTGCCCAGGCCCGGGTGGCCCTCCACTTCTGTGATCCAGGTTCTATGAGTGTGTGTAGTATGAATGTAATTATTAATACTAACACATATATCTATAATAAAAATAAAAATAAACTTGCAATGTGGCTACAGACAATGCAATTATAAAGTGTCTATATGTGACAGTGTGTTGATTGAACAGAATATAGAGTAGAGTAGCAGCAGGCTTGGGATACTCAATGTCCAAAATGTACAATCATTTTAAAGCATGCATCAACTGCTTGTAAAGACGGTCTTGCTTCAGTGCCATTCCTCCCACAATAATGAAGGCTTGATTTTATCCCAAAACTGCAGGAAATGCGGAATTCCCTCCATTGCTCCTCCTCCTCCAAATACTGAATGCTTTTTGTTCCAACCTTTAAACAGACATTTTAAATGGTAAATATGCGCACACACACACACACACACAGGATCAAATAATACCCAAAAATGCCCACTTTGTATAGCAATGAAGGAAGGATAGCTGGCAGGGTTTTAATGCAACATCTCCAATATCTTAAACAAAAAGAACAATGGATTAATTACTAAACAAGAGTGGAAAAAGGGGGCACTTTTGAAGCATTTTTGTAAGCCATGTTAGCAGTCTTTCATTTGACTTTTTACTGTTGTAATAATGGATTAATGTCTGTAATAAATCAATTTGATTGGCAGAGTGTTACAAGAGTGGTGTTTGCATGATTACAGACAGCCGTGGGGATTTTTGAACTCTTTCTGCATGTTACATTGTTATGTTAGCGGGTGGTAATTGGAGCGAATCAATGATTCTGTGAATGATTTAGTGAATTAGTGTAATTTGTTGAATAAAAGCAATATCACACTCGTAATTGTGCTGTTAGACTCTATATCAGCAGGATGTGGTTACCTGTGGCCTCATTCCTGATATAGAGTTTCATCACACTAGAAACACTGAAAGTGACATTTATGTGTCTTTACAGAGTAATTACAAATTCATACTTAGATTCTGAGTCAGAGCTAGAATCATTTAGTCTCTGACTTCCATGCTGCATTGCATTGCAGTTGATGCATGCTTTACATTTTGGACATTGAGTATCCCAAGCCCGCTGCTGCTGTTTAGCAGTCTCTACAGTGCACACTACTCAATCAACACACTGTCACCTACAGTATTTAGACACTTTACAATTACATTGTCTGTACTAGTTTTGTTCTGATTGTTTATTTGTGATTATTGTAAATTGAAACTTATTTGCACGTATAACCTAATAAAGAAGTAATTAATTACACAATTGCAACCAATAACGTAATTTGATAGAAGTGTTCGCAACTTAAATGTAATGCAAATAAAGCATTTTCAATATATTTGTATTTGTACATGGCTTCTATTATTATTATTATTATTATTATTATACAAATAATACATATATGAATAATACAAAATAAAATTAAGAATAATGTCAGAATGATTAAAGAACAAATTAGTCATTTATAACCCAATTTATTGGGTAAAACTTACTACCCAATACATTGGGTCAAATTAACCTAGGTTGGTGCTATATCATGGTGCTAGGTTGGTGCTATATATGTTGTTGGGTCAACATGGGGTCATTTTTAACCCAACTGTTTTAAGTGAGTAGGAAGCTAGGGAGTTGATTGAGGCGCACCCAAATCCTCTCATATGGCCTCATGGGATAGTAAAGTGTCCATTGTGTGGACACTTCAGAATCTCGCCGGAAGTAGTAGGTCATCCGGGTACTTTTTGCCTACTCTTTTAGAGTACTGTGAATTCAGACATACTTCTTTTGTCACACACTGTTTTTCGCCTACTACTTGGGATATTGGGAATGTCATTTTGGATGCAGCCATCGAGCTGTCAAAAGTTTTGCTGACAAATCGGTTCAGATAACAGAGAACAAGTAAACATTGTTCATTAAATACCACCAACATGTAACAACAAACTCTTCTTACTGTATTTTTAATTCAGTATGTATTTCTTCATAATAATAACTAATATATTTAAATGTATTATATTTCAAGACAAAATATATTTTCAGCATTAAGGCATTGTCAGGGTGAACTAATGAATGAAATTATCATTCACTTATAGACTAGGCTTATACTTGCGTCAAGAGATTATGGTTGTCAGTGAAGCCACATACACTGAGTTGTTTGACCAGTATGGCGGACTGGCATCTGAATACTGATGAACTGATATTTGAAAAACGCAGTTGCCCCTGGGACCCCCCTCTCCACGCAAAGCAGAAGAGGTTGGCAGAGAGTGTGGCCTCTCATTTCCAATCACTAGGGAGGTTTTAATGAGAGACAAACACCAGGCGCTCCCACATGAACATGAGGGACAAATTCATGCTTAGTGATTAGAATGGCAGACAGCACAGGTGCTGAGTATGCTGAATGTCAGGGACAACACAACTTTCTTGTTGAAGGATCCTTTAGTTTCAGGCTCTTTATGTCTTCAGGCTAAACATGTGCTAGACTGCCATCTGCTGGTATAGGTGCATAACAAAACTGCCACAAATAGTTTATGCAAAAGCTCTAGAAATATTCAGGTTACAGTGTCCAGTATTAGATATAAAATAAAAAAAACAAGAAATGTCTGCATTTGTTTTTAAACTTATTACAAATCATATATCCTTTTTTGTCTGTTTAGTGAACTTTGACCGTTACAACTACCGGTACTATTTTTTTTTGCCAGGCGTGAATCAGAGGATTGCTTATTCAGGGAGAACTAACGGAAATGACGAATCACCGCATGAGGCCTTAATGTATGTAACGTGGAATTACTCAGACAAACACACACACACACACCAATGAAATATATTCACAGATTATGAATATCTTCACAACCATCCAATTTCAATTCGTCTTATTCAGGCGTAAAAAAGACGAATGCCAGAGAATGTGGTTATTACAGTAATGCTGAAGACAAAGGCTTTGTTCATTATGGCAGAATAGATATTTCAGTCCATTGACTTTCAGAGATCATCCAAGGATAGTATTCATCTTTCTCACAATGCTGCCTTTACTCTACTTGGGTGGAAAACATTGAAGGAGAAAACCCAGCATGAAACATAGGTCTTTTATGTGAAGACAAATCCACTATCATACCAAGCAGATAATACGATATATGCAAGTGTGAATCTGCAGTTGGGTTTTGCCGTTCTGCAGATTAGAGCCACACTCACAAAAGCACTTGTGTTTTTGGTGTGTGTTTTACATCCCACTGGTGATTCAATTCTCACACTGTTCTGCTCAGCGAATGAGTCTTTTTCTATTATAGCCACTTATTGGAAGAGGAGTGTTTCTTTTGATTTAGCCTCAGTTGTGCTGTCACTGAATCGTAAAGGGAAATGGTAAAAGTATACTTGAACCTGGTTACCGTACAAGTAGGTGGTATTTCAAAGATTTCAAGTAGCTTTTCTAATATATTCCTTTCAAATATGAAATTGTTTTTCATTTACCAGTGCAATTCCCCAAGCTCCGAGTGCCACATCTTATCCTCACACTCGAAGCTAGGTTTCTCAAAAGGTTTATTAAAATATCATAAGATATTTTGCTCAAAGTCGTGAGTTAAAAACATAAATCCCCCCCACCACCCTCCATTCCCCTTCTTACAGCTACAAATTTTAACCTATGGTTATTTGCTATTTCGAATTTAAAACAAAATTTTCATATTGTTCATTATATGCTCATATTAATGCCATGTTTAGAATAATTTCCAAAACTTGTATTGGAATTTCTTTGAACTTTAGCAGTTCAGTTAATTCCTCTTCCTGTCATTCCAATTCATATTTTAATTCCATTTCAACATCCTATGTGGTGTGGCCAACTGACATTAGATTCCATATATCAATTGATTAGCCAATTCTTAAATGCAATTTCAATATCCCGTTTATAACGTCAGTTTGTAGGCCAACCCGGAAGTGTAATTATGCTGCGTTGTTGTTATTTCCAAAGTGACAGTGACTATTGGTTATTTTCAACTGGAGGTTGGTGAGTTTCAAGTTGTCTGGAACACTATGACTGGAACATTTTAAAATCAGAAGTGGGAAATTTTAATGTGAATATTATTCTCACCTCAGACATACCTTGTGACTTTTTTGTTCTTTGTTTTTACCTCAATCCAGCCTCTGAGCACTGATGTAGGGATTCTGCATCCTGGTGTAACTTGGCAGTTGTTATTGTCGTCCTGTACGGTACCTGTCCCGCAGGTATGATATTCGGATGTAGGTGCAACTTTGCATACAGGTTGTTTGGCACTGGACGATCGGTTCTCTTTCCTATCTCCCTGTAGCACTGACTTGGTCGTATTAAAAATGATCCTTGTGGCAGCTGTCCTTATTTAGAATCTTGAAGTAATGTTAAACAGATTTTATTGTAGGCTACTCATAAACCAAAAACGACCATTAAAAAAAAACATAGCAAATTCCAAAAGGGAAGCAGATTCGAAAATGTAGATTTTATGTTATACATTACCAAGTCTGCACCAGCAGGTGGCAGGATTCAACACAATTTTTTTTAATGGCTTGACCTATTCTGTTTTGAGTAGTCTAACTCACAGAGCAGTTGGCTACTGCTTAATATTTATTTAAAAGTATCAAATGTGGCTTTTAGATAAAATGCAACGTGACCTTCAGTTTCCCAGAGAATAATCACAATAAAAACAGCACTACCTCTAAGGCCATCAGGCTCTTGATTCAGTGCACCCCATGGGGTGAAATCCCAAAGGGACTTCGGTGGGTCTGGGCTTTAGCTACTTAGCCCATCACCCTGGCCCAATAAAGAGAGCAACAGGGGGGTGTTAAAGCTCTTTCCTCGGACCTGATTAAAAGAACTCATTGGTTATCAAAAGGAGCAGAGCTGTGTTTACAGTACAGTGCTATGCCAGGCTCTGTTACATAACCCCCTTCAGAGTAATCTGTCGGATCAGCAGTGTCACCTGAGAGGGGTCTAGCATGAGGCGAGAACCCACTGTCAGTCAACGGGTGATTATGTTCCTCATTAGGGAACAAGGACAGCAGGGAATTCCTAAACGTCACAAATAAACAACGGCATCATTTCCAAAAACGCCCCAAAAGTTTTCAGATAGCCCAAAGCTAAAAAGAAGTTCCGGCAAAAACTCTCAAATGCAATGATATGGAACAAGTCAAGCCGTCTTTATTTATATAGTGCTTTATAATAAAGAATGTTTCAAAGCAGCTTTACAGTGAACAGGAAAATAATGATCAATGATGCAAACAGAATTCAATTATTCTGTAAAGCAGCTCTAAGAAGGACAATAGTGTAATTTTTCAGCTGAAAGAATTTCATCCAGCTTCTTCTGCTTGAAGATCGGGATACATTATACTGGCATTTGGTGCATAAGTGCAGAAAAATAAAAAAGCTAAATCATTCAGGTATGAAGTGGTGTGACAGGAAATAATTCACTCAATGGTTTAAATCACTGTATTCAATATTAATACCAATGTTTTAATATGATTATTATAGATCTTTTGAGGAAATGTTTGGGAGAAAATATGTGGTTTACAAAGTCTTTCCAAGGATAGCTTTGCATGGAGGGCACTATGAAGTCCTATCTTTAATATTCCAGAGTGAATCTTTGAGGTGACTTGGCCCTGCAATTTTTCAGCTTGAGGAGAATGAACTTCAAAGCCAGTTGGAGAAGGGAAGAGCCGCGTGGGAGGACTTGGCTTGACTTTGGAGATGTGGCTTCAAATGCCCAAAGGGTCAGTAGATCACATCAATATACATGATAAGAAACCAACATTTCTACCATTAGTTCATGAGATTGTGACATGGTGATACGTCACTGTCCGCAATCAAGAGATTACTTCTGGAGGGGTTTGAGATCCATGTGTTTTATCATCAAAGGATGACTTACTTTCCCTTTTAAGACACCACCTTTATCTTTAAACTAAAGTCTAATTTAAAGAATAAAACCTTTGATATTCAGCTGCTGCCATTACTTTGAGTGACCATGATGGATCTGGGCTATATTCAAGACATCATTTATTTAATGTAAGTTGCATTTAAACTCCAATATCATGCTAACAGAAGTTAAAAAAAAATATATATATATATATATAGAGGGATGAATAATGAATTGCATATTTTCACTGTTAGCTTCTTTTGCGGTTCTTCAGATCTGTTGTTTTCTCATAGGATTTAATGAAGTGAGGCTGATGGAATAGTGCTTCTCATGATTCAGTGGATGTTTTGGCAGATAGAGAGCCAGTGCAGATGATGGAGATTGAGGGTTTTAGATGGGCTCTCTCCTCCTGCTGGGAACTCAGTGAGTGTCCAGTCACTGGAAGAGAGGCCACTTGTTTGTCATTCGATACGTGATTGTGGTTTTAGCGTGCTTAAATTGATCGCTTAATGTGATAACAGATTTCATTTATTTTCATTTGTGTTTTGAAGTTGAACAAGGACAGAATTAACACGTTTGGTTAAATATTGTTTTATAGCCCAAAGCAGGAAGCTTGACAACAATCTTTTTCGAGCGATTTTGTCATTTTTAAACTAAAAAGTAATTTGGTTCCCTCTTTGTTTAGTGTGTGCGTGTGTGTGTGTGTGTGTGTGTGCGTGTGTGTGCGTGCGAGATTGTTTAATATAGGGCCTACTGAAGTAATTTAATGTTGACGTCATTTGGTCCTGTATTGAGTTTGTTTGTCGCTGATGGTTAATTGTCCTGTTTATTGCCTCTGTTTGTCTTGGCATCAGTAAACATTGTTATCTCAACGGGGTGCCACCACATCTGACTATTCATGAGCACGTTACACGTCAAGCCTGACACTCTCACGATGACTCACCAGCCACAACAAATTAAGGTAAAGGCTTTCTGCCCCCTGATTGAATGGACTTGAATACTTTGCTGAATATGTTTATGCTTAAGACTCCCATGCTTAATTTCTTAATCTGATGTTACTGTAGATCATGGGCAAGTTACAAATAAAACTCAACACTTCAAATATTTCCAGACAGTTGATAGTTTTACTTGTATTTCTATCCCCTGATCATTCTTTCTGTCCTCTTTGTTTTCGGGTCTCAGGTATAACATTACTATTTGTTAACGTTTACATCCATCTTAGACGTTAACGTTGCGGCTTCTCCTCCTGATCTATAGGACTTAATGTTGCTCTCTGAAACAGCCCAACTCTGTGTGAAAAGGTAATAAAAAAATCACTTCACACACAATAACTCACAGGGCTTCTTTTGCGCAGGAGACTGGGTTCGGGGAATGCTTTCATTAATCATGAAGCCCAGTACCGACTCTAGCACCGCTGCTCCTGAACATACATAACTGTCCTGGCAGGAAGAGCGATCGCTGGCCCCTCGCTCGGCACAGGGCTAAAAACATCACGACCCGCTGCATGCTGGGAGTTTTTGTGAATGATGGGACCCGGCTGAAATGTCCATCAGAGAGTGTATGTGGCATTTGAACAGAAAGAAAACAAGAAGTGTGACATTCTTAAGCAAAGAGCGGTGTATTCTTGTCTAGCTGGTCTTCAACTCGTAGCACCCGGGCCATAAGTGTCCCAGAGGTCCTTAATGTTGCATTATCCAATATTTCACAACAACCCATGTTGTTAATGATTCATATTAAGTTTAAGAACATTCAGTGCCATAAAGAGAATGAGTTTCGCAGTGATCTGAGCTTATGCTGTTGTTTGCTTTATGAGCTCATTGTTTGTACACTGTTTCTGAGAGACAGGTCTCATAATGGTAATATATGTAAAATAATATTATAAGAGATAAGCAGAGAATATGATGACCAGCACACATCATCATCTAATCTAACAATACAACAGAAAAGTTATTTTTTTAAACTCAAACTAGCAAACATGTATCTGTGCAATTCAACAGTCTTCAGTGTCACATGATCCTACAGAAATCATTCTAATAGGCTGATTTGGTCCTGAAGAAACATTTCTTATTATAATCGATGTTGAAAACAATTGTGTTGCTTATTATTTTTGTGGAAACCGTGTCCCAAAAGAACAGCATTTATTTGAAATCGAAATCTTTTGTTAGAATATAAATCTCTTTAGTGACACTTTTGATCAATTTAATGCATCCCAGCTGGATAAAAGTATTTATTTCCTCTCTCAAAAAATCATACTGACCTTAAACTATATCATCATATTTTTGCTACAGGTGTAAACACAATAAAACCACACTGGCCTACGTGCAAGCAAGAGTCAGCTATATTAGTGAAAGTATATTTGAAATAAAAGGTTCAGCTGTGTTCTCAGGACCAGGGCAAGATTGTATTAAAGTTTGTTATGCATTTATACAGTTTATTAATTATGAGCGAGCGAGTACGTGAGCGAGCGAGTATGTGAGTATGTGAGTGAGCGAGTGAGCGAGTGAGTGAGTGAGCGAGCGAGTGAGTGAGCGAGCGAGTGAGTGAGCGAGCGAGTGAGTGAGTGAGCGAGTGAGTGAGTGAGCGAGTGAGTGAGTGAGTGGGTGAGCGAGCGAGCGAGCATGTGTGAGTGAGTATCGGAGCGAGTGAGTGAGTGAGTATCGGAGTGAGCGAGTGAGTGAGTGAGTGAGTGAGTGAGCGAGTGAGCGAGCGAGTGAGTGAGTGAGTGAGTGAGTGAGCGAGTGAGTGAATGAGCGAGCATGTGAGCGAGTGAGCGAGTGAGTGAGTGAGTGAGTGAGCGAGTGAGTGAGTGAGTGAGTGAGTGAATGAGCGAGCGTGTGAGCATGTGAGTGAGCGAGTGAGCGAGTGAGCGAGTGAGTGAGCGAGTGAGTGAGCGAGTGAGCGAGGAGTGAGCGAGTGAGTGAGTGAGTGAGCGAGTGAATGAGCGAGCATGTGAGTGAGTGAGTGAGTGAGTGAGTGAGTGAGTGAGCGAGCGAGTGAGTGAGTGAGTGAGCGAGTGAATGAGCGAGCATGTGAGTGAGTGAGTGAGTGAGTGAGTGAGTGAGTGAGTGAGTGAGTGAGTGAGTGAGTGAGTGAGTGAGTGAGTGAGTGAGTGAGCGAGCATGTGAGTGAGTGAGTATCGGAGTGAGTGAGTGAGCGAGTGAGCGAGTGAGCGAGTGAGTGAGTGAGTGAGCGAGTGAGCGAGTGAGCGAGTGAGCGAGTGAGCGAGTGAGCGAGTGAGTGAGTCAGTGAGCGAGTGAGCGAGTGAGCGAGTGAGCGAGTGAGTGAGTGAGTGTGCGTGCGCGTGTGTGTGTGTGTGTGTGTGTGTGTGTGTGTGTGTGTGACTGACTTCTCCAGTTGTTGTACTCTACTGGACTTCATGATTATCCCCTACAATGCCCAGCGTGTAATGTGGGTGATTAATGTGGGTGCACTGCCTTGCACAAAAATGACCATTGGAATATAATTGCCCCTGATACTTTTAAATCAAGTTTACAAATAAAAAAATCGATGTCAAGAATTACAGTTAGAGATTACATCTGACAGTGAAGCGGCATGTCTGACGTGTGCTATTTCCTTTGGTACAGCACCAGTTGGGCCTGTTGGCAGGGACGACTGAATAAACTATCCACAAGGAATACAAATGTGTTTACATGCATACTGTAATTATAAAGACCACATTGTGCTTGATTGCAGAGTTGGGCCAAAAATGTCCATCAAGGATACAGGGCACGGAAAATCTATGAGTCGTCTAGAGGAGAGCCATTCAAAGTCAAGGCATAAACACTTGGACAGGAGGCATCACATCACTTTCCACACAAAGTCCTGTGAGCCTTGTTTTTGTTTTTGCCATTGCTCTTGCCAGCTTATCTTTGAAATATCTTTCACAAAATTCATGCCTGCTTGTACAAAGCAAGATTGTGTTTTTCTTTATGTGTTCACTGGTTAGTGAATTACAAAGCATCCTTTTAATGGTTTTATATTACTAAATTGTGAGCGCAAATGTAAATATGGCCAAATAATTTTTCAATACAACATAATCACAATATCGGAAATATATTTTGATTTGATTTGATTAAAGAGGAAATAATTAATGCATGGTACATTTTTGTAATCCATAAAATGGGATTCCCCCTCCTCCCATCTGCAGGTCTGGAGTGTTGGGCAGCAGAGACATCTCTCTTTCGCATGTTTCACTCCCCCAAGCGTGTGAGGGTCTTTATTAATGAGCGTGGCTCACCCCGGAGGGTCAAACCCATTCGGCCTGCTGGTTGAGCTCATCCGGATCTTCTGCCTCACATGTGCTACACCATCAGTCTTACAGTGAAGCTGTGGATTCAGATAAATTATAGACCAGTGACCAAGAGATGGATACAGAGATTACAGTCTAAGGGGCCGTTTACACAATACCGTTTTCAACTAAAAACGGAAAACTTATTGTGTTTTGGCCTTTCATTTACATTATTATTTTGGGGGCCTGAAAACAGAAACGTTTTGAAGCAAGTTTTCAACGTGCAAGTTTTTGAAAATGTTACCGTTATTTTCTCTGTGTAAACTACGCACAAAAACTTGAATTCGTGAAAGCGGTGACGTCATGCGCATGCGTACTCCTTGTTTAGTCTATCCACCTTATTTTTCGAGTAATGTGTTTTCTGTGAATGTGTGAAACTTTCGATTTATTAGCCGCTATAGGGAAATAACGAGAAGAATATATCGAAGTGCAGTAAACTGTAAAATCGTTTGCGCTTTAAACTAGCGTGTTTATAATTTAGACACTACATTAAAATAATACGGTAAGAAATACCAGTGTGCAATATCAAGCGGCACAACAAGCTGTTTTGTAAAAAGAACTGGAACCGAATGACACCAGAAGCCAGACACCTGAAAAATAAGGTGGATATGCGCTCAGTTTCTTTACAAAGTGACATCACCAACTACTGGCCTGGCATGCATAATACAGCATTTTAGTCGTTCACAAACATGAACATAAGCTAAAACAAATCAAGACCATTCTTATTATTTGGTTATTTTTATAACAAACATACATCTTCCTAGTTATGCCAAGCTCTGAAATATTTTAGAAATTGTGAGTCATTGGAGCCTTCAAATAGTATTGTGGACAGACACGCAGTAACTGGCCTTGAAGACAAACAGCTTTGAGATCCAAGTGGTCTAAGTAAATATACAAAATATTAACAAAGGTTCATTTTACAACAGTCAATACAAAATACTAATAGTTTGTATCAAGCAAGTCATAAAATTGAAAGAAAATCAATCCTCATGATTATCTTCTTTTAAACTAATCTTAAATCTCCTACTCGAATGATTCATTTGTTTTTAATTGAATTAAGATACTCTTCGTTTTTTTAAACTCTGCATCCCTTTTAACTCGATTTAAACAAAAGTCTAAAATCTTTACAGTCTAAAACACCTCAGTGATACTTACAAACTTATGGAGAAAAAACATGAGAACAATAATGAAAAAGAAGAGCTTGTTTATTTGGCAAAAGCCACAAACAGTTGAGTAACTTGGTAAAGTTGTGTTAGTCTCAAAAGGAGAAATATGTAACTGTCAACAGAGAAGCTGAAAAAGTATTTAGAAAAAAATGATTATTTAGCACTGCTTATTTGTCAATTTACTCAGAAACACTAATATAAGAGCATAACTGTAATACAAACAATTGCCAAAAACGTTTAAGAGTTGTTGTTTAAAAAAAGAAAAGAAATGAATACTTTTATTCAGGGAGGGCATTAAATAGATCAAAAGTCACAATAAATGCTGTTCTTTTGAGCTTTCTGTTCATCAAAGAATCCTGAAAAAATGTATCATGGTTTCCACAATTTAAAAAAAAAAAAATAAGCAGCACAACCGTTTTCAATATTGATAATAATGAGAAATGTTTCTTGAGCAATGATGCTGGAAATTCAGCTCTGCCATCACAGCAATATGTTTTCTTTAAAAATATATTTAAAAAAATAAGTATTTTGAATTGAACGGTAGTGTACCTGATTCATAAAACAACAAAAGACTGAACTTTAAAAAATGTCATGAGTACACATTTGTAACACTCTTTTGTTTTCAAAGGCAGCTAATATGATTCAAAATCTATTGGTGAATCATGTTCTATCAAAAGAGAGCATGAGCTGAGAGTGAAAAAAATGGAAACGCATTGCTTATTTGAATGAACATTTATTTCCATAAAATAAAAAAAGTGCTCCTCTGCATGTGGCACTGCAGACTAGCCACAGCTAGAGAGCGTTAATACAGCTTTGCTGCAAAGCACACAGACATAGTGTTAGTATGTCAGCCATAACCTCTCTGTTAATGTCATGAGAGTATAATACTGTAGAGTTCTGCGCCCTTCATATTCATGACAACAAGAGATGCCAACACAAAAGAAGAAAAAACACTATTCAGAGATTTTTAATTAAATTATTTTTTTAAATGACGGGCTGAAATCTTTGTTGTTCCAATAAAAATATAAAAAGTAATATAAACTGGGCAGCTACTATTCCATGAAAGTAACTGACTGTATTATTATTATTATCAGGCAAAAACAGTTCCGATCATGAGTATTAGACTAAGTTCAGAGTTCACATGGCCCAAGTTATGTTGGCTGCATGTTCTTTAGCCTTCATGCGCAGTACAGCAATGCTGGAGGACCGCCGCTCAAACTCGGGTTTGGTCTCGAACGCGGCGTGACTGTTCGGTGAAGGAGCCAGAAGTGAATCGGCGAAGAAGTTATTGAGAGACACGTGATTAACTCCAAACTGATTTTGCTGGTGATTGGGGAAGCCCACGTAACCGTGCTCGGCGGCCCTCGGCGAGTGGGGGTAGGGTGATGTCACGCAGGGAGGGGAACCTCGCGGGATCATGCAGGACGACACTACGGAGCTGCCTGGAGCGGGACCTGTCCATAAGTTGTTGGGAATCTGTGTGGTCAGAGAATGTGAGACAAAAAAAACACTGTTTGGTACATGTGATGAAATGGAGATGGAAAAACAACAACAGGCTTGAATAATTATCAAAATAAAGAAAACCAAATGTTTGAAAATTCATCAAGATTCCGATTTTGGGAAGTTAATTAAATTTGAAAACATAAATCAATGCATTTTTGTGTGCCTGGGAAAAGTTTCTGATAAACCGATGACATTATATCAGATACACCCTCAATCTGCATTAAAATACAGTGACGATTATGTCCAAGACTTTAAATGGATCCAGACCAGGGTTTTAAAAACAAACCCTGCCGTCCACAAAAATGCATCTGTGTTCACCACAAAAATCTTGAGTGTACACATGTCACGGGCATAAGACAAACACAAGGCCTGCAGTCTGGTTTACAACATGCCTGGTGCAATAAGGACCTGCTGTAATGTCACATTAAGGCAGAGGCTTTTTTATACATGGAAAACGCATGAGTAAGGAATCTGCTCTCGGATGAAGGAAATTGAGGTCCCGCGGTGCCATGTAAATCTTCCTCTCCTATCATCCAAACAGGTTTTGTCAGTTACCGTGAGACGGCTCTCTGCAGCCTGACTGACCGCCCACCCTCACCCTCGCCCGTCACAACAGATCCAACGCTTGCAGTCAACTATTCATGCTTTGTGTTCGGGTCAGTAAGGACCATAGGCTATTTGCTGAAATTACGTCAAATGTTTTGTGACTTTTGAGTCATATTTTGTAATCGGATCAATAAATACTGTCACCTTGAAAAAAAAATGTTTTTACAAAAAAAGATCATGAAATCTACTTATACAATGTATGACAAATATGTGATTACATCCGAGACATATAGTGCAAAAACGCTGTTAAAGACATTCAGAACAACAATTCAGGGTTGCCAATAGAGGTGATGCTGATGCATATTTAATAAACGGCCATGCATTAGATGATTTATTATTATTATTATTATTATAATGATTGAGTGACTCACCTGTGAGTAGCTGTCTGTCCGGGGCAGCATTGATATGTCATAGGTTGCTGCAAAGTGGCTTTTGGCCTGTTGGATCTGTCCATATCTTTCTCTCTTCCTCCACTTGGCTCTTCTGTTCTGGAACCATACCTTGAATAGAAAGAGGAAAGTTTAGTCATTTTTCCATGACGTTTAATGATTGAATGAATCTGAGTAAGTACTGAGTAACAGTAATTAACTACATGTACTATAGGATTATGGTTAAAATTAGGGTTTGTTTTAGGGTTAGTTACATGTAATTATGCATAATTTATTGTTAAATTCGTGAATTGTGACATAGGAAGGGTTACTAAGTTTAGATTGAAAACAAATCTAAAGGTTTTGTATAATGCAAAAAGGCTCTTTAGGTTATTAAAATATTCTTTACACAAAGAATACAAAAATTGTTATTTTAGGAACTGGTCACTGAAAGGTTCTTTGGGGAACCATAAATAGTTCTAATCTAAAGAACCTTTTTCCACAATAAAGAACCTTTTGTGCAATGAAAAGATTCCATGGATGTTAAAGGTTCCTCGTGGAACTATCAATGCCAATAAAGCTTTATTTGAACCCCCCTTTTGGAACCTTTATTTTGTATATTTTAGTGAGCAATGTAAATATGTTTTCATCAGGACAGCATCTTTATTTCCATCATTTCATCGTCTCACTTTCTTCTTTCATTTCTTTTTCATTAGTTTTCAAGGGTTAAACTTGATTTTGTTCATCAGTTATTAAATTCAAAATGGTTGAAAAATCGCAATGAACAAACACATTCTCAACCAACTCGTCTCATCGTTCAGATAACATTCCCATTACCAACAGGTCTATGTATGAGGCCACAGGTTTCTCATTGAAAGCAATGGATTATCCTGCATGTCGAAAAATGTGACGCCGAGCGTCAAGCGCGAAGCGTAAATGTGTTGAATGAACAGGTTATTATTCCACCACTGTCATTTTAACTTAAACATTTCAGCCTGAAATTCATGTACCGTTTTCAATTATAATTTTTTTACTTGTTTACTTTGAGGAATGCAAGTTTGAGGAATCACATTTGATTTGAATGTTTGAGTAAAACGTCCTCAAACATAATGACGTTTTTCTCAGACAAGGCCTAAGTTCTTGAAAAGTTCCTAAATATAAAAAACAACAACGAAAGAGTTTTAGAGAATCCAAATGAAAGTGAGCCGTTACCTGAACTCTTGCCTCCGTGAGCTCTGTTCTCATGGCCAGCTGTTCTCTCACATACACATCTGGGTAATGTGTTTTCTGGAAGACTTTCTCGAGCTCCTCGAGTTGAGCGCTGGTAAAGGTTGTGCGATGGCGTCTCTTCTTGCTGCTCGACACGTTGCTGTCGCATTTTTCGCCGATGTCGTCCAGCTCTTGTTTGTCTGGTCCGGTTGTGGCCGGTGAGACTCTGACACTGCAGCAGTTCTCCATCGCGTGCAGGCTGCTGTCCTCCGTTTTTGGAGCGCAGTAGTTTACGCCTGTGATCATTATTAAAATAAAGGTAGTTGACATAACATTGCAGTTTCAGAATAATCTAAAATTAAATCTAAAACTATTTTGTTTTTAATTCAACATATAAACTGCATGGAATAAAATTGTAGCTAGGCTGTAAACTTTTTCCAAATGTTTATTTTACACCGTATATGATGATCTCAAAGGGTGTATGCCTATACAAAATTAAGGAAAAAAACAAGACCTTAAATAGGCTATGCACTTTATTAATTTCTATATAAATGAAAAAGTTTATGTTAGTCCTGTCAACTGTCTTTATAGCGAAAAAAAAGGATGGAATGTATAGGCCTGTATTATTGGTCCATTTTCATATTTCTCTTTTAATGAAAAAAAAAAAATCACTTATCTGTATTGTTTTCGAATGACTTTTTAATGAAAAGTGTTACCAAAAGTTGCCCATTAACCGATGAGCAAATAAATGAGCAATATAGTTTTAAAGGTCAAAAAAGTTTTAGAATTATAAGGAATTAGTCAAGGGACAAGTTTCTTAAAAAAATATATAGGCTATATCTAAAAACAAAAGAAACAACTTTGTAGCTGTTTTATATTCATAACTAAGACCTAGGCCTATATTTTTTATATTACAACTCAACAGATTATTCAAACGTTTGAATTGTTGAAAAGTTGCTTTTCAATATTTAAATATTGGTTAAATCTGGCTATATTTTTTCACATTTAGTTCTTAGATAATCTTTTTCGCTATTTAAGGCTACCGATAGGCCATTTTAAATATAAAATAAAAACCTTTATCGTTGGAATATACGCAAAACAGCAAATTATCTTCTAATAGGCTAATTTGTTTTACACATAAAAATAAAGGTTATTACAAAAAGTGATCTTTATAGTCTGATGCCACAGGAGGACATTATGACACAAAGAACTTTTTCACTTTTCATCACATAAATTGGTGCTTTAAATGATTGAACGCATTGACCTGAATAAACTTTTTAAGAACTTAATTTGAGAACCACATAGCAACAAAAAAAACCACGGAAGAATCTTTAAATGTTTTACAAAATGGTTTGTTACATTTTACAAAGTTGGTACGTTCTTATTTTTCTCAAAGCCAGACTTACTGTTTTGGTTGTCACACGGAGACGATCTGTCCATCGTGCTGTGTTGCTCATTGCTCTGCATCGAGAAGGCTTGGACGCATTTCGGTGATGTCTTGTTGTAGTACGGCACATTGTCTAAAGTCTCCATGACTTGGTCCATGTAGTAATCGCTGCCTTTAATCGCTTGACTTTTCAAGAACTTGTCGCTCAAGTACTCCATCATGGTCCTCTGGCCTCGTCTCAAGCATGAAGAGCGGCAATGGACACCATAAATGTTTTAGTGATGTCAAAAATGAAGCAATGCAGGCAATTATTTGTACAAGTCGTTAATTTGTCTTGTCTTAAAGAGACCGAGGGCCACTCTTTATACGGCAAAGAGTGGGAGATTCAAGCAACCACCCAACTTCTGAATATGGAGAAGCTGAGACTCCACCCACGCGCACAAGCACTAAATAAGATTTATGAAACTCTCTGATGACCCGAAATGAAACAGTCACACTTGCTTTCGCTTTCAGTGTGTTTGTGTATCTCTAATGGTCATTAACTGATAAATCCGAGATATTGCGCGATGTCTAAAGTGTTAAACCATTTATTAACAATATATTAAGCATTTCACTAATCATATTAAAGTTGGATGAATGTTTAAAGAACACTATATAGGCCTAAGTTGTCTTTATAAAGCACGCTTTACAATTTTTTTACGTTATTTAATTAAACGAATAAAGTTATTAGGCTAATAAATAACATCGCGAGGAAAACACCAAAACGTTCTACTACAGTGTAACTTTTGTAGGAAAAAACTGTATTTCACTGCAAATGGCACACTTCATTTTCTTAATATTTAATAAGCGTAAAATGTTCCAGCGCATAATTGCCAGAAAAATATAGGCCTAGAGTCACGCATTGTGATAGGATAAAAAAAAATTATGTTACTGTTCTGTAAATGTCCTTCAATTATTTAAGCATCTTATTTGCTATTGAATGATTTTAATGTGATAATAGGCTACGTTTTATTTATTAAAACAATCAGAAATATTTTTAAATAAAGTATGCACATTGCCTTGTTAAATATAGCCTAATGTACATTTTCAATGAAATTATAACATACTTTTGACTTATTTCAAACGTTTTTACAATCCAGTAAAATGACACCCATATTTAGGCCTATTTAAGATTTTTAATTTACAGATAGGCTACACGTTTCAGAGAACCAGTAAACAGGCATTTGCTGCAGCACTTTTTTTTAAAGATAATTTTTCTTCTTATAACATTATTCTAATAGTTATTTATATCGGCTCATGAAACGTCAATCTGAATCTTCCAATCAATAATACGACGAATAATATCACGACGGCACGCAGCGCTTGCTGACCGGTCACACTCATAACTCAACTGTGAAGAAATGCAGGCTATGTGACCTGAAAATAATAATAATAATTTAAATCACTTTTTTCACGCCATTTGAAGAGCTAGGCCTATCCTTTCAAAGTTCACGATAACTGATCATAAATATGCTTTAATTGTCACTAATTATCAAGCCTGATAAAAGTTATTATAAAAGTAATATCACACTTTTAATAGCACACTTTCAATAAAAGTGTGATATTAAAAACTATCAGAGTGGAGTAATTTCTTCTGTACTTTTTAGCTTAGTTGACACACTTGGCTTTATCCAAAATCCGCTGAAAACGCAAACAACGCAGAGCTTCTCATTCCGGACAGCAACAGTTGTGACACGCGCAGAAAGCATTTGCAAGAGTCATTTTTGGATGCGAGATTATAAAGCTCGGCACCAAAATGATTTTGCGACCACCTAAACGTTTGTATCTCAAACAGGAAAGGCGTCATCCGATACCACCCTCACTCCAAAGTGTGTGTAAGAGATCACCGTCTTCTCTCTGCCAGCAAACCTTACCACCTGCCAGGCTAGCCATATCTAAGGGTCACTTACAATGCTTGGGGTTTGATGGTGCCACTCCGAGAAAAAATGAAAATAAATAGGGGTGCTCTTAAGTAGCAGGGGGGGTTCTTATTAAGGCTCTGAAATGACCTTCTATTTGGACCTCTTGCTGAGGGGAAAATGTGAGAAATTCTGTGTGGTTTGTTGAAATTGTGTCTGCGCATTAGAAGCAAAGCACATGAAAGCGCAGAAGAAGCTATATTACTTACGGTCTAATTTCACTCAATTAAGCGCGTAAACACACGCGATACTGCAAAATCAACTAAAAGAAGTGAACATCAAAGCAATGAGGTATTTCAAACACTTGATCTGTCATTCGATCCTTTCAATACCAAATAATAAATAAATAAAAACATTATGTGAAAATGTTCTCCAAATTTAGTCTTTATTTTTGTATCATTATTGATTATTATTTTTGATGTTGCAAGCATGCATTATACTCAAATCTTGAACAAATTATTAATTAAAACATAATATATGAAGTCTTAATAACATACAATATTCATAACCTGTGAGGATCCTTGCATGTCATTGACATATAATGTAATATAATATAATTTAATGTAAGAAGGAAATATATAATGACAGCAGTGATATTTTAGTATCATTGATAGTTTTTATTAATATTTTGAATTACATTTTAAATTTGTATATACATATTTTTTCCATTTTTCCATTTCATTTAATGTTCAGGTAAACATTTCATAATTTTGTTTTGTTTTGTTAATAAAGTTTTTTTTATATGTCTATAGTTTTTATTAATTGTATTTCATTTTAGTACATCACGTTGAACATTAAGTATAAATTAAAATGGAAATAGTTTTTTTATGGTTTTTACTTTTAGTTTCAGTTATAATAATATCCCGGAATAGAGATCACCCTAATATGATATCTGTCAAATTTGGTACATAGATGCTTTTCTCTATTATGAAGGTACATTCTTACATTATTTTAAAGGTTTTGTGAAGGCCATGAGGCTTTCAGGCCAATGACATGTTTGCCATTGTTTATTGCCTCTCTCTGTTTCTCTCTCTCTTTTTAAACGTACTATAGACAGAATGAATCTCTGCTGGAAGTCAGAGTTCAGTTCCAGAGTGTCAGTTTGTGTACATACGCCTTTGCAGTCACTTAAGTAATTAAAATGATAATAAACGGTTTGTGGCCATGCCACTTCTTCCAGCTGCTGTGATTGAGCAGCTCAGGTCAGGCCAGATGCATTGAGCTTGCGATGTCAAATTTGCTTTGAAAGGCCTTTTCATTTTAGTGTGAAGGATTATTTTCCCCATAATGCGTTCCTGGGTAGTTAAATACAACGTAGTCTATTAGAAACCCAAACAAACCAATAGGTTTTATATGGCTCTACGGGGTTTTACTAACCTATGCAGATCTGCTCTTGCTGGCAGTTGAAAAGATTATCTCTCAGAGTTTGCCTATGTTTTCTGTGGGTAACAACTGGCATGAATTACCTGCTGGCATCAGTCTACAAATTCAGTCTGTTATTCTGAGATTCAGCAAAAGTGGAAACTTGGAAATGTACTGTACTCTATATGGGACGCGTACCAAAACACAATGCCAAAACTCCCACTAATAAGACAGCCCATTCTCAAGATTTAGGCTATTTTATCATTTCTAGGCATACAAAATGATCCCTAAACTGGTGCCAGAAAGTTCAAATAAAGAAAGAAGGATATGATCTGTTACACTAACACTAAAGAAAAAACATCTAATGCATTTCTTTTCACCTATTTTCTGATTGTTTGCCATAGATGCATTACATAGATGCAAAAAAAAAAAAAAAAAAAAGGTGTTTGAGGCAGAGCTGAGTACAAACCGAATACTTTATTGACAGTGATCTTTGATATATTACGTTCATTAAATGTGCATCATTTTATATTGAGCTTTATGAACAACACAAATTCCCAGTATAAGGAAAGAAAAAAGTAAATTAAATACAGGAACAAGCTGGTTTTTATTGCCTGTCATTGTCTGCATATTAAGCATGTCATTTGTAAATGGTTTCCACCCATTCCATGGCTCGCAGTGCTCATGTTAAATGGAGTGATACTTGAAAGCAATACGTATCCTGTGACCGCCTGCAGATATTTGGGCTATATCTCATCCATTGCTTCTAATTCATTTGTAGAAGAGGAAGCTGGATTTTAGTAAAAACAGCAGCTGCAAGGAATTTCAGCGGAGATCAAATGTGCATTGTAAGTCTTGTTAAGGGCTTACATCAACAAGACATCCATCACACTCGGAATATATACACGGCCGCAAATACGAAGGGTTGAAAACAAAAGAACAAACTGAATCAATATTGTCTCAGTGCAACAAACACAAGCTGACGTGGTTATCTTTTTACTTGTTCACTTTGGCCCTCTTCTTTCCTCCACCCCAGCCTCCGCTGTGTCGCACTGGGTTGTCCCGGAACGAGATGCGTTCCTTTTGGATCGGAGCTGAACTGACTCTGGTGGGTGACGGCACTTCTGTTTCTGTGAAGACAAAGATCATTTTGTGAAAAACACACCTTCAATGATGCTAATCCATTTTCAATGACCTGTTAAGGCTTTGACTGACATTTCTGGTGTTTCTAACAAGGACAGTTCTTTCGAACACACAGAACAATGCAAGCTTTTTTCTGTGGCTGATGTGTTCCACGTGTAGAACCCATGGCTGCACTCAGCAAGAAGTCATACATGGCAAAACCAAACAGCAGGTAAAACTTCATAGAGTCGTGCACACAATATTTTCAAATTTCAATTTCAAAGATCAAATGTAGTCTGAAGCCAACTGTTCTGTTCCTCTTAATACATTTTATGCAAACACTTGTGTGCACAAAAACACATATTTATTATGTGAAGGTGAAAGCTTCAAGTAACCCTAAACCAAATCCCAATCTTAACCCTATAGTATGTACATGTAGTTCATTAATATTGCTCGGTACTTATTTGTCTATTTAATCTGTTATGGAGTTACCTTAAAATAAAGTGTAACCCATTTAACAAATGTAGTAATCGTTTAGCTAATACAAATTTTGGGTTTTACTACATTTGTATTAATTTGTTCCTTGTCTGTGTTGATTAAAGTGGAAAAACTAGACGTCAGCCCTCGATGGATATTAATTGCACTTCAAACCCTGGAAGTTTATATTCAAAGAGACAAATGTTGTTACCCCGAATTTTGTGGGCTGATATTTAATAAAACGGCCACACACTCACTTAACCGCTGTGACCAAACAAATTGTTTTCAGCCATTTTTGCTCCCATTACCTTTGAAAGAGGGCAAAAAATGAGGCACCGGGAGATTTCCTCTACACACATAATGAAAACGTTTATGGCTCCCTAAACTGTTCTTTATGGCTCGGCCCCAGTAAGTAGAGGGTATCCTGTTGCATTAAAGCTAAGTAGTATTTATAGAGTCCTTACTATAATTGAACATAGTACTAAGCATGTCAACTTTGTGCCCATGACCTAATCGCTCACGCTGATCCAATTCAAATCACAAGAGGCCTATGATGGACTGGGAAAATTTGTATTACGTTAGCTGATAAACAGGCTAACACGCAACGGGAATAAAACATTCTCTTTTCAGAAACTGAGTACCGATGTTTGTGGATTATGGAGAAATAGCTTTAGCATACAAACTGTCAAATGAATCTATAAAGGAATCTTGCATTTACATTGTCTTTGATCTGTAGAATTAGTCTTCATACCACTATACGCTTCTCCAATGATTCACCTATAAATACCTCTATGTGAAAGGCTTGATTCAGTCAGTCATTTAGACAGCCAGTCAGTCATTCAGTCGGTCAGGCTGTCAGCATCCTCGTGGATTTCATTTTCAAATCGTCAGCGGAATCTAATTTGGCTTTATTAGGACAGACAGTGAAAAGCCTTCACAGCCCGACATCACTATGTTAAATGCGCCGAGCCCTGCTTGTGTCACTCAGTGGGATCTTTGTCAGGGTGAGTCCTGAGTTGCACAGAGTGTGTGACAGAGCTCGCACTTAATCAGAGAGGTGTCAGGGGTCTCTCACTGACCGTTTCCTGCTGAAAGAGAGATTATCACCCCCCCCCCCCCCCCCCCCGTCCCCTCATCGACCCTGGCATCTGTCTGCTAAGCTGACACACGTGTTCACACACACTTACACACACATATATTATATATATTTATTATTATATACCATTAAAAAGTTTTGAATTTCTTAATGGTTTTGGAAAAAATTGCTTATGCTCACCAAGGCTGTATTTATTTGATCAAAAAAACTGTAAAACAGTAATATTGTGAAATATTATTTCAATTTGAAATAACTGTTTTCTATTTTATTATATTTTGAATGTTTTTTATTGCCGGTGATGACAAAGAAGAATTTTCAGCATCATTACTCCAGTCTTCAGCGTCACATGATCCTTCAGAAATAATTCTAATATGCTGATTTGGTGTTAAAGAAACATTTCTTAATATTATCAATGTTGCAAACATTTGTGCTGCATAATTTTTTTGTGGAAACTGTCATGCATTTTTTTTTTCAGGATCATTTGATGAATAACAGAAGAACATCATCAATTTTCACTTTTTATCAATTTAATTAATTGTTGCTGAATAAAAGCTAATTTCTTAGCCACATAAAAGTTAAAAACTTAGCGACAACAAACTTTTGAACGGTATATACTATATATATATATATAGATATAAACATGTTTGTCTAAAGTTCTCACGCATTCACTTGTCTAAATTTGGTCAGTGGAAAAACAGTGGAAACAAGAATCAAACATGCTTTTTTCCATATAACAAAAGTGCATGGTGATGTCAAGTGGCTTTCAATTGTGTGAAATCGAATTTGTGTGATGTTGTAATAGGTTATCAAGTGAGCCAGATGATGTGTACATTCATGTCAGTTTCCATCGAGCGCTTCATGCCACACCCACTGAACTCGTGTGCAGTATTTGATTTGGCACCTGACTGACATGATTTAACCTCACATCATTGTGTGAAGTCCGCAGTGTTTTAAAATCCTTCCTTAATTAATCCCATCCCTTAACATTTCATAAATTATTACTGAGATAAATCAAACGGCAGAACATGATGTTCTGAGTATAACATAAACCTGGAGCAGAAAAAGAGATAAAAGTTAAAAAAAAATGAATAGTGTTTTATATGTTCTTTTTTTTTTTTTTTTGCTTGCGTGATATTATTCACAATGAGGGCACAGATGTTTCTAATGTTAATGGGCTTTTACATACTCCATTACCTTTTTTATCAGCAAAAAAATATTTAAAAAGCAAATGGTCTGCTTAAGCAATATTTTTACGCAAACCTTAAAGCAGTAGGCTAAAAAAAAAGTTCACTGCATGAGTATGCATGATATGCAGTTGGTCTCTGTAAATATCAGTATTACCAAATATAAACAGACCTGGCACAAACAAATATGTGTTTTTTATATTTTTATTACATTTATTTTATGTTATTATTATTTTTTATGTTAATTCACTTAAGTAAAACACTCACTTCTGTTTTCAGCTGAGTATCTCCGAGCTTGAGTATGCTTTTTCAGAGGTGGAGAGACATCAGTGGAGTCAGCCCAAAATTGTTCTCCCGAATCTACACCGTCTCTGTCCCCAATGGCCTAAGAAAAGGAAAAAAACAGGTACATTAAAGTATAGACAACCTCTCACACACTCAAACATTCATAAATTCACTCTCCTTCAAATAAGTATTTACGGGGATAACAGCAGCAATTGTTCGTAAGTTTTTTTAATTTGCACGAGTACCACTTTAAATGTAACTTCGCAGTTAATTAGCACACGATTTGTGAAAAAGGTGAGCAGTGTCATGTTAGTGAACAGTTTTAAGTGCAGAAAAGACAAAAAATGGTTCTTACCACAAGCTGCACTCTCCCACCATTAAGAATATCATGGCCAATATCAGGGAGGAAATGTTCCCTAAAAAAGTAATTGAATAGATTATCTCTAACACAATTTACACCACCGCATATTCACAACATAGTCACCACTATAACTGATCATTGTTGTGAACTATTAGTTCAGAGCAGTGTGTCTCACCGTCCCGTGCCTGTAGAGTCTGTGTCGGGTTGGAGCCACTGGTAAGTTTGTTTTTCCTCTGCTTTCGCTGATTTGTAAACTTCATTCGCTGCTTTGTGAGCTGCATTTGACATAAAACAAGAAGAAAAGTACCCAAAAGATTTGTTTTCATACACAGAAATAAACAGAAGAGGGGTTGTTTGCCAGACAATTCCTGATAAGCACCAAGTGAATCAAAAAAGAACAGTTTTGGACTGTAGCTAAGGAGCAGAAGAAACAAGTCTGTGAGGTTGGAGAGCACATGAAAATTACGTTTGTTTCACCAACTTCTGTGGTGTATATTTAAGTCATCTGAGCAATAAAAAACAAATGAGTATGTAAGAAGTAGGGGAATTTATAGACAATATGCATCACTAAAAAGCCTTAATTCAGAATAAACTCGGTGGAAACTAGCATGAATTGATAACTTCTGACGGCCAAGTGCTGGAACTAATGAGCCATTTATTTAAGTCATTTCCATGGTTTTGGCAAAAAATAAAGAGCAGACAAGGTTTATGGGTTACAGTTGTCATGGGTTAATTGAAAATCCACTAAAAATGTCAAGTGATTAACTCCTCCCTAAGGGCTGAGCGAGAAAACAGGGAAAAAGGCAATCCACATTTATTCCTTATTGGTGCTGAAAAGTCTTACGGACAGATTTACCACACAGGGCAAATTAGTGTGATTTTGCATATGCATTTGTAGGAGTTTCCCTTTCAGATGCAACATTTAAGGGAGGAGAGTATTTAAATGAATCAATGTGATTTACTAAGGTTTGCGTGTGTCAATTTACTGGTATTTATTTAACGGCCCAAAAAAAGCATATCTTAAACCTGACGGTAATTTGCGCTGCTCTTGGTAGATTACGTTGATCATTATGGAAATGATCCGGTTGCTGCTGTGTTCTTTAATGTGCAAAGTGAGCATAGTGTAAGTAAATCACCCACAGAACTTTCCACTCCCAACGGCTTGGACACTTACACTTGAACACAAAATTAATTAAATTCATTGCATTCAATAACAAAATATTTATCCAAATGGCCTTTGCAAACAAATCATGCTTTTCTCAAAACTAACTTTACTTAGTCATTTTGCAATGACCTTTAACCAATTGGCCCTAAAGTCATTTTTACTTGAAAATGGTGCTTGTGTTATTTTTATTTAAAATAAATGTCCACTGGTTTAATATTGTCTAGTTTATCTAATGCAATGATGATCATACATTTTGTGTCCCTTATGTGTCCAAATACTTTAGGGGCCACTGAATTTTAAAATAATAATAGAATAGAATAGAATAGAATAGAATAGAATAGAATAGAATAGAAAAGAATATTTGGTACATAAGTTTATATGATCATTTTAACATTATTTATAATGTATTATTAATATTTAATTTATAGCATTTAGCTGGTTATAGATTCAATATAATTATATTTTAACAATGATAAAAATGTTACCTGAGTTCATAAAAAGTGATTCATAAAAAGGTGTGCATTAAGGCAGGTTCATAATAAATATTATTATTTGCTGAAAAGTAAAAAAAAGAAAAAAAAAGGGGGGTAGAAATTGCCTGTATCATATCAGTGAACACACAGATTTAGGGAAGATTCTCCAGAGTTAACCACAGATATTATATGATACAAACACATGCACATGTAGCATCCAGTAGCTTTCGAACTAGCACCCCCCATCTATCCCACCCTCAGGACATTAGGAGGCCCAGGAGTCACGGCTGTTAGATGGGCTCTTAAGTACATTAGGCAGTGTGGTGCTGCTATGGCGGTGGCAGGACTCAGAGAATCAACTCTTTCATAGAGGGTCAGGATGACAGAACCGAACTGCTGGGGGTGGGTTCAGAGAAGCGGGTCAACATGATTTCCTTAAGGTCACTGCGCAGGTATTTTCAGAAATCCTACTCTTCCTTAGTACTAATACTGAGGCAATGACACATGGTTAGTCCTGACAAAACAACTGAGAGAGAGAGAATAACAAGAGAGTGATAGAGAAAGTACAAAAACACATTAAGATTATATATGCATCCTCAGAGGGAACTTTAAAATGAACAAAGACAAAAACAAAAAAATATTCTACAATAGATCTTTCATATTTTGATGCTTATCTATATTCCATCTCACAAAATAATAATCTTGTGTCTATCAAAAATGCTCCCATAGATTTTCTAGTTATTTTTGGGTCTGACTTACTAAACTGGAATTTGGTGTCCAAAATGCCTAAATTGTTTCACTGCAGTGAAGTCACCCCATGCACACACGCATAGGCTATCCACTAGACACACTTTGCATGTGGGGGATTCTTGAGTGTGTATGTGTGTGTGCGTGTGTGTACGAGACATACCCAAGGGGCTTTGATTGTTTGGGAGTTCTCCGAGTAGCCTCAAAGAGGGAGGTCAGGTCTTTTATCGTGAGGTTCTGTCTCCCACTTTCCTTTACCCTGGGTCAAACCTTCACCTCCAGAGTGCAGACCACAGGCGGTCAACCAGCGGTCAACACACACATACACACACATTGTCAATCACATCAATTTGAAGCAATCAAAAAAGGACACCGAAATGGAGGGAATCTGATTCATCTTAATGTGAGATTTAAATGCTTGGTTTATCTAAACTTTTTTTAAATTTAAGAACTGATGTTTTAAAAATCCTCTCTGATTATTTTAATTTAGTTTAATAAAGTGCAAAAATAGAAACAATCAATCATTTGTTAAGCTACACATACTGTATGAACCAAGTAAGACAATATATGTCAGTTAAACTCCTTCAAGTGATTCAAAAAGTGGACTCTGTGGACTCTCTTGCAAGATTTCCTTGCAAAGGAATCCAACCAAACCAAAAGCATCATCTACTTGAGAAGTGATACAGTGCCAAGCCCAGCAGATACAGGAGACTGGAAATACAGGACACATGGTGTAAATTAAACACAGGAGAGCAGCAAAAACTTGCAGGTTAATGCAAAGCAACTACGCTGCATTTAACATAATAGTGATTGCATTTCTTAAGATTAAAGACGTTGAAACCAACATGAGCAGGGCATCATGGGACTGTGTCCTGGCTTTGGGGTTGGGTAAGGCTACCTGCGCTTCCCCTCTGCTGACCTGCGGAAGGCACCAGCAACACAACCCCAACCACACCAGGGACGGCCCCAAGCCTCAGGCTACAGGCTGGCCGCCGCTCCCCTGCTCTCCCCCAGCAGGGGCTTACATTTCAGCCGAGTGCTCCAAGCCCCCTTCTGGAGGTGATTAGCCCCCCGAAGCCGTGACAGATTCTTTCCGAGATATCCGCCTCACTCGTGTTTATTTTATCCAAGCTTTCTTTTGTGGATGTGCTGGACATGAAGTAACCCACTTGAAAATGGGTATCGGCTTACATACGCCATGGGACTGGCGGAGGAGTCTGAACAACAACAAAAAAGTCAGGAAAAAAAGCAACCGTTCGCTTGTAAAGAGGATATCTTTTCATTTATTTGCCCTGCTCTTTAACGTGACCCTTCATCTATCCCTTATCTCTTACGCTCGGTAGCATCGCACTGAAAGCCCCACCCCCCTAGGGTGGCACAAGGGCTGCAGACAGCACTCTCTCTCAGTCTGGAACCCCTAAGTGCCCTACCTCCTCTGTACTTAACTCAATTTCACACTTCAGGTCCGCTACAAAGTCTCCTGAAATACAATCATCTTGTTTATTCTCCACCATCCCAAACAACCTAATAGCTAGCTATTTACGATCCCATCATGTGCATTCAATTTGATCGAGCGATGTGTATGTTTTTGTGTATTACACACAAGATAGATCCAAGCGTGTCCCAGTTGACTGAATGGATCCAGCCCACGGGGAATAATAAAAATGGATCAGTTCTCTCAGAAATCAGGAAATTGTGCAAACTCCATCAATTGTTGTATATTATATGACAACAACTGATTCATATAATAAACCAATTGATTCATATGGTGAATCAGTTCATTTATACAGAGAAAAAAAAAAAATATAGATTCATTTTATAATTTATATAGTGATTTATTTGGTTTGTGGTGTATATACAGTCCTACCTTTAAAGTTGTCCTTGAAAGCAAAACGTGTTCTTTGAGTTTCTGTGGAAACAAACTGGCTACTGTGGCTCCTGAACAGGGCCAGACGTAGATTTGGGTCTAGAACACATAACACAGACAGGAACGCAGCCACAAATGAGCTCATGCGAATGCAGGATTCATCGAGCAGACAAGCGCAAACTGAAAACTGACAGAAACCAAAGCTTCACTTTCCATTACGAGACCAAAGGGCCCATGGAGCAGTGGCTCTGAGAGCTTGACACAGGCCCTCATTTGATGGGGCCATGATTGGATTTGTGGCATTAGAGTCACGCACTCCTGACCTTGATCAAAGCCGGCTTCAGGCCAACCCTCTAGGATCCAGACCAGGGCCAGGACTACCGTGTCTGGGATTCTTCTTAGACTCACGGCCCATTGAACTTATGAGCACTGATGTTTCCTAACTCCTAGTAATGAAGCTGATTCTGGGCCCTTGGAACTCAAAGCACGATGGAATATATGTGAGAATGTTTGCAGACAGGCCAATCGAACATGACAAGGCATGGACCAGGGTGGAGCTGCTTGCTGTTATGACAGATTAAGCTTCTCGTGGAATCAAAAGATCAATGTTAAGTGTAACACAACTGCTCACCAAAGACAGAGACGTTTCTGAGTGTCAGTACAGATTGATTGATAGATAGCAGCCTTTTTAGTGGTAGTGATTTTAATTAGACTAAATATGCAGTATTATACTGCAATGTAACTTTACTGACAGGAAAGTACTTGCACTGGCTATACCGGATGCTAATACTGTAAGGAATCTACAGGGTCCACAACAATATTCAAAGGCCCCGTCACTGTTTCCAGTTGAGATTTACTGGATAAGGTTAAAGGATAAGAATAAAAAAAAAAATGTTTTACTTTATAATATTTTGTAGCTTGGCCTAACTATAAAGTGTACAGTATATTCATAAAAATAGACATGGAATTATATGATTTTATTGATTTAAATGACTTTCCCAGGTTTAGAAATCTTTTTACTTATTTTAAATCATTGTAAGTCATGATGAAGCCCGTTATTAAGATTGACAGAGACAGAGCGCCCTGATTGAGATGCACTGATTTAGGATTTCCAATATAGGATCTACTGAATTAAAAGTTGAATGGTTTTAAGTATAGCTCATAAGATGGATGGATGGATGGATATGCCTACCCAATAATCTTTTCTCCTGCTGTTTCCTGCCTTTCATTTTTTTGGCTCTCTTCATCATGAGAAGGGCAGTGGACTCATTAGTGATGCCCCTGAAATAGAAGTTAGCAAGAGTAACTAAAATTCCCTTTTTTTTTCAAATGTAGAATTAAAAATCATTTATTATTATTTATTCCAATAATATTATTTATTATTGAAAGATCTGCACAAAGGAGCCTAGAAACATACCATTCATTGAGCATTTTTTCTGATTTCTCGGACATGTTGTTCTTTTTGAGGACTGATCTGGAAATGTTTGTTCAGAAAACCATAGACATTGCAAGAAAACATTAGCAAAATGTTAATTTGAATAATCATGAGCATTAGAAACAAACCCAAATGATCACCTGCTACTAAGGTGAGGCGACACGTTTTGCTCCAAGCTGGCTGCATCTGCACTATCTGACCAGGCATGTTTTGGTTGCCGTGGAAAAACAGATAGGGTCTTTGGCGGCATCGGAAGAAGGAGTTGAGACTGTAAGTACCAAAAAGATAATCAAAGATAGCATCAGTATGTCATTTCTAACACATATTTTAACGATCTAAGCGCATGGTCTAAAGTGCACGGAGCAAGTGCACTATGGGCGTGTCCGAATCCACTTTTGCTAGTTTAACGACGGGAAAAATGGTCGGTGCGCCCGACGCATTGTCTAAAAGGGATGTCCCTATTCTCTTAATAAGTAATGGGTGTGTTTTGGGTGTAACGTGCATTAAATCAAATTAGAGTCTCATCTCCCATTCCCTTTAAAATCCAGTTGCGCTCGCGCCATGGCAGATTCGCTATTTACATGGCGGAATTTGCAAGCGGAAAAACTGAACGCTTCTCTAGCGCGCGAGCAGACCATCTACGGGAAAAGCGTTGTGGACCCGCCTATAGGCACACATTACTTACGTGCTCTTTAAATTACAAAAAGCAGTCTATTTCAGTTGCCTCAAAATAGCAACGCGCCAACAATGCGCCTGATCACAGCTGGTTTTCAGACCAGCACGCATGTGTGGAAGCACAAATGGGCGCAAATACACTTTTATTTAAGCATAGACAATATTTCTGCTGCTCAGTTTTCATCTTGGTTAAGAACATTGAAGTGCATTCGACAATCTCTACATTTCAACAGCAGCAGCTGCATCACATCACAGCGCCGCTACCATGATAGAAAAGGCCAGCTCTTGCTAAAGAAAAGAAACCGCAGGAGACAAAGCACCGTGCTGAAAAATGACATCTGCTGACGAGAAGGAAGTTTGAGGCGGCCCAGAAAGTAATTGTGTTTTTGGAGGCAATAAATTCGGCACTTAATCACCCAGAGAGACTCTGATTGTGCCGGCCCACAGACAGAAGGAGGGTTCCTACGGCTGTTACCTTTGGCAATGGCAGTTGTTCCGAAAATGCCATCATTCTGGCCGGTGAAGAATAGGAATGCAGGGTTATCCAGTCTTTCTCCTGCACTTTCTATGTACAACAGGACACACACAAAATGAAAAAGAGCTGGTACTGAGCTGTTCTAAAATGGCATCTGATTGGATTTGCATAGTTGATAAAGTGCATCTTGATGTTTTCATTAAGCCTTCAAAGCAAGTAGCAGATCACATTAAGTTAAAAGCACTGAACTCGTTTCCTGTGCGTGACAAACACTTGAGAATGTATCTACTTCAAAACACCCCCCCCCCCCCCCATGACAGGCAGAAATTGAACTTATGAAAAACTCCAGAATTTTCAGATGTAGACCAATAATACAGTTTAATTTAACATGACATCGTAACACACTATAATAAATCGCCTTATAAGCTACACAGATGAGCTCACTTAGCGTAATTCATAGGTTAAGCCAATGTTAATTTGAGTAAACGTGATGCAAACGGGCTGAAAATAGCAGGTGACATAAGAAAAAGAAACAAGGTTTTCCTTCCCCTCTTTCCCGCTCATTGACTGTTCTTTTTCAATACCTAATCACTGCTGACAGCCTCCCGCCTCACGGCTACAAGCGCTAGTTAAAGGACTGTCAGCGCAGTGGCCCAGGCTATCTGTCTGCCGACTTCACCGTGATGGCAGGAGCACCACGCAGCTGCTCATACCTCATCAAAAATGAATTCTTCCATGTCCACCTCTTCAAAGTCCTCATCGCTTTCTGTGATCTGAGCGGCAGCTAGAGCACGGGCCAGTCTTTTCCGCAGAACGCAGCCTCTCCACACAGCCTGCAGGGGCAATACACACAGCCATGAATCACATGCAAGCATAAATATTGTGTGTTATCCCATTAGGAAGATAAAACATGTTAACCTCTGTTTAATTGCCCCGAGGTCTGCAGTTTGAACTTTCTGTGACTTTGGCTTTGTAAGACAAATGTAACACCGGGATGCCTTTAAATCTGCGTATTCCCCGCGGGGGAAAAAAAGACTTAACAGATCAGAACCCTAGCGCTCCCACTCCAGCGACACGTTGGAATCTGATTAATCATTTTATTCTCTCGGTTCGAGTCCTTAGAGACTCATTAAACACAAAGAGAGAGAGAAAATATCCCTTAGAAGTTACATGTGAAAGGAGTAGCCTGTTTTTCAAAAGCACTACCAACCGACTCAAAACAAGCGCTTGGCAGTAATAGGTGTAATGAAGATGATTTAATTTCATTCAAGTTATTTATTGCATTCATAAAAGGAGGTATGGAAAACACGTGTCCAGAGATATGATGCTGTAGATCAAACAATCCTTGATCAAAACCAAAATGAACACAGGAATTTTTGTGAGTCTCACCTGAATAACAACAGCAGCACGTTCCCTCTCAGGCCTCTCAATGCAGGTATCTCCCACCTTATGAAGACTTGATTTTGTGTTAGTTTTTTCAATTAAGCCTGGGAGGCCCTCACGTCTCCGCAATACGCATCTCCTCCGCCAGCGTTGCTGGATCACCACAGCTGCCTCTCTGAGTGATAGCACAGAAGACAATTTTATCTGATGACTCACCAAGGTCATGAGAGACTAAATGAATGTCACTGAACTCAAGCCTTGGATGATTCATCTGCGCTAAAACATCTGGAGAGAGACCCAGCAGGGTTCCGATGTCATATGAATGACTTAAAGATGAGCTTTATTTTGATTACCTTTAGCTAAAACTAAATGTACCTTCATGGGAGATGTTTTCTACAAACAGATAATAAATGCTGTAAACGTCACTGCGACAAAGTAAGAGAAATATTGTGCGTGAGAGTCATACATTTTAAGGTTCAGTGCCTGAACAGGTTCCATCTCACTTTGTGTCTCCATGCAGTCAGCAGATCGAAGCTCAAGGTCAGATTGAGAAAGTTGAGACTTCTGTGGATGCTGCCAATCTGCTGTATGTCGAGGTTGCTTCTCTGGACTTTGTCCCTGTGAAAAAGATGCTTCAGAAAACCTACATGAACGACTACAAGCAGCTGAGGCCAGTGCAAAATCTTCAGTGACACAGCTGTCACCGTATTCATGGGCGTAACGCTGGTCCACTGCCAATCTGAACAGGTCTGGTTGGTGACCAATGGCAAGAAGCTGGGCGTCATGTTGCGAGGGCGCAGAACTGCGTGAAAAACGTGAGAGAGATACACAAATTTCATGTATTAGGAACCATTCACACACAACGTTTTTGCATTCCACTAAGTTGCTTTTTCATTGTTATTCTCTGTAAACATGCATTGGACGGATATGTTTGAAAGTAGTGTTTGCATCTAGTGTTTTTGCAGCATCTTGCACATGACACAGCATTTTTAAATGCAAAATTGCATACCGGTATGTGTAAATGGCCCCTTAAAAGTCTTTTATGGAAAAAATACATCTTGATAACACTACAGGGTCCTATTAGATAACAATAGTTTGTATTATGCATTAACTAATAACAATGAGTAGTACATTTATTACAGTATTTATCCATCTTTGTTAAAGGGCACCTATTATGGAATTTTGAAATTTACCTTTCATGTAGTGTGTAACATAGATCTAAGTGAACAAAAACATCCTGCAAAGTTTGAAATATGAAAGTGCACCGTATATAAAGTTATTGTCTTTCAAAAGTAAGAGTCGACTCGGAGTCATTTTTATGAATCGTTAGAAGACCGAAGCTTTTTCTCTGACTAGATGACGTCAACTTGTCAAGTTATTTGAATACGATACGCCCACTTATTGCGCTCCAAGGCCAGGGAAAACTTGAAAACGTCATGGCGACGAGACGCTGTGTTCTGAAGTGCGACTCAAAAGCCAACTTTTTTCATCTGCCCAAGGAGGAGCATTTGAAGACTAAGTGGCTACAATTCATATATACAACTATACCACAGAAGTGTAGTCCGAGCCTTGTGCTTTGCTCGCGCCATTTTCAAGACGATTGCTTTAACTTAAATGCAATCAAACTTGGATTCGCGAGCCGCTGATATTGAAGGAAGGTTCAGTTCCAAGTGTATTTGCATCAGCTTCCTCCTCCGTATCACAACCTGTAAGTGTTATTAATAATTGTTGCTTTTATGTTTTATGTAGCATGCTTAATAATTATTTTGTTTGTTGTGTAAGCACCGTTTAGCTTCTAGGTCTTCAATGACAATTGTATTGAGATGTGAAGTGTTTGTCGTTGTTTTCGGAGTTGTCTTAAAGAATAGAGTAATACCTCGTAGTAACGTAACTACATTTTTTTTTTTTTTTTTTGTAAAAACTTTATGTTTATGCATCGGGCAATGCAAATAAAGACTGATTGTGCTTTTACAATATGAACTCTGGGCTATGCTCGCTAACATAACATTACATTCTTTATCTTATTTTTAGTTTTTTACTACAAACTACAAAGCAGTGGACTATAATAATTATTATAACACAATTTAATTGATAAAAGCATCATTGTACTCCGTGTTAAACAATAAGTATTTTCTCTGTAAACACTGCTGGGTCATCTGACCAATCAACGCAGATTAGCGTCGCGCAGAGGAGGGGTTTGAAAAATGAGTCGTTGAACGAATCATTTGGGAGTCGGTGAGCAAATCAGGTAAAAATAAATGCATATTATACGACAACAAAAGTGTTTTTTGTCATTGCATGCACGTAAAACTGTTGTTGGGGACTCCCTAAACAACATTAGGAACATTTTAAATGTCATAATAGGTGCCCTTTAATGTTTGTTGATAAAAATACAACTGTTCATTATTAGACTAGTTCATGTTAGATTAGTTCGGATTTTGATTTTAATATTATAATATTAGTAAATGTTGAAACTAAGATTAATAAATGCTTTAGAAGTACTTTTCATTAATAGTTCATGGTAACTAATGCAGTTAAGTAATCGATGTAATAAATGAAAACCTTATAATGTTTTACCAACATCTTGATGAAGATTTAAACTATCCTTTAACAAATGAATTAGACATTTCTTGAGGGATGTAAAACTATAATGAAGTGTTTCAGGAAGTTTCTACAAAGGTGTGTCTCAATACCCCTTTAATTACTCTATTAGCCATGGCTAGTTCGCCCCTCCTGCCCCTGACCCCTGAGCCCGTCTCTGCTGTCAACATCAGAAACCAGCTCTGTCACTATTGAGTCCCTGCTATTCTAATCCTCTGACACGGTTAAGGGGGCATCCGCACCCCTCCAACACACACTTCAGTTCAGAATAGAGCCGTAAAAAGATCCATCCAAGAGTCCAATGCAATGTACATTTGTACCGGGAAACAAAACTACTGTCGAAACATGTTCAAATACAGCACAAGCACTAATTTGATTACCTCATTAAAACAAATTAATGTCAAATTGCATATACAGTCAGCAATGGACATTCTGAAAGCCAAACATTATCACAAAGCTGTAAAAAGCATGCCAATGAAAATAAATACACTCCTAGACCTTACACAGTTCCCCTACTTACTGACAACTGAAATTACCTCAGAGAAAAAACGGGATTTTTTTATTTTTTTTATTTTGAAGAACTAACACAGCTTTTGCAGTGACACAACATTCCTATTTATAATTCAGTGCCATAAATTCCATTTTATCAGTGTGGTTTGCTGACATTAAATGAATCCCTCAGTTCAGTCTGTCACTCTAATCAACACGGGCATTGGTTTAGCATTGTATCGCGGTCAGACGGCAGAGTCTTCACCTTGCCAAAGCTGGGGACTGACACTGGGTCAGGTCAGATGTTAAACGTCTGCAGCGGTCCCCACGGGTGTGCAAAAGACCCTTTGTGCAGAGTGTGCGGCGGAAGGGTTGGGGGGGATTCTCTAAAGTCCTCCAAGCTATGAGAGACCTCAGCTTGAACCACAGGACACACAGACTTCTGCCAATCATGCTTTATGAAACATGGTGAGTGTTCTGCTTTATTTGCTGGTGGTCTGCAGCAGCGTCTAAGGCGGCTTTTGTATTGACAGAAGTGAAAGTGTAATTTTTTGTTGATATTCACCATGTATGAGCTCAAAGAAAAAATTATCACTCATGCCAAAATTAACAAATGCAAAATTTCTACAGCAATACCACAAGATTTTAAAAATAATGAAATGCTCAGTTTAAGTTTTCTCTGCCATACTGCATATACAGTATGTATATAAATAATTATTTATTTTAGCCCTATTTTAGGTATTTTAGGCCTGGATTTCAGATTCTCTACAAAGACCATCTGCATAAACTATGTAGTTTACCTACAGTTAAAATATTCTTAAATATAAATAAACTATTATATGCATTTCAATAGAAGTCATGCTTCAAATAATCCTGGTTCATACTTCACCTTTTACAATTTGGGATTAGCAACCAGGGCTAAAGCGATTCTTTTTTAATTTCTAAAAGGTATTAAGTGAAGCTGGGAGAACCTCGTTCAAATTAGTAAATGAAAGCATAGACAAATTTTTCAAAATATGTAATAAACACAAGGGGTGGGGGATCTTTATTAGTACTTTCCAGAGACTGAAACTGGTTTGTTTACCTGATCTCCATCTTTTGCTGCTGGATGAGTAAATCTCGCTGTTTCTCCTGTGCCTGACAGAAGGCCTGGAAACTCCACTTCTGTTCTGGACCATTTGGGGACGCCGCTGCTGCAGCGATCTGCTCATTATTCAACTTAATCAAACCAGGCACTGTCTCCAGAAGCAAGGACCTGAGAGAGAGAAAAAAAGGCATTTAAGACATTTACCTGATGAAAATGTAAGGAGAAACGACCACACAATGTGCTCAAAGCTCTTTGAAATGATTGGTTTAACTGTTGGTGACTGTTTATTTTATAATGTATAACAAAGCTAGACAGTCTTAGCGAGGGTTATAATTGAGAAACATAAAAAAACCTGGTATCTTCTAAAAAATGATCTAGATTAAATATAAAGAGGGTGTCGCAAAAAAAGGCCAATCAGTTTACAATTATGATTTAAACAGCTGCTTTTGCAAAACAATTAGTATTTCAGATGTGAGGTTACCGCAGTTACTGTCCACTGCAACCATAAAAAAGTAATGGGTAAATTTTAGTTCCAGTCCCTCCCCCTCTCCGTCTCCATGGGCTTTCTATTGGAGAATATTTACATTGAGCAGACGAAATCAGTTAGGAAATGGGGATAAAACGTTTAATGGTTTTGACATTCTGGACCCGAGAGAATCAACTCTCCCTTTCTCAGTAAGAAACTGCATGATGACACTCGGCTTGGATTAGTAGTGAAAAAGGGTTCGCTGGCCTCAATCCAGAGATGTGACAGCCATTCAAGTGAGCATATATTGCTTTTTTTGTCATTGGTCTTCAATGTGTTCTAATGTGCGAGAGTGTATGAGAAAAGAGAAGAACATTTATTTTTAAGAACCAATAACAATGAAATTACTGTAGAATTATTGTAGTCACTTATTTTATGTCATTAGTTATTTATTTGTTCATTCATTAATTATTATTTATATAATAAATATAATATTTGATTTATATCTTTGTTTTTGTTATACTAAATACTATTGATTTAAAATATTAAATAAAAATATATATATATATTACTAAGTGTTCTAAATTGTTGCTTTTTACTTTAAAACCGTTAAATATTTGTTCAAAACTAGATTTTCAGGTGTGGTGTATACAGAGGTGGACAGTAACAAAGTACATTTACTTGAGTACTGTACTTAAGTACACTTTTTGAGTATTTGTACTTTACTTGAGTATAATTTTTTCTGGAAACTTTTACTTTAACTTCACTACATTTAAAAGACAAATATCGTACTTTTTACTCCACTACATTTCTGTCAAGGTCCTTGAGTAGAAAGTAGTAACGTCAGGGATGATTTGGGTTACATTGTGGTTGGAAATGAAAGTCTGGTTGACGCCAGAACTCGACTGATGTTGGTTCCTGATGTCAACTGATTTTCAACCACAATACAACGTCTCTCCAACGTTGGAGATTAACGTCAATCTGACATTGGATTTCTGACATCAACATGATTTTAATGTTCAACGTTGGGTTTGGTCTTCTAAATGCAAATTTTGGCATTGTTTATTTGGAACACACTAGCTTATAGATAACACGGCTAACATATTCATACTAAAAGCCAAAAAACTGGGAACAGCCATTTGAGTGTCCGAAACCATTGTGGACGTTATTGAGTACACTTATTCAATCCCACTACTGGAACTGTGTTATAGAAATAAATGTGATATTGATATGAGGGTCGGCAGGCATAGATTCAGAGGCATAAGGTACTGTAAATTGGCTATTACATGCAACAATGCAACAATAATAAAACAATGCATTGACATTTACTTTTATACTTAAGTACTTTTAAAAATGAGTACTTCTGTACTTTTACTTAAGTAAAATGCGGTGTTTACAACTTT